>NC_041386.1:271927404-271985743 GCF_002162155.2 Triticum dicoccoides | reverse complement strand
CTATTCATCCAATCGATCAGCTTCGGTTAGCAGCAGTAGCGAAGGAATCGCTCGATCGGGTTCAGTCAACAGCCATCGATCGATCGCTCGGGCTCGGTAACGCGTAGCCTGAAGTGCAATCGCTCGGGTTTAGTTAGAGCCCAACGCCTCGCTCGGGTTCAATTAGAGCCAACGCTTGCACACACGCACGTACGTGTATGAGAGAAACGCGCATCGCTCGGCCCCTAACCTCCCACCGTAACCAGGAACTCCCCGAAATTTTCCTCCCCCTCGCTTCTACCATGGTTTTTTCCATCATGGACGACCCAAAGAATGTCATGCAGCTGCGTCTCCGGCCCGCCCAGGATGAAAAGCCCATTTTCTGTCATGATTTTTTGTCATAGAAGTAGGAGCCGACCACATCTATGATGATACCGGGTTTTGTCACAATTATCGTCATAGAAGTGTCATATGTATGGCAGAAAAAATTTGTTCGGCCCAAAATGTCACGGATGTGTCTTTTTTTGTAGTGAAACAGGGGCATATATTTTCCCCTGAATCGTGCACAGACAAGTAAGGACCCATGCCAAAGTACAAGAAATCAAGATTATCAGAAGTCTAATATGAAGATCAGGAGGACCAAGGCCAAGCCAAAGTAGTAAGAAACTGCCAGGAGAAAAGCTTCCCTTGCTAGGCAGGCCAGCCTGCCAAGGATGGTGCCACCACCGGAAGAAGACCTCCAAGATGCCCTGGCATGGCCTGCCGGGCTCACGGAGATGCAGCCACCTCACTAACCCACTTCACCGCGATGCACGTCATCTATCAGTGCGGTGTCAAGACGCAAAGTGACTATGTGGTGGCCATTTGCCAGATGGCGGCCTCTTTCTATAGAAGATACCTATAGATGACACCCGTCCTACAACGTGTCAAGCAAGCAGGCACAAAGCTGGCGAGATAGCTCGGCACGGCTTGCTGGGAAAGAGATGATGTGACATTGAGTGCCGCATTTGATGCGATCTGTCATACTACAAAGTTAGGTATGTGATACGTCTCGAACGTATCTATAATTTTTTATTGTTCCATGCTATTATATTATCTGTTTTGGATGTTTAATGGGCTCTGTTATGCACTTTTATATTATTTTTGGGACAAACCTACTAACCAAAGGCCCGGTGCAAATTGCTGTTTTTTGCCTATTTCAGAGTTTCACAGAAAAGGAATATCAAACAGAATCCAAACGGAATGAAACCTTCGGGAGAGTTATTTTTGTAACAAACGCAATCCAGGAGACTTGGAGTGGACATCAAAGAAACAACGAGGAGGCCACGAGGTAGGAGGGGTGCGCCCCCCACCCTCGTGGGCCCCTCGTTGCTCTGCCGACCTACTTCTTTCGCCTATATATACTCATGTACCCGAAAGCATCCGGGAGCACCACGAAACCCTATTTGCACCGCCGCAACCTTCTGTACTCGTGAGATCCCATCTTGGGGCCTTTTCCGGCGCTCCGCCGGAGGGGAAATCGATCACGGAGGGCTTCTACATCAACACCATAGCCTCTCCGATGATGTGTGAGTAGTTTACCAAACACCTTCGGGTCCATAGTTATTAGCTAAATGGCTTCTTCTCTCTCTTTGGATCTCAATACAAAGTTCTTCTCGATTCTCTTCGAGATCTATTCGATGTAATTTTTTTGCTGTGTGTTTGTCGAGATCCAGTGAATTGTGGGTTTACGATCAAGATTATCTATGAACACTATTTGATTCTTCTCTGAATTCTTTTATGCATAATTCAATATCTTTTCAAGTCTCTTCGAATTGTCAGTTTGGTTTGGCCTACTAGATTGATCTTTCTTGCAATGGGAGAAGTGGTTAGCTTTGGGTTCAATCTTGCGGTGTCCTTTCCCAATGACAGCATGGGCAGCAAGGCACGTATTCTATTGTTGCCATTAAGGATAAAAAGAAATGGTTTATATCATATTGCTTGAGTTTATCCCTCTACGTCATGTCATCTTGCCTAATGAGTTACTCTTTTCTTATGAACTCAATACTCTAGATGCATGTTGGATAGCGGTCGATGTGTGGAGTAATAGTAGTAGATGCAAAATCATTTCGGTCTACTTGTCGCGGACGTGATGCCTATATACATGATCATGCCTAGATATTCCCATAACTATGTGCTTTTCTATCAATTGCTCGATAGTAATTTGTTCACCCACCGTAGAATTTTCTTCTTGAGAGAAGCCACTAGTGAAACCTATGGCTCCCTTCCATCATATTATTTTCCTATTAACTTGCTATTTCTATCATTGTTTATTTTTCAATCTTTATTTTCCAATTTATACAATAAAAATACCAACAATATTTATCTTGTTATCTCTATCAGATCTCACTTTCGTAAGTGACTATGAAGGGATTGACAACATCTTTATCGCTTTGGTTGCGAGGTTCTTGTTTGTTTGTGCAGGTACTAGGGACTTGCATGTTACCCCCTAGTGGATTGATACCTTGGTTCTCAAAAACTGAGGGAATTACTTACGCTACTTTGCTGCATCACCCTTTCCTCTTCAAGGGAAAACCAACACATGCTCAAGAGGTAGCAGTATGATAGCACTATTTTCTATCTTATCAGTGCATAATGACTGATTTGCCACTTTGGTGACCCCTTAGCCTATAAAAGTAGGCCCATGCCAACCTTAGAAAGGGTTGGACACTGGATTAGGAAATCCACGCCCTCTCATAGCCGTTTCGCCCTGAGGCAACCCTTCCGGGCAAACGGACTGCGACCACCACCATTTTTTCACCATCAATCCACTAAAGCAGGAGTAGGGTTTTACGCTTCGCGGCGGCCCGAACCTGGGTAAAAATGCTCATGTGATGCCTGCCGTGCTGCCCCACGTTCCTCTTCTCTTTGTGCAACGTGACGTCCCCCATGCCGAACCAGCAAGGGACCCTTGTTCCATAGGTGGCCATGGTTTGCCGCGACATCTTTGGCGCGCCAGGTTGGGTGATCACTTGCGCGAACTTGAAAGCGTGAACAACGCACCGCATCTATGGGAGTCCACCCAGAGCTTTTGGCATCGGCGGCGCCTGCGAATCTGCGAAGACCAAGCGGGGCGCCCCCATGTCCGCCTCATCCATTACCACATTCCACCATGGCCTCAACTACGGTGGAGATCATGACGGCAGGGATTTTCTCCTCCCGGCGACCCGTGCAACATGACCGTTTCTCAGGTGTCGTCCGGAAGAAGGAACAAGCCATGTGGGCATGATGTTCCTCTTCTCCATCCTTCGCCTTCGTCAGCAGCCAAGTCGCTTGACCCTGGCATCACCAATGTCGATGACTACCGCGTGGTACTCGGTTCAGCATTTGCCCCGAGTTGGGAAATCCTGTGTGGAGCGCTGGTATGAATCCATTGGTCGATGCCCCGGCAAGCGCGCTCAGGCAAGGCCGTCTACATTGGTGTGGTCCACATGATAGTTGTCGCTAGGCTGGTCGAAAGGAGTGGGGGAAGGGGAGTGGGACCAGCAGAATCCCGGCTCCATATCCCACCGCCTGCCAAGCGCACACGATGTGTATTGACCCCTGTCGGGGAGCAGAAAATCACTCATTTGATTCCCCTCCTTCCGGACATCGCGGGCGCACCCGACACATGTGGCCCGAAAGGATGAAAAGTAGATGAGACAAAAGCTAAGTACACGCCATCATTTCTTGTCGATGCATCATAGATTTTAGTGATGGTTTATCCCTCAACTTTAGCAAGTGTTTGTACTATGAAAACCCTCATGTGATGGAACCTTGGCTAGTTTCTTTATCTGCACCATCGTTCTGTCTCGAGCCATGCTCGCGGAACAAGAGGCTGAGTCGAGAGCTACCTAGGAAATACTTGTTGTCGGTGTTCTGGGAGCGGGGGTACCCAGACATGCCTGCCTGCGGCCCACGGCGTGGCTAAGCCAGCAGGCGGTACGACCCATCTTCACCAACAAGGCATCCAAGACCCTCGCGAGGGACCAAGTCTAGCGAGGCGGACGACACAAGACCTCCTCAGAGTGGTCTAGTTAGGCAGGCTCACGAGGAGCGAAGATATAAAGGAGGGGCAAACCTCACGAGGCTCTCGTGACGTGAGCCATGACGATCGACACCAGGCAGGAGCCAGACGGGCGCCAACGCATGCAGTGTCCTTGTTTCCTCTTTGGTGCTAAGGAAGCAGGCGCAGGCGAAGAGCACCGAGGCATCAGGCAAAGGTTGCCATATCGGTGCAACGAGACCAAGACCAGAAGGACGGCAAGATGGAGGTCATCGTGGAGCCCAAGACGGCGTCACCACAAGAGCCTTTCACGGGCGAAGACCACTTTTGTCAGGATAGCTTGTACTAGTTGTCCCCCTTTGAATTTGCCCGCCGTTGTTGGCTCCCTTCCCGCTCAATATTTGGGAAGAGGACCAGGGCCTATAAAAGTAGAGCTAGCCACCACCATAGATAGAGGCAGATCACTCTCAGCCGCACAAGTTAGCCAAGCACAAGAACACCTCAACCTCAGGAGGTTGTTCTTCCCCTTGTACTGTTCATCATCAGCCCAAGAGGCAATCCACCACCACCACACTGGAGTATGGTATTACACCACAACGGTGTCCCGAACCAGTATAAATCCCGTGTCTTTCTGTGTTGCGAGTTCGTCGAGTTCGTCCGCGAGATCTTAGCGAGCTAGGGCGTAGATTGGTAGGAGGGAAAGACTTCGCACGTACCCCAGTGTTCGAACCTTAAGGGTTTGCCGGAACCCCACATCCGAAATTTGGCGTGCCAGGTAGGGGTGCACCGTAGGTTCCCTTCCATCAGTTCGTCGCTCCATTGCTCCATCGTCTCCAGGGCAGACGCTCGCCGTGCTCGAGCCGAGTGTCGGGCTGCCCTCACCGCCCGTGTTGCTTAGACGGCTCCCATCAGTGGGCCACCTCGTCGTTCTTTGTCCCCCGCCACCAACGCTGCCACCGGCCCGGCGGGAAACGAGAAGCAGGCATCCTCGCTGCATCCTTCGGTATGGCAGGACGGCCGCACCGCCACTCCATCGCTTACCCTGGCTGGTTCTTCGTCTCACGCACACCGCGCTCCCATGGAGGCGCGGGCCGCACTCCTCGCTGCAAACGAGCTCCTGTGCTACCGCCTAGTCGATGACCTCTACGAGGAGTGGCTCGACCGCGTTGCCGAGCTCGTTCGCACCACAGGGGGCTCTCCGGCGCCGTCCCTCTCTCTACCTCACCCTCAGCCAGCCACTCCATCACTGACCCTGGCTGGTTCTTCGTCTCACGCCCGTTGATGAGGCCCATGGCGCGCCTCCACCACCTTTGCCCCAAGACGATGCCTTGGCACCAAGGCGCGTGGCCCCGCGGCGTGATCTGCCACGCCCGGTGCCTGTGTGTGAAGAGAGAAGCTGCCAAGAAATCCCTCAGCTGCGAGAAGTTGCACCTGCGCTTCCCGCACCACCTCATCAAGACCGCGCACCGCCCGCGGCGGCGCCGCCAGACCTCATCATGACCAAGTTCCACCTCTGGAGCGGGCCCCAGCAACCACGGCCGGCTGCCGCGCCTTCACCCCTGAGCTGCGCAACGTCGCCTGGCCAGGCAAGTTCAAGCCGGATCTCCCTCCTCGCTAGGACGGCACCGCTGACCCCGCGGAGTTCCTGCAGCTCTATGAGCTGAGCATCGAAGCGGCCAACGGCGATGAGAAAGTCATGGCGAACTGGTGTCCCATGGCTCTTAAGGATTGGGCCCGCTCCTGGCTCCTGAACCTGCAGCACGTCTAGATCTCCTCCTGGGACGAGATGCGCGACCACTTCATCGCCAACTTCCGGGGCACTCGCGACCGCCCGCCGGCCGCGGGTGACTTGCTCCGCATCAAGCAACCACTAGGAGAGACCCTCCAGAAGTACATCCAGCGCTTCAACAACACCCGCCTCAAGATCCCCAAGGTCACGGATGAGGCCATCATCTCCGCGTTCTCTGACGGCGTCCGCGACGTCAGGATGAAGGAAGAGCTCGCTATCCATGAGGGGCTCTGCACATCTCAAGAGCTGTTGAACATGGCGACCAGGTGCGCAAGAGCTAAGGAGGGGCACCTCTCTCTCCTCGAGCTGCCAGCCGCAGGCACAGAGGAGAAGAAAGCCAAGGCCAAGGACGTGATGCGCAAGGAAGCAGCAGTGCTAGCAGCGGAGCCCGACACCAAGCGGGGCAGAGATCAGCCCGAGTCATCCAACAACAGCTGACCATTCTGCGCCTTCCACAACCTGAACACCCACAACACCAGCGACTGTCAAGAGCTCAGAGCCATATGAGAAGAACGCTTCGGTCGATGCCCCGAGCGGGGCGACCAGGGCTATGGCCACGGAGGAGGACGCTAGGACGACCGAGGCCCGTGCCAGGAATGGCGCGAAAGGCCTCATGAGGACCGCTGGCAGGACCATCCTTGCGAGGGGGCCTGGAGGAACCGGCCTCGTGAGGATCACCCCCAAAGCAACGCTGGTCTTCCCCCACTGCCGCCACCAAGAAGGAACAACGATCACCATCAGGACGAGGGGGCTGGGGGCTTCCAAGAGCCGCGTGCAATCGCCTGCATCTTGGGCAGCGCCCAGGCCCTATCCTCTCACCGCATCTTCAAACATTTCGCTCGCGAGGTGAACATGGTGCTCCCCAAGCTCGAGGCCACGCACCCGCTCAAGTGGTCCCAATGCCATCCCCGGGTATCCGGCCCTGGCCAAGTTCATGGAAGTCACCCATCACGGCTACAACGTTCTCAAAATGCCAGGAAGCAGAGGAATAATCACGGTCCCATGTGAAGAGAGAGACGCGGTGTGCTCCCTCGAGCGCGCCTTCCAAGCTGCAGCAATCAATGATCCCCACTGCAGAAGTGAGGGCCCTTCGGAGGCCATCCCCAGGAAGAAGCAGCCGCGCCACAAGGACCTCAGGAGGATGGCATCACGGCAGGAGCCTCATCAGGATCAACGTCCGTCCCAGGGGCGCCTCCCTCCATCGCATAGGAAGGCGCGCCCGGCGACCTCCTCCGGCGGGGCTCGGGGGCTCTCTTCTCAAGGGCCTCAGACCTTGCCAACTTCGCGAGGGAGGCGCTCGGGCACCACTTGGAGGCGTGCTTCGCGGCATGTGTCCCTCAGCAGAGCACGGGGCAAGGAGTGGCCACCACTCAAGAGTTCATCACCAAGACCACTCAGGGGCTGCAAGACGCAAGAGCCATGCACGACGACGGCCGTTCACGAGGCATAGCTCCCCGTCCCGGCGAGGATGCTGGGCTACGTGTATGCATCGATGTCCCAGGGCTCAACAGGGCCGTGTCTCAGGGGCGCTTCTTGCCTTCGCGTGTGGGCCACTGTGAGGGCTCGCCACACAGCTACATTCACATGCCCTTCGGCTTGCCGAGCTTGGCGCCAGTCTATCAGCGCAACATGTAGCGCGTCCTGGTGGCTCAGGAGGCCCGGTACCACGCTGTACTGGAGGAAATGGAGATGGTCTTCAAGGAACCTCCTGAGCCCCGAGAGCCTCCCGAGGCTCAGGGCTCCGGTGGCTTATGAAGAGTCATTTCTTCGACGCACGCCTGCAGCTGCACCAACTTTACTTTGTCTACAGAACCAGGTGACATCTTCCAAGCTCGTTTAGCTGGGAGCGCCCCTTGGGCTGCATTATTCCCAGGCCGCGTGGGTCCGTCCCTGCGGCATGTACCCCTTTTGCTTATGTCTTTAGCCTACCTTGCTGGGGGCGCCCCTCGGGCTGCATCATCCCCAAGCCGCTTGGGACGGACCCAGTGGCATGTATCTTCCTGCATTTACCCAAGTCAATTTGCCTTCCCTGCTTAACCTGCCTACGGTTATCACCTGCTCGATCATCGCCTCCCACGGGGCCTCCTCACAGGCACGGTGTTGGTGCATGGGCCCATCCCTGCCACGTCGACAAATCTGAGCGGTCGAGCTCTGGCTCGCGGCATGCGCCGTGCACGTCACCTCACCAGGCCCTCAGTGCCTTCACTTCCTCCAGAGCAACCAGCAGCAGCCTGGCAGCTGTAACGGCAAACCGTGTTTCTTCTTGTGCCTGTTCACAGGGATCCCATGCGAAGGATAGCAGGCGGCACCGCGGGTCTCCTTTTCTCCCATGCAATTCGCTTGCACGTTAAAAGGGGGGGCTCATGACCATCGCGACTCGGGAGCTCTTACTGGCTCTCCAGCCCTCACCCCCTGCCCTTGACCATGACATCACGACCTGGCCTACCGGCGGCGGCTGAGCTCGCTCGAGGGCTGGGACCTGAGGATGTTGAGCACTAAGGAGAGCATGGGGGAGGGAAACTCATGTGTGCCTGCCTAGCTATGCCACACAAGTTGGCGCGCAGCCCTAGCGCAACTTCAGGAATCGCCTCGAAGTCAACAAGATAAGTTCCGCCCTCAGATCGGCTAAATTCTTGGGCCTAATGGTCACTCACGCCTTGCCGCAACCCCGTTGCGGCCACGTCAACTCCCTGTCTTCCCTTACCATGGCCGCTTGAGCGCTAAGGGGGACCTCCCGAGCGTCGCGCCTCAGGGGCTCTTTCTAGACCCCTGGCCGCACACCTCCTGGCCTTGACCACGGCACATGACCTGGCATACCAGCGATGGCTGTAGCCTGCCTGGGGACTAGGACCTGTCGGCGTAGAGGAACAAGCTATCACGAGGAAAGAAAGGGGGGACCGATCCTAAACGGGACGCGTGTTTGCCAAATTTTCATAACAAGAAAGATAAGCACAAAAGACATTACAGACCCTTACCAAGCCCCCACGGGGCACTTCATGATTCTTCGCAGGGAACAAAAGCAGAAATTAAGGGGGTTCCTATCTACACCCTCCCGCGGCGTACGCCATCATCAACAGTGGGCCACGGGAGGCCAGTGCCTACCCCATCCAGATCAGCGGCGGCGACGGCCGGACAGCGCAGCTCTGCTCCAAGCGCGGTGAGAGCTCGGGGGCACGTAGCTGTCATCGCTCGTCTCCAGAGTCTCGTAGAGCTCGGGAGAGCTGCTGGACTCCCAAGGGCTGCTGTTGCTGGAGTGGCCGTGAGTGGAACGCGCGTCAGCCTCGCGCTCCTCTCCGAAGCAGCACTCCAGGCGGTGGCCCTCAGCATCGAAGACCTTGAAGAAGAGTGTGGAGACACTATCGTACTCAAAGTGGATCACGAGGGCGCCCCTCGCACGGCAGACCCGCGCGATCTCGCCCCAGCCACGAGTCATGAAGATCTTGCCGGTGAGGACCGCTTCGATCTCTGCTCCAGTCGTCGAAGCACTGCAGTCCGCGTGCTGAAACCAAAGCTCGAGAGGCCCCCTCGGCGGCATCACGTCGGAGAAGAACCGCGGGAAGCGGATCCAAGAGCTTGGAGGCATCGACGCCCACAGCACCAGCTCACGCGAGCAGTCCGCGGCGTGGATTCTGGGGGCGACGGCTCGCGTTGCCGTGGTGCGGCGACCCCGAGCACGGCGCGGGCGACGCTGCTCGTCACTCCATCCTCCTGAGCCCTCAGCTCGGGCATACAAGGGTAGCGGATACCCCGAAGGAGGCCGGTCGGACCAAGGCCTCGTTACCACCTGCATCGCCGCCTCATCACGGTGATGGATCGACCTCTTGTTCGGAGGAAGTGGCCCCAGATCACCCCGGGGGGCCTTTCCCTTCTCTTCGGCGGAGAACCTTCTGATATGTGCCATTGTTGTTAGCGGTGGAGCAAGGAGGAAGAAGTAAGCGAGCAAGGGAGAGATGGGCGACGGGGGGCTCCGCCCCCTCGCCATTTATAGCAAGAGAAGGCCAACCGGCACCTCCCACGATCGTAGGTAATGATGGTTTTCCTTGCATGTCGCAGGGACTTGTCAAGTCATGGAGTTGCCGAGGCAACATGTGGAAGCGGAGACACCCACATCCAATCAACCGCCACACGTCAACCGAGGCCGCAGGCTTTTGGGGCCCGCGGCGCTCCAAACTTGACCCTTGGCTTCGCGGGCTACTATCGGTGTTCTGGGAACGGGGGTCCCCAGACTTGCCTGCCTGCGGCCCACGGCATGTCTAAGCCAGCAGGCTGTACGGCCCATCTTCACCAACAAGGCATCCAAGACCCTTGTGAGGCGGACGACGCAAGACCTCCTCGGAGTGGCCTAGTCAGGCAGGCTCACGAGGAGCGAAGATATCAAGGCGGGGCAAACCTCACGAGGCTCTCGTGACGTGAGCCATGACGATTGACACATGACGGGCGCCAGGCGGCCGCCAGCGCGCGCAGCGTCCTTGTTTCCTCTTTCGTGCTAAGGAAGCAGGCGCATGCGAAGAGTATCGAGGCATCAGGCAAAGGTTGCCATATCGGTGCAACGAGACCAAGACCATAAGGACGGCAAGATGGAGGTCATCGTGGAGCCCAAGGCGGTGTCACCACCAGAGCCTTTCGCAGGCCAAGACCACTTTTGTCAGGATAGCTTGTACTAGCTGTCCCCCTTCGAATTTTCCCGCCATTGTTGGCTCCCTTCCCGCTCAATATTTGGGAAGAGGACCAGAGCCTATATAAGTAGAGCTAGCCACCACCATAGAGAGAGGCAGATCACTCTCACCCGCACAAGTTAGCCAAGCACAAGAACACCTCAACCTCAGGAGGTTGTTCTTCCCCTTGTACTGTTCATCATCAGCCCAAGAGGCAATCCACCACCACCACACTGGAGTAGGGTATTACACCACAATGGTGGCCCGAACCAGTAAATCCCGTGTCTTTCTGTGTTGCGAGTTCGTCGAGTTCCTCCGCGAGATCTTAGCGAGCTAGGGCGTAGATTGGTAGGAGGGAAAGACTTCGCGTGCACCCCAGTGTTCGAAACATAAGGGTTTGCCGGAACCCCACATCCGACACTTGTCGGGACGCATCCACGCCTAGATGAATGTTAAGGGCCAGACCCTTATGACAATTGCAGCAATATGATACCGGCCAACATCCAGAACATACATAGGGACTAATAGTACGAACACAAGCGTATAAGCTCAAAGGGATAAAGGCGCATTTAAAATTTTATAGAGGGCATCAGTTCCATGCAATCATAGATAATATGGTACCTTAACACCCAGCATATGTCATGTCTTGTTATAGGATAACACGAGAAAAACAACATCTCGTCACATGGTCTGGTGGCTCTGTCAAGCCTTTGTGAAAGGATCGAGAAGAGGTGTCTAGAGGGGGGGGGTGAATAGACTCTTAGCAAGAAAAGTTGCAGTTTTTAAATTCTTTAAGTTTAAGTGGAGCTTTAGCACAAGTTCAAACATTCACAATATATACCAAGCAAGCATGATAAGAGGATATGAGCAGCAGAAAGTAAATCATGCAAGTTGCAAGAATTTAAAGGGATGTGATTGGAGTGTGGAAACGCAATTGGAGACACAGAGATTTTTTATCCATGGTTCCGATAGGTGGTGCTATCGTATATCCACGTTGATGGAGACTTCAACCCATGAAGGGTAACGGTTGCATGAGTCCATGGAGCGCTCCACCCATGAAGGGTCCACGAAGAAGCAACCTTGTCTATCCCACCATGGCCATCGCCCACGAAGGACTTGCCTCACTAGGGTAGATCCTCACGAAGTAGGTGATCTCCTTGCCCGTACAAACTCCTTGGTTCAACTCCACAATCTTGACAAAGGCTCCAAAGTGACACCTAGCCAATCTAGGAGACACAACTCTCCAAAAGGTAATATATGGTGTGTTGACGATGAACTCCTTGCTCTTGTGCTTCAAATGATAGTTTCCCCAACACTCAACTCTCTCTCATAGGATTGGATTTGGTAGAAAGATGATTTGAGTGGAAAGCAACTCAGGGAAGGCTAGAGATCAAGATTTATGTGGTTGGACTAGAATATCTTGACCTCAACACAAGTTTAGGTGGTTCTCTCTTAGAAAATGTATGTTGGAAGTGTAGGCATGTTCTGATGGCTCTCTCCAAACTCGGTGGGACCGAATTATAAAACTCGGTCGGACCGATTTGGTTCATAATGTGACTGTTAGGCATTTCGGTGGGACCAACATGATCAACTCGGTGGGACCGATGTGCTAGGGTTAGGGTAAAGCCTTATCTCAGTTGGACCGATTACACAAACTCGGTGGGACTGATTTTGGTAATAAGCTAAACAGAGAGTTGGCCAAACAAACTCGCTGGGACCGATTTCATATTTCGGTGAGACCGAAATTAATGCAATAGGTAACAGAGAGTTTGCACGCCCATCTCGGTGAGACAGAGATCCCATTGGTGAGACCAAATTTATTAGGGTTTCTGGCAGTGGCTATGTCAAGCGAACTCGGTGGCGCTGGATAGAAAGTTTTGGTGGGGCCGAGTTTGACTTTTGGTTTGGGACAAATGTGGATGTGAGAAAGTGGTTGAGGGTTGTGGAGCATATCACTAATCACTTTGAGCAAGCAAGACATTGAGCAACACCTCATCCCCTCTTAATAGTATTGGCTTTCCTATGGACTCAGTGTGATCTTGGATCACTAAAATGAAAAATGTAACGTCCTAATCTTTGAGCTTGAGACAATCCTTTTTCCTTATCATCTCGAAGGGGTTCCACATCCTCTAGTCCATGCCACTCCTTTGTTGAACTTATCTGAAGCATACAAGATGAAAGCATTTGTCCAGCAAGGGATATGTTGACATTAATTACCAAAATCACCCAGGGAGCACTTGTGCTTTCAATCTCCCCCTTTTTGGTAATTCATGGCAACATACATCAAAGCTTTAGATAAAGATATAGAGAATAACAAGTAAAGCTTTGGAAAGACATGTAACATGCATATGCTCCCCCTATATGTATGCAATCATGTAAATATGGAATATAAGAGCATGTGAATGCATAAGCATGACATAGTAAGCAATGTGTTACATGTATCTTGGCTATATGCATGAGAGCAAGTGATGTAAGTATAGGAAATGTACCTTCATGCTCATGAGTCCTTCTTGCAAACAACATGTACATCAGCAAGAAATACTCATGCACATGAGTGTGATGCATGTACTTACCTTGTGGTCTTGAGTTGGCTTAGAAATGGATGAACCAGAGTAAACAAGGTTAGATAACATAGATACATCTACTAGCCACAGCAAACAAAAGGAACCACAAGGTAAAGATATGCAATGAATTCGGATATTTTCTTCCCTTAGATGTCTTGCTCCCCATGAATCTTGTATGGGATACTGGGGGAAGATAGGGAATAGAAAATTAGAGCAAACCAAATAAGCAAACATGAACATGCCTTTTCCCCTCTAAAGACATGTGACTTCTCTCCTCTTTGAATACCAAGCATCTCGGGCTTTTGTGTGATTTCTCTCTTCCTTCCTATTTGAAGTATTCTCTCTTCCCCTTTTGAGGAATTAAGCTTTGATGTGATCTCTCTCTCCCCCTTTGACATCAATTTCCAAGAAGGGTTCTTCTTGAGTGTGAGTCAAAATAGGTTTGGTCCTTGAGTCACAGAGAAAGCAACATATAAAGTGTGATGCTGGTAGAGGACAGGGATCATCGAGTGGAGCTGTAACAAAAGTGCCGGAACAAGTGCCAAATGGTCTTTTCTGGGTAGAAACAGGTGACAGCGAGTTGTTTACTTCAGTAGCAGCCAAAGGTGTCGGTTTGGCCGAAAATGGCAGACTGGTGTGACTGAGTTCAACACAAAGAGAACACTTGTCACCTCAACTCACTAGGCAAATAATATCTCACGAAGATTTGCAAGGAATTGGATGCAGGGAATGTAGAACAAAATAGAGAAAAGAAATTCTAGATGAAGTTTATTAGATAAAGGAAAGGGAATAAATATGCAAAGGGCAATATGCAAAAAAAACTCAAAGAAACACTAGAGAACTTCATCTAGAATTGGGCGGTGACAAAGTGGGGTTACCATTTTTCGTTTAAGCATTTGACTAAGGAGTCAAGTGAGAACACTTGATCATAGGTCATACTCATCATTTAAGCTCAAAATGGGGTTACCATTTTTCGTTTAAGCATTTGATGTATTCTCATCTTGTTGAGTTGCTTTGACCTATCACTTGAAGTTAAGCTTGTCTAAGATGGAATGACATACCTTGGGTGGTGGTGTTGATCCTAGTCATGTAGTTGAACTTGTGTGAGTTGCTTGAGGTTGATGTAGCTCATCAAGAGTCGAGTGCACCACTTTGCAAGTGATTTCATCTACCTACATGGGTTAGTGTTTGCAAGGAAGAGCACTTGTGTATCCAAAATGACAATCATGAAACTTGATACCAAATGAAATTTGATACATATAATTTTTCAAAGGATATGTTGAAGGATTTCATGCTTCCTCGTCATCAACCACCATTGTGTAGAGACTTGGTGATGTAGAGATTACTCAAGATGTGAGTGAGTTGCAATCTATTAGATTTAGATCCATCGAAGTACCTACAAGGGCTAGATAACATGCAAGGGTGCAAATATATCCAAGACATATGAATATCATCATAAGAGAAATATCAATGATTAGTCATAGATTCATGCCTTGCATGTATCCAAATGGAGTTCCTGTGGGAGTCCTGGACTAAGGGGTCCTGGGGCGTCCGGCCTAATAGCCATGGGCCGGACTAATGGGTTGTGAAGATACGAAGACCGAAGACTGCACCCGTGTCCGGATGGGACTCTCCTTGGCATGGAAGGCAAGTTTGGTGACCAAATATGTAGATTCCTTTCTTTGTAACTGACCTTGTGTAACCCTAGATCCTCCCGGTGTATATATAAACCAAAGGACTTATGTCAGGACACCGATTCCAAGTCACATCGATCTAGCCGGTAACACCTCATATCACTTTACGGCCTCACGCACGGTATCCCCACGGGTGTCGCCTTACCATGGCCCGGGACCGTTTGCGCCTTTTGGCTCACGTATATGATAGTGTCGCTAGCATCCATTGACAGAGAACCCGGGCCGACATGGCTAGTCGTGAACCCAAAGCGGCACTAACCTATGGGGACATGCATACATGAATCACATCGAGCATGTCGGTCAACAGCGTGTGAATCCGGGCTGTAGCACTGGGCTAACAGGACTCCGGGGAACCCGGGCTGTAGTAGGCTAGGAAGGACTCCGGATGTCACCGCGTGAAATTCCCCTGAAGGGACAGACATAGGAACGAAGTGAAACACATGTCGGCTAGTCAAGTGTCCTGAGCAGTAGTGCTGGGCTACCAGGATTCGGGTGAACCGGGCTATAGCGGACTACTATGGCTCAAGGAGCACTAGACTACATTTCCCCATAAGAGAGGCTGCCAAGGATAAACAACTAGATTGTCGGATCCCACACATACCAAGCATTTCAATCATACACACAATATGCTCGATATGTGTAAATACAACATGGCATCACAACAAAACTCTACAACTTAAGTACTTTATTTAAAGGCTCCGGAGAGCCATACATAACATGTTCATACAGGTAGGGGTCACAAGACCCGACACTCAAGTCATACAAGCATACAAGCACATGCGGAAGCAAATAAGTCTGAGTATAGACACTAGAAAGAAAGAAGGCTTGTCGAAGCCTGTCTATCTACATAGGGCCCTCCATGGCCAGAATCACCACCTGGGTGGCAAGTTACTCATCGACGTCGAGGTCTACGTAAAACCCATCAGAGGGGGCGGTGTTGTCGTCTGAAAACAGTAATTAAAGCAACATGAGCACAAAGGTACTCAGCAAGTCTTACAACAGATCCTACTATACATGCTCATTCTCAAGAAGGTGGTGGAGTTATTGTAGCAAGCCAGCTTTGACTCTTGGCTAAGCTATCCTACGAGACACCACTGTAAAATAGTTTTCGCACACGAGTCCACTAATCACCAACACAATACTCCACCGGGGATCCTCCCTCGTCATCCTACGAGAGGGCCATCCTCGGTACTCACACTTATATTTAGTCTTTTAGTAGTAACCATTAACTTGTCTATTAACTGTATAGGCAACCAAGTAGTCCTTTACCACGGACGTGGCTTTTCGAATAGACGATGTTAACCCTGCAAGGGTGTACTTCTTCATACACGCTCTCACCACTTATCGTCGTTACACAACATATACTCGACAACCTTCAAGCGGAAGCCCAACGAGGGTGTCCGCCACTGCCTACCTAAACACACAAGTCTCTAGTCCAGGTTTATCGCTTATCCAGGTTTCATCCGCAGGGAGTCCGGCCGAGGTTTCCACATACGGCCCCGAACGATGTGTACAGGGTCCCGAGACGCCAAACGGGCGCCCGACATACCCAGCCACAGTGTATCTACCGCATCATAGCCCACCCCTAGGGTTAGCGCTATGTAGGACCGCCAACACATAACCTACAAACACCAGAAACTAGTTGCAACTCCTGGATAGAGTACTAGAGTGGTTAAGAAGCCGAGAGGGTCAATTAGGGATCCCAATGCATGGTAGTAACTGATTGTTAAATCACACATACAGATCTCAGTTCTTAGGGACGGCCTCAATGAAACAACCCACCATGTACTCCTACATGGCCTCTCATCGATACCTTTACCAAATCATGTTCAACACACCTCTCACATTACCGACGTAATCATTTCACTCTAGCCCATGACCCAGATGAACCAGACCTGACACAACTGTAAGCATAGCAGGCATAGCAAGGTAGGTAACACATACATGGCTCAATCAACTCCTACACATGCTAGTGGGTTTCATCTAGCTATTGTGGAAAAGACAGGTCATGCAGAGGATAAGGGTTCAACTACCGCAGCACACCGCAGTTTGAAACGTTATTGTCTTAATGCAGTAAATGAGAGCAGAAGCGAGAACATGGGATTGTATCGATATGATCAATGGGGTTGCTTGCCTGATGGAGTAGCAGTAGTAGGGTACTGCCCTTCAGTTGGATACTCAGAGATATCCTCGGAGGCAGAACCTACCACGAAAGACACCAAATAATACAATCATCACATGGCAATATGCAACAATATGATGCATGCTGAGACATGGCAATATGAGGTGTCCTGCCTAATGCAATGTGAAACAAGTTGGTTTGGGTCCATTTGAATCAAAGATTCAAATGGAAGCTTATGTTCCTAAGCATTATAAGTGTATTAGCTTGTTTCACCTAAACAGCAAGGTTAAAGTGTTTTGTCATGCATGAAACCATTACAGATGGAAATATTGAATTTTTATGATCATATTTCATATATAAATCTTTGTATTTGGAGTTACAGATTAAAAGTTATGAATTTTTCAAGTTTGTAATATTCTCTCGAATTTCCTATATAAGAATAATTCCAGTAATTGAGTTATTGCGTCAGCATTGCGTCAGGGTGACGTCAGTAGGTCAAAGGCGCCAGCCCAGGTCAAACCTGACCGGTTGTCAGAGTAAATAGCCATGGGTAGCCTAGCCGGCTTCCCCTAGCCCTTCTGAAAAAATTACGAGCCCATCCGGCTCTCAAGAATCCAAGACATGGAGCCGCCTTCCCCTTGCTGGCTGTCACCCAGGCCGGCTTTTGGAAGGCGGCCCGACTTTACCCCTCATGAAGAAAGCCATGGGAGGCCGACTCCAAGAAGCCGGCTCCAAGATGCCGACTCCAAGAAGCCGGCCGCGAGGAGGCCGACTCCAAGAAGCCGGCCCCCATAAAGCGGTCGAGACCGTACCCTCAAAGTTTGCATCCACCTAGCGGCGATGAGACGGGGCGTGGCTACAGTAAAGCCTGCCACCCCCGAATCACGGAGCATACCTGGCACAGTGCGCCGTACAGAGTGGCCATGACCCGTCCGGCGCGGCACTGTTGCCACGTTGACCCTGATGTCACCCATGACGGGCTGCCAGCGCGGCCCACGGACGGTGGGCCCCTTCGGGCAGAGAGACGCCCGAAGGCGGCCGGGCCTCCCCCAGTCGGCCCAAGACGGGGCCGGCTCCCCGCAGCCGGCTCGCTTCCCCCCTCGAAGAAGACGCCCCATTAAGGAGACAAGACGCGGTAAGTCTACAGTGATCGCCCGCAGGACGGTGGCACTGTAGCCACGCTTACCTCGACGAAGCCCTCGTCATCAGGTTGAGGCAACAGTAACCAGCCACCGACAAGACCCTTGGCAGCCGGCGGGACCCACCAGCCGGCGGGCCCCAGCAGTCGGCACAGAAGCCGGCGAGCGTAGTCACAGACGGCTGGGCCCCGTGCCCAGCCGGATTACCATTGTACCCCCGGGGGGTAGGCCTATATAAACCCCCCGGGGCACTCATGCAAAGGGTTCGACCCCCAGCTAGTTTTAGACACCTCACAAGGAGAAGAAGCAAGCTAGCCGTGCCCCTCTTCCTCCTCCCACCGAACAGCTCAAGGAGCATTGTGTAGCTACTTGTCCATCTAGTGACCATGCGGAGACCCCGCAGAGCAGCAGTAGGGGTGTTATCTCCACGGAGAGCCCTGAAGCTGGGTAAGATTCGCCGGCGTGCATGTCTTCGCCTCATCCCGTTTTCCAGGCACTAGCGACGTCTTACTGGCTCCCACAATGAGAAGCCACCCGTTGGCATATGTCGCACCTACCACCCGACATTTGGCGCCCACCATGGGGCCAGGTGCACTGTCGTCCGGATACCTGTTCTGGACGGGAACCCTCTTCCTCCCCAGCGAGCGTAGCCAGCCCGGCACGCCCGATGGCGCTTGCCACGACGCGCTGCAAGGCGTCACCAGCATCTGCGCGGCGAGCAGCCTCGCCAATCTCCTGGACGAAACCCTCATCTCCGACGAGCTCGCCTCCGATGCGGGCACCGACCACCTCGCCAACCTCCTTGGCCAGCTCCATGTCTCCAGCGAGCCCGCTGTGGATCTGGAGTCGGTTGGCTCCACCGACCCGATGCCTGTCGACTCCGACACGGCCTCCTTCGACACCTTCCCCACCAACGTCGCGATCTACAACGACCCGCTTCCTCGGACCGACGGCCGCGATACTGTCACCACCGAAGTGATGGTCGTCGGCCACGGCGGCCCGGCTGACGAGAGCGCCCACGATGCCCCGCACGCGGCGGCCCACGACTTGTCCACCCCCTCCTGGCTAATGCCGATGACGAAGCACTAGAGGCACGCCGCCTCGCCCTCCTTGCAGAGGGCCGGAGGCTGGCTTCCGTGAGACGCCTCATAGAGGCCTACCAGCGCGAAGCTGATCGCGCCGCCTTCGGCACGCCGGCCCCGGGCGGGCCAAGCCGGGCCGGCCTTGTCAAGCAACGCGGCGCCGTCATCGCCGACACGCTGGGGGTCGACCGCCCGGTCTATGCCACTTCGCTCGAGAACTTGCGTGCCGCCCAGGCGGCCGTAGACGAGTTGGACGGCTTGGAGGCCGAAGACCTCCCCCACATGACCCGGCGCATCCAGCAACTGATTGACGCGGCCGCACAGCGGCACGAAGCCGACGCCTGCGCGGGAAGCCCTCCCCCACGCCGAGATCACGGTGCGACGTCCCGGACGCCGACTACGAGCAACGCCCGCGCGCGGCGCGAGAAAGAGCCGGCGGCCAGCCGAAGCCGGACCCGAATCTCCATCGAGCGAAACACGAACGACCATCCCCGAGCCATGGAATGGCGGGGCAACCCGCCTCCGCCTTGACCCCGTGGAGAGAGATATCCCACCCTGCCGCCGGTGGCGCACCCGAATCTCAGCGGCCGACTAGGTCGCCGTGAAGGAGTCGGCGAGAACGACGCCCGCCATCGGATCGACCGCCTGGCGCGATCCCTGGCGCTGGAAGAAGAAGACGATGTTGGCCCGCCTTGTTTCGGCCCCCGCATCCGCGACGAGCCTTTCCCCAAAGGGTTCTCGCTCCCAAGAGACACGCCCAAGTACAACGGCTCCATGAAGCCGGAAGATTGGTTGATCGACTACTCCACGGCGGTCAGTATAGCCAACGGCAACTGGCGCGTTGCCGTGAAGTACGTGCCCCTCATGCTACAAGGCACAGCACGGACCTGGCTCAACAGCCTCAAGCCTCTCAGCATCAACAGCTGGCTAGATTTCACCGAAGCTTTCATCTGCAACTTCACCAGCACCTACAAGCGGGCCCCCAAGCCCAGGCAGCTCTCCCTGTGCGTACAGGGCCCGGCCAAGTCCACTCGCGACTACCTCGCGCGTTGGGCCGACCTTCGCAATTCTTGCGAGGGGGTGCACGAGGTGCAAGCCATCAAATACTTCACTGCCGGGTGCCTAGAAGGTACCCTCCTCAAGCACAAGCTCCTCTGCGACGAGCCGACTACCCTCGACGAGCTTCTGGACATAGCAGACAAATACGCCACCGCCGGCTCTTCGATGAAGACCGAGCTGCGGGTGGACGCGTCCGGTAAAGTACTCAACCCGGCGCCCAAGACGCCGGCAGGGGATTCCGGCCGCCGCCCGCACCCGAACGACCACAAGCGCAAGGGCCTTGCGCCGCCTCCCGCCAGTCGGTAGGTGGCCACGGTCGAAGACTCGCTGCCTGAAGAGCGACCCGCGCCCAAGAAGCCCAAGGGCGGCCGGCCGGCTTGGCAGCCGGCTTTCTCCTACGAGCAAACTCTCGATGCCCCGTGCAAATTCCATAGCGGCGCGAAGCCGTCCAACCACACAACCCGGAAGTGCCATTGGCTCACCCGAATCTCCAAAGGCGAGGGGCTCGCGCCGCCTCCGCCTGCTGGCCCGCCACCTCCGCCTCCGCCGCCTCCGGCCGCTCGGCCCGCAGTCGGAGCCGTGCACGACGAATTCCCCGACGATTAAGCAACCTACATCATCTTTACAAGCCAGCTCAAAGACCGGCGCAGCAAACGCCGAGAGCACCAGGAAGTCAGCATGGTCGCTGCCAACCCCGCCGGACACATGCATTGGTCAGAAAAACCCATTAGCTGGAGCCGGGCCGACCACCCAGAGGTGATGCCGTCTCCCGGCTCTTATGCGTTGGTCCTGGAAGCCACCCTCGCGATGGACAGACGCGCTGCCCGCTTCTCCCGCGTGCTGATAGACGGCGGGAGCAGCATCAACATCCTGTACCGTGACACCCTGGAGAAGCTAAATGTCAAGACGAAGCAGCTCATGCCTACTCGGACAGCGTTTCATGGCATCGTACCCGGCTTATCCTGCGCCCCCATTGGCAAGATCAAGATTGATGTACTCTTTGGGGACAAGGAGCCTTTCCGCCGGGAAGCAATCTGGTTTGAAGTGGTGGACCTGGAAAGCCCCTACCACGCGTTGCTTGGCCGACCCGCCTTGGCCAGATTCATGGCAGTTCCCCACTATGCATACCTCAAGATGAAGATACCAAGCACCAAAGGCGTCATCACCGTAGCCGGCGATTACAAGAAGTCTTCCGAGTGCGCTGCCGCCAGCAGCCTGCTGGCCGAGTCCCTTGTGATTACCGAAGAGAAGAAGATGTTGGACCGGGTCGTGGCCCTGGCCAGCAAGCAGCCGAACCAGTCCCCCGACCCCAAGGGGTATGCCCAAGGATCTTTCCAGCCGGCCAAAGAAACCAAGAAGATACCCCTTGACCCCAAGCACACCGAGAGGTTTGCCGTCATTGGGGCAAGCCTGAATAGCAAATAGGAAGGCGAGCTCGCCGATTTCCTCCGTGAGAATCGGGACATCTTTGCATGGTCCCCCAAGGACATGTCGGGTGTTCCAAAGGAATTCGCTGAGCACAAACTAAACGTCCGAAAAGACGCGAAACCAGTCAAGCAGCCCCTCCGCCGACTTTCAGAGGAAAAGAGAAGGATCGTAGGGGAGGAGATAGCCCGACTTCTGGCAGCTGGCTTCATTATGGAAGTCTTCTTTCCAGAGTGGCTTGCCAACCCAGTCCTCGTGTTAAAGAAGAACAACAAGTGGCGCATGTGTATAGACTACACAAGCCTCAACAAGGCCTGCCCTAAAGATCCCTTCGCCCTGCCGAGGATCGACCAAGTGATAGACTCCATGGCCGGATGCGAGCTGTTGAGTTTCTTGGATGCTTACTCAGGATATCACCAGATAAAGCTAGATCCGGACGACCGCCTGAAGACCGCCTTCATCACGCCATTTGGAGCCTTCTGCTACCTGACTATGACATTCGGCTTGAGAAATGCCGGTGCCACTTTTCAGCGTTGCATGCAGAAGTGCCTCCTCAAGCAACTCAGCAGAAACGCTCATGTCTATGTGGACGACATTGTGGTGAAGACGGAGAAGCGTGGCACCCTGCTGGAAGACCTCAAAGAAACATTTGAGAACCTACGCCAGTTCCAAATCAAGCTCAACCCCGAGAAATGCGTGTTCGGAGTGCCAGCCGGCCTGCTCCTAGGCTTCCTGGTCTCCGAACGCGGCATCGAATGCAACCCAATGAAGATCAAGGCCATCGAGAGAATGGTGATCCCCGCCAAGCTTCGAGACATCCAAAACTTCACCGGATGCTTGGCCTCCTTGAACCGCTTCATCAGCCGGCTCAGAGAGAGAGCTCTCCCCCTCTACCGCCTCATGAAGAAGAGCACCCACTTCGAGTGGAACGACCAGGCCGACCAAGCTTTTCACGAGCTAAAGAAGATGCTGGCCACACCGCCCGTCCTAGCGGCGCCGATTGAGAAAGAGCCCATGCTCCTTTACATCGCCGCAACCAGCCGGGTGGTCAGCACCGTCATCATAGTCCAACGCCCAGAAGAAGGCCGAGCCTAGCCGGTCTAGAGGCCAGTGTATTATTTGAGCGAGGTGATGTCCGCTTCAAAGCAGAACTACCCGCACTACCAGAAGATGTGTTATGGCGTGTACTTCACCGCCAAGAAGCTGAAGCCCTACTTTCAAGAGCACCCCGTCACGGTCGTATGCACCACCCCGCTGGCCGAGATCATAGGCAGCCGGGACGCATCTGGTCGGGTGGCGAAATGGGCCATCGAGCTGGCCCCTTACACAATCTTCTACTAGCCCCGCACTGCCATCAAGTCCCAAGCACTGGCCGACTTCCTCGTCGGCTGGGCTGAGACCCAGTACCTGCCGCCGGCTCCCGACTCCACCCATTGGCGCATGCACTTTGACGGGTCCAAGATGCGCACCGGTTTGGGAGCCGGCGTCATCCTTACCTCTCCCAAAGGCGACAAGCTCAGATACACGCTGCAGATTCACTTTGCTGCCTCCAACAACGTAGCCGAGTACGAGGCACTCATACACGGGCTCCGGCTTGCCAAGGAACTTGGCATCCACCGGATCCTATGTTATGGCGACTCAGACCTGGTGGTTCAGCAATCATCCGATGACTGGGACGCCAAGGACGCAAATATGGCAAGCTACCGCTTCCTGGTTCAACAACTCAGCGGATACTTTGAAGGATGCGAGTTCCTCCATGTACCGCGAGTCGACAACGAGCCAGCCGACGCCCTGGATCGAATAGGCTCCACTCGGCAAGCAATACCAACCGGCGTCGCTCTACAACGCCTCCTCAAGCCGTCCATCAAGCCGTCTCCAGAGTCCGATTCCATCTTCGTACCGCGTGACCCCGACACGGTCGAGTCCGGCTCGAAGAACCAAGCAGGCGGCCCCGGGACTTCAGTAGTTGGCCCGGGGACTTCGGCAACCGGCTCGGGGACTGCCACACCCGGCTCGGGGACTGCAGTAGCCGGCCCGGGGGCTGCACCAACACAATAGCCGGTGGCCGACTCCAGCATTTCACCACCCAGCCCGCCCACCCTGGTGGCAGTAGCCACATTGGCAGTGGGAGAAGTCGCGGCTCCGTCATGGGCTCAGTCCATCCTCAACTTCCTAGTAAACCAAGATCTGCCGGCTGACGAAACAGAGGCAAGACAAGTCCAACGTCGAGCCGGAGCATACACAATCGTCAACAGAGAACTCGTCAAGCGCAGTGTCACTGGAGTCCTCCAACAGTGCGTCGAGCAAGAGAAGGGCATTGCAATCCTCAAAGACATTCACCAAGGAGAATGCAGCCACCATGCGGCTTCAAGATCCCTCGTCGCCAAAGCTTTACGCCATGGTTTCTTCTGGCCGACTGCTTTGGATGACGCCAAAGAATTAGTCAAATATTGCAAAGGGTGCCAACTCTTCAGCTCCAAGCAACACGTGCCGGCTTCGGCACTCAATACCATTCCCCTCTCCTGGCCCTTCGCCGTTTGGGGAGTGGACATGGTGGGCCCATTCAAGACGGCGCGCGGCGGCATGACGCATTTGCTCGTCGCCGTGGACAAATTCACCAAGTTGATTGAGGCAAAGCCGATCAAGAAGCTGAATGGGCCGACTGCTGTGACATTCATCATAGACATAACAACTCGGTACGGCGTGCCACACAGCATCATCACCGACAATGGCACGAATTTTGCCAAAGGAGCCTTGGCAGGTTTCTGCGCAGCCCAAGGTATCCGGCTGGACTTAGCGTCTGTCGCCCACCCGCAGTCAAACGGCCAGGTCGAGCGAGCCAACGGCCTCATCCTCTCCGACATCAAGCCCCGACTGGTCGTACCTCTGGAGTGTTCAGCTAGCTGTTGGCTCAATGAGCTGCCGGCTGTCCTCTGGAGTCTGCGCACTACACCAAACAAGTCAACCGGCTTCACCCCTTTCTTCCTTTTGTATGGTGCCGAGGCGGTCATCCCAACTGACATCGAGTTCGACTCGCCTTGGGTAACCATGTACACGGAGGCGGAGGCCAAGGAAGCACGAGAAGACAGCGTCGACCTGCTGGAAGAAGGCCGGCTGTTAGCCCTCAGCCGGTCTGCCATCTACCAGCAGGGTTTGCGCCGCTACCACAGTCGGAAGGTCAGGCCAAGATCTTTCCAAGAGGGCGATCTTGTGCTCCGGCTGATCCAGCGAACAGCCGGCCAGCACAAGCTCTCGGCCCCTTGGGAGGGTCCCTTCGTCATCAGCAGAGCTTTAGGCAACGACTCCTACTACCTGATCGACGCGCAGAAGCCGAAGGCATGAAAGAGAGATGATTCCGGCAAGGAGTCGGAACGACCATGGAACGCCAACCTCCTCCGAAGATTTTACAGTTGAAATGCAGTATGTATCACGCTAACTTTTGTACTAAGTACGAGACAATAGGCCCCCCGAGGAGGGCTCGGGGACTGCCATCTTTTATCTATGAATGAAAAGTACCATACTTATGACCTTGTCATTTCATTTACTTGTTCCGTCCGGCACCGGGTTCGACTAGTCGGCCCGGGGACTGGCCGACTGGAGTTATATTAGAAGTCCTACCCGCGGTCAGACAAGTAGTGTGCCGACACCCAGGCTTAGCTCTTGCTAAAGTCGCAGTTCGAAGAACCAGCTGTCCGGTTGGCAAGAGTCAAAAGCAGGAAAGGATGCCCACACGAAAAATGGCCAGGGACCAACGGACTAATATAACGAAAGCCGGTTTGCCGCCTACCACCGATCGATTACCAGAGTAGCCGGCCGGCCGGTTTCCATTCACTTCACTTCAATCCAAGAAAGCTCGAGTACTTGCCTCCCCAAAAAGGGAAGGCGGCAAAGGAAAAAGCCTAAGGATAAAAAGCATACGCGAATGGAAACCAAACATGCACATAATAATATTTACATAAAAGACCTCCAACAGGCCAACATTCAACATAGTTTGGATACACCCCCAGTGGGTGGAACTGCGAAAGCTTAATAAAGATTGTTCAAAAGGCAACAAGCAGGAAAAATAAGGACGGGAGGTCAAGCTGGCGAAGCGACCGACGAGCCGGGCTGGTCGGCAGAGACGGTTGTGCCGGCTGAAGAAGCGGCCGACTGGCGAACCTCGGCTTGATCACCGCCTCCCGCAGGGGGCGCGCTTCCACGCGCCTCGTTGCTGGAGGCACAGTCAGCTTGAGGACGGCCGGTTGTTCCACTAGCCGGCTCGACGTCTTCGCCGTCCTCTTCTTCGTCATCCTCGCCCTCGTCGCTGGAGGCGATCTCCTCTGCCGAGTCTTCGCCCATAGCCGGGTTCAGCCCGAACTACTCCTCTGGCTGGGCAATGCCGTCATCATTGATTTCAGGTGCAAAAACGCTGATGTCGGTGCACTCGGCGATCGTCGAAGCACGCTGGGCGATAGCAGGCCGCACCTCCTCCAGTTCCGTGTCGGCCTCCAGCCGCCAAGTGCGCAGATGGTCCAGGTTCAGCCCTAGGTACCAAGCCCGAACGAACTCCAATGCCCGCCCGGCTCCAAGACGGGCCGCCGACGCCTTCCAAGCTTCAAAGCGACCGACTGCGACCTCCAGCCAGTCGGCAGTACGGCTTGGGGTGCGGGGGATTGTCTCGCCAGGCCAGAGGGCGGCCAACACCTGCGCCCCGCCACGTTGGAGCCGACGAAGCATCCGATGAGCCGGCTGTAACCGCGCCTGGACAGCCAAGAGCTGCTCCTCAAGCGTCCGGTTCGCGTCCGGCGCGATGTTGGCCCCCGCCTGACGGCGCGCCTCGCGATGGGCCTCGATGCTTTGGGCGGCGAAGGCGGAGTAGCCGGGAAAGTAGTCTGCGCAAGAAAATAGGCAGCAACACAAGTTAGGCTAAAGACCAGGCGGCAAGGGGCAGGAGAGGAGAGAGGAAGGCGTCTTATCATCGATCAAGTCCTCGATGCGGCCGAAGCCTTCATCCAGCGCTCGCCGGGTCTCAGCCCAGCTCGCCGCCTCGGTCTCAAACTCTGCCTTCAGGGCGGCCTCGCTATCCTGCGCTTTCTGCAGGGCCGCCTTGTGGCTCTCCTCTTGGTCAGCCAGCTTCTTGGCCAAGCGGTCACGCTCCTGGACCAAGGCAGCGTACTCGGCATCCTTGGTATGAAGGGCGGCCTGCGCTTCGCCGAGTTCCTTCCTCAAGTCGGCGTTGGCCCCTGAAGACAAAGAAAAAGAAAAACCAATAAGGAAAAAGTCATCAAGGAAGATCCGACCCGACTGCTCAGCAGTCGGCCCGAATCTCGGGGACTACACCCAGTGGGTGCGCTGACGCGCCCCCACAGGAGACAGATAAGATCAAGCACTTACTTCGGCTGTCGACCAGGTCGTCGGTCCTCCGACCCAACTTCCGAGCCTGGGAGTTGAAGGCGGCAGCACGGGAGTTATGATATTCCTGGAAGTTCAGACAGGAAGCAAAAATAAGGTAGTCGTCAAGAAAGATCCGATCTGACTGCGCAGCAGTCGGCCCGAATCTCGGGGACTACACCCAGTGGGTGCGCTGACGCGCCCCCACGGAAGAAATCAAGAGACCAAAGCGGCCAAGAATGAAAGACTCACCCGGATGGCAGCCCGCGTCGACAGGAACTCCTGGGTGTACTGCTGCAGCAGGGCGGCCTGAGGTTGAAGCCGGCTCCGGACCTCTTGAGCCGCCACATTCAACTCGCCAGTCCCCCCGCTGGGAGTCCACTCGGACATGGCAGTGCTGGCCGTCTCCAGAGCCTCAGCCGACTGACCGGCGCCCGCAACTCGGCGCGACTCCGGCAGAGCGGCGCCTCCCCCTGCGCGCCGACGCGTCACCAGCTGCACCTCGAGGCCGGCTCTGTCCTCCGGCTCACCCCCGGCCGGCTCCTCTGGCGCCGCTGACGGTTGGCCGCCTTGGCCCGCTCTGGTTGGCGCTGCCGGCGGCGCTCTCCTCGCGAAGGCCACGAGGTCCTCCCTCCTCTCCATCAGCGACGGGTCTTGGACGATTTCCTCCGCCAAGGGCAATGGGGTGTCAGGGGCCACGGCTCGGAGGGGAATGGCGAGCAGCAGAGGCTGGTTGCGCGAGCCCTCCGCCTCCGTTTCCGCGGTCGCCGCCTCCACCTGGGCCTTGGCCGCCGCATCGGCCTGCTCCCTCACCGCCTGGGCGGCCGCTTTCTCCGCCGCCTCACGCTCCTCCCGCCCCTCGCGGGCGTTCCGCTCTGTGGCCTCCCTGAGGTCGGCGCGGGGGTCCACGCGGCGGGAGCTCGAAGACCCTCGAGTCGGCCCAACTATGGAGCCCTGTCCAGCGAGCGGGAAAAGGTTAGGAAGAATGTTCGAACAAGAGAGAATGATGAAAAGCATGCGACAAGGCAGTCGACGACTTACACTGAGACTGCCCGAGGCTGCTTCACCGCCTTGCGGAAGCGGGCCGCTTTCGCGGCCGCCTCGTCTCGTTTGGTCGCCGTGGTGGAGGCTTTGGACTTCTTCGGCCGACGGCCGAAGAGGATTGACGCGGCCCGGCGCTTCTGTGCGCCGCCGCTGGCAGCCGGCACGGTGGACGAGCCCGCGACTTGATGGTCGGCCGCCGGTTGGCGACGCGGGGCGACTTCGGCTTCGGCGTCATCCGGCCAGTCCTCGAAGCTGGCGGTGAGCCTTGTGCCTCCGGGCTCGGCGTCATCCCCCACGATGGCGTCTTCCATGGCGGCCGCCCCCAAATCCGGGTCGTCGACGTTGTCCGCCATGCGGTCGGGGGCGTACTCACGCTCTATCCCTGCTGCCCCGGTCGTCGGCGGAAGAAGGGGGTTCTGCTAAGAAGAACCGACCAATCAGAAGCCGGCCATCATAAAGCCGGCTACCAACAGAAAGAAGAAAGAGAGGAAAGCTTACCACAGGCGAAGGGTTGGCGCGAGAATACGGTGCCTTGCCATATCACCAGTCCTCAGCGAGCTTGCAATTGGAGATGTAATTTACCATATACGACACCTCCGCATGAGGCATCTCCCTGGTGCTCAGCCGGCTTGGATCGAAGCGGCCGCTCATCTAACACATCATGTGGGGCCGGCTTTGGAGAGGAGATATCCGGCGCTCCATGAAGGCGGCCACCAAGTCGGCCCCGCTCAGGCCTTCCGACTGGATCATCACCCGAAGCCGGGAGACGACAGCATTCCCGGCCTGAGACAGTGACCGGGACCGGAAACTCCATGAGGGCTGCCTCCCAGCCGGCGGGCCGGCTACATAAGCCGGCAGGTTGATGTGGTCTCCTTGCTGGGTGACGTTCTTCACATAGAAGTACGACTTCTGCCAGATCTTCACCGACTGGATCAGGAGGATGGGCGGGAACGGTTTGTTCTCGCCCGCCCTCCTCATGGCGATGAAGGCTCCACAGGGGGCGGGCACGCCTGCGACGACGGTGCCGAGTTTGCTCTGGAAGAATTCCCCCCAGAGCTCCAGCGTGGGGAGCAGCCCCAAGAAACCTTCGCAGAGAGAGACGAAGGCCGACAGCAGCATCACCGCGTTGGGCGTGAGGTGATGCGGCTGAAGATTGTAGAACTCGAGGAAGGAGCGCAGGAATCCGCTCGCCGGAAGGCCGAAGCCGCGCAGGAAGTGCGAGCGGAAGACGACCCGCTTGCCCTCCTCCGGCGCCGGCGAGATCTCCGTCTCTGGCACCAGGCGGACCCGCACGAGGTTGGCGTCGGGCAGGCGCCGAGTCTGGCGAAGGAACTCAACATGGTCCTCATGGACGTTGGAGCCGTCCCACGAGCTCGATAGCGCCATGGGAGCAAGACGATGTGGCGGCGCGGCGGCGATGAGACGGGAAGCTGCGGCAGCAACGAGAGGAAGAAAGGAGGACGAGAAAGGGCGGAGCGAGAGAGAGCGTGCGAACCTCTGTCTCTCCTCCTTCTCCCCCTACTTATAGGCTCGCGTGGCGGAGCCGAGGAGGCGCGGTGTGGGGAAACGTGGGGATCGATCGTGCCCACTCCCCCACGTCCCGCGTTTATTGCGCCCTAACGGCGAAATAAAATCACCACAGGAAGGCGAGCGGTCCACCTGGGCCGCAGAAGATCAGCGTTCGGGCCGAGGCCTAGGATTGGCGGACCCGGGCCTGCGGCGGCGTCCCGTCGCGCGCGTGCGCGGGCAGGATCTCGCTGCCACGTGGCCCGCCTGCAAGACGCAGGGCTCCCCGGAATCGGCATACATCAACAAAGCCGGCTCTTCAGGATAGGAAGTTGACCAAGCTTCTCATCCCTTTGACTGCCTCGAAGCTCGATCAGCTTCAGGGACTACTGTCGGAGTAAATAGCTATGGGTAGCCTAGCCGGCTTCCCCTGGCCCTTCTGAAAAAATTACGAGCCCGTCTGGCTCTCAAGAATCCAAGACATGGAGCCGCCTTCCCCTTGCTGGCTGTCACCCAGGCCGGCTTTCGGAAGGCGGCCCGACTTTACCCCTCATGAAGAAAGCCATGGGAGGCTGACTCCAAGAAGCCGGCTCCAAGATGCCGACTCCAAGAAGACGGCCGCGAGGAGGCCGACTCCAAGAAGCCGGCCCCCATAAAGCGGTTGAGACCGTACCCCCAAAGTTTCATCCACCTAGCGGCGATAAGACGGGGCGTGGCTACAGTAAAGCCTGCCACCCCCGAATCACGGAGCACACCTGGCACAGTGCGCCGTACGGAGTGGCCATGACCTGTCCGGCGCGGCACTGTTGCCATGTTGACCCTGATGTCACCCACGACGGGCCGCCAGCATGGCCCATGGGCGGTGGGCCCCTTTGGGCACAGAGACGCCCGAAGGCGGCCGGGCCTGCCCCAGTCGGCCCGAGATGGGGCCGGCTCCCTGCAGCCGGCTCGCTTCCCCCCTCGAAGAAGACGCCCATTAAGGAGACAAGACGCGGTAAGTCTACAGTGATCGCCCGCAGGACGGCGGCACTGTAGCCACGCTTACCTCGATGAAGCCCTCGTCATCAGGTTGAGGCAACAATAACCAGCCACCGACAAGACCCTTGGCAGCTGGCGGGACCCACCAGCCGGCGGGCCCCAGCAGTCGGCACAGAAGCCGGCGAGCGTAGTCATAGATGGCTGGTCCCCGCGCCCAGCCGGATTACCATTGTACCCCCGGGGGGTAGGCCTATATAAACCCCCCGGGGCACCCATGCAAAGGGTTCGACCCCCAGCTAGTTTTAGACACCTCACAAGGAGAAGAAGCAAGCTAGCCGTGCCCCTCTTCCTCCTCCCACCGAACAGCTCAAGGAGCATTGTGTAGCTACATGTCCATCTAGTGACCATGCGGAGACCCCGCAGAGCAGCAGTAGGGGTGTTATCTCCACGGAGAGCCCTGAAGCTGGGTAAGATTCGCCGGCGTGCATGTCTTCGCCTCATCCCGTTTCCAGGCACCGGCGACGTCTTACTGGCTCCCACAATGATAAGCCACCCGTTAGCATATGTCGCACCTACCACCGGACACCGTGGGCCCCGTTTGTCAGTGGTTAATTAACTAACTAATTTTGATTAGTGCTAATCTAAGTTAATTAGCAGGGCGGTCCCACGTGTCATAGACTCAGGGGAAGTCAACCTGGGCCCACACAGGGTCAAACAGGGTCAAACTCGCCGGCGTTTAGCCGCTGGTGAGGCCAGACACGGCGGAGTGATGCGGGTTTCGTGCTCCGGTGACCAAAACCACACCAGAGAGCATCTATGCATAGCTGGGAGCAAGCCACATCGAGTGGTGGCAGTGGGTGGAGCTGGGGTGGCCGAAAACATCGCCGGCGACGACCTTGGCAGTCGCAGGAGCTTGTGCGAGGTCGAAACAGAGGCTACGGGGCACGGCGAGGTGCGTGGAGTGGTTCTACGAGCTCCTGGACATGGTGGCTCGTCCTGCTCGACGTAGTCGACGACGACGGAGCTCGTGGACATGGTGGCGCGGTGCGAGGACGACGGAGGGCGCGGCTACGGCGACGGTGCGGCGACAAGGGCGTTGGCCATGGTGGGAGAGGGCGAGGGAGAGGCGTTGGGGGCGAATGGAGGGGTCCAAGGGGTTGGGGCGACGACGTGGAGGTCGTCCAGACGTCCAGGGGCGCGGTCGGCAAGCGGGTGGCGCCATGGCGAGCTCAGGCGCGCCGGCGCTCACCTCTCTGCCTGCCTGCCTAGCCAGAGGAAGCAGCTGACTGGCCATGGGCCAGCACAGTGCTGGGCCGCCAGGTGAGCGCCAGGTAAGTTTCCTTTCTCTCTCTTTTTTCTGTTTTCTATTTATTCTGTTTTGTGTTTTGAAATAGTAAAAATACTATTTCATTTAGGAAAACCCCGAAAATATTCAGACGCACATTTGAAAATATTCTCAACAGCCTAAAATTACTTTTAGGATTATTTGGGCATTTTAAAATATTTATAGGATTTAAATTTCCCATATGCAATTAGTAATGAATTAATCCAATGAGCTTAATATGTCCTAGAAAAGTGTGCACCATTTTCGTCAAAGGTTTTAACCCAAAACAAAAAGGGTGGACCTTTTAGAAGGGCATTTTAGGTTCATTGAAAAAGTTTTTTAGTAAACCTTAGTTGTTCAAGGGGGGTGCTGGGGGTTCTGTCATCCCCATTTCAGTTTTCTGGGAAATTAAACATGATGCAACACTCTAATGCATGAACTAGCTAGGGTGTGACAACTCACCCCCACTCCAAATAATCTCGTCCCGAGATTTAGGATCTGTTGGGAAGAAGGTGGGGTACTTGAGTCGAAGACGATCCTCCCTTTCCCAAGTGGCTTTTTTCATAGTGGTGTGACCATTGAACCTTAAGAAACTTGATGTTATGGCGTCGAGTGGTACGCTCGGCTTGATCAAGGGTACGAACGGGATATTCCCGATATGAGAGATTATCTTGTAGATCAAGCATTTCGTGGTCCACTCCGTGGATAGGATCCACGAAGCAACGCCTGAGTTGAGAAACGTGGAAGACTTCGTGAACTCTAGAAAGATGCGGAGGTAGTTCCAATTGGTAGGCAACTTCTCCTCGTTTGGCAAGAATGCGAAAGGGTCCAATGTAACGAGGAGCCAATTTTCATTTGATACTGAAACGATGGGTTCCCTTTAACGGAGTAACCCGAAGATAAGCCTTCTCGCTGACTTCATAGGTCATGAGCCTCTGTTTACGGTCATATTGGCTCTTTTGACGAGATTGGGCTGTTTTCAATTTCTCACGAATAACGCGAACCTGCTCTTCTGCTTCCTGAATCATATCCGGGCCAAAGAGTTGTCTTTCATCGGTTTCTGACCAATTAAGAGGTGTTCGACATTTTCGGCCATAGAGAACTTAGGAGCTTTGCCCAAGCTAGCTTGATAACTATTGTTATAAGCGAACTCTGCGAATGGAAGGAATTTCTCCCAATCCATTCTGAATGAGATGACAGAAGCTCGGAGCATATCCTCCAGAATTTGATTGACTCGCTCTACTTGACCACTTGATTGGGGGTGGAAGGCGGTGCTAAAAGAGAGACGAGTTCCCATAGCATTTTGGAAACTTTCCCAAAATCGAGAGGTGAAGAGACTCCCACGGTCTAAGTTAATTTCCAATGGGACACCATGAAGAGACACTATTCGGGAGATGTATAGGTCAGCTAGCTGGCTAGCGATGATATTCTCACGAACAGGTAGGAAATGGGCTACTTTGGAAAGACGGTCGATCACGACGAAGATAGCATTATTCCCTCTCTTGGTCCTGGGAAACCCAGTAATGAAATCCATGCTGATTTTATCCCATTTCCATTCGGGAATAGCAAAATGTTGAAGGGTGCGAGCAGGCTGTTGATGCTCTGCTTTAACACGACGACAAACGTCGCAGTTAGCAATGTATTGAGCAATTTCTCTCTTCATCTTAGTCCACCAAAACCTCTGGCGTAGGTCTTGATACATTTTAGTACTACCAGGATGAATCGCGAGAGGGGATTCATGAGCTTCCTTAAGGATCACTTGTCGTAGATGTTGTTTCTTGGGAACCACCAAGCGGTTCTCGAAGAAGACAACACCTCGTTCATCCATGGAAAAACATTTAGCAACTCCGCTAGCGATGTTCTGCTTGATCCGAGATATTCCCTTGTCTTACCGCTAGGCGGTTATGATCTGATCCATAAGGGTCGGTTTCACCACCAAGGTAGATAGGAATCCTTGAGGAACAATGTGAAGGTTAAGCTTACGAAATTCCTCATGGAGAAGTGGTTGACCTTGTTGTAACATCAAGTGGTTACAATAAGATTTACGACTTAGCGCATCAGCCATGACATTGGCTTTGCCCAGGGTGTAAGTTATTCTGAAGTCGTAATCTGAGATCAACTCGACCCAGCGTCTTTGCCTGAGATTCAAATCCGGTTGGGTGAAGATATATTTCAAACTTTGGTGATCGGTGAAGATCTCGCAACGATTACCGAGAAGGTAATGTCACCATGTTTTAAGTGCATGGACTACAGCTGCAAGCTCTAGATCATGTGTGGGATAGTTTTCCTCATGTGGGTGTAATTGCTGTGAAGCATAGGCAATTACCTGACGATCTTGCATGAGTATGCAACCTAGTCCTTGTCGCGAGGCATCACAATAGATAATAAAGTCCTTGGAGAAATCTGGTAGTACCAGTACGGGAGCAGATGTTAGGCGCCTTTTCACTTCCCGAAAGCTGAACTCGCACTGTGGGGTCCACTTGAACTTTTTATCTTTCTTGAGGAGTTCGGTTAGAGGTTTAGCAACCTTGGAGAAATTCTTGACGAAGCGGCGACAATAACTCGCTAAGCCAAGGAAGCTCCAAACTTGCTTGACCGTCTCAGGTGGAGTCCAATCAAGGACAGCTTGAACTCGCTCGGGATTGAAAGCAATGCCCTTACCAAAGATTACATGGCCTAGATAGGTCACTTCTGGCAACCAAAATTCACACTTGGATAATTTGGCTTGTTCTTCCTCGCTCTTGGAGTAGATGAGTATATCATCGAGGTATACCATTACGAATTTATCCAAATACTCCATGAAGACCGAGTTCATTAACCGAGAGAAAGTGGCTGGGGCATTGGTTAAACCGAAGGACATAACGGTGTACTCGTATTGGCCATAACGAGTAACAAAGGCCGTTTTGGGAATGTCCCCGTTTTTGATTTTGATTTGATGGTAGCCCAACCTCAAATCCATCTTGGAAAAGACTGAGGATCCAGCGAGATGGTCATACAGATCGTTGATCCTGGGAAGTGGATACTTGTTCTTGATAGTGACCAAGTTGACAGGTCGGTAGTCTACAACCATCCGATCCGTTCCATCCTTCTTCTTGACGAAGAGGACGGGGCAAGCCCAAGGAGAGGAACTAGGACAGATGAAACCCTTTTTCAAGGACTCATTGAGTTGGTTCTTACGTTCGGCTAGCTCTAAGGGTGCCATCTTATAGGGTCTTCTAGAAATTGGAACGGTTCCTGGAACAAGGTCTATCACAAACTCGACATCCCTGTCAGGTGGAACACCTGGTAGTTCTCCTGGAAAGACATCCGAGAAGTCTTGGACTACCGAAATATCTTCAAGGTCTGGAAGAGGGTTGGCATTTAGGGAGTAAAGCTGGCGCTTGGCCACTCGAGTTAAGACGTTGACTGTCTTGCCCGATGGGTGAGTAAGTTGAACAGTTCTAGTAGAGCAATCAATCTTAGCATAATGGGCTGGCATCCAGTCTATACCCAAGATGATGTTTATGTCCGAGGACTTGAGAGCTATTAAGGATGCAAGGAAGACAAGTCTGTCGACAAGAATTTCATTCCCATGGCTTACTCTGGAGGTTTGCCATCTAGAGCCACGGGTTTGAATTTCCATGGTAGTGGGCATGTCACAGAATGTCGTGTTATGCAATCGAGCATAGCTCTCAGATATGAATGAATGAGATGCTCCAGTATCGAAAAGAACAGATGTCGGATGGCAATTAACAAGGAGCGTACCAAGGACGACGTTAGGGTCATCATGAGCCTCCTCAGCTGAGACATAGTTGACATGACCACGTGAAGTGGTGGCTGGCTTGTCCTAGAATGTCTTTCCCGCTGGCTTACCATGGCCAACGGACATTCCAGACTGGTTGGGGTTGTTGTTCTGGGGACACTCTCGACTATATTGACCCGGCTCTCCACACTTGAAACATGTCACAACATTGGGGCGTGGAGCAGCATTAGCAGCGGGACCACCATAGGTCTTAGGCGGTGCAAACTGCTGGTTGGGGCGAGGTGCCTCAAAGGATGGCCTCGGAATGAACGTGGGTGGCAGCACTGTGCTTGGAATCCACACCCGGCGCTTCTGACATCCAGAGCCGGATGAGGAACCAAAATCACGAGAGTGCTTGCGTGAAGCGTCATAGTCAGTCTGACCTGTCTCAGCATTGATGGCTTTATTGAACAACTTCTGGAAGGAAGTGCACTCGTGTAGATGAAGATCGCGGCGAAGCTCGGGGCTAAGTCCCTTGCGGAACCTTGCCTGATTCTTAGCATCGGTGGATACCTCTTTAGGAGCATAACGTGCCAGATTCCCAAATTCACGACTATATGCATCCACAGTCAGTCTGCCTTGGGTGATATTACAGAACTATTCCCTCTTACAATCTATGAGACCTTCCGGGATGTGATGCTCATGAAAAGCCTCACTGAATTCAATGCAAGTAGTGATTTGGCCAACCGGGCGCGTAGCCTCAAAGTTTTCCCACCAAAGGCTAGCAGGGCCTTCGAGGTGATAGGCAGCATAGGTAACCTTATCAGCTTCGGCTACGTTGGCAGAACGTAGCTTGTGGGTGATGCTGCGAAGCCAGTCATCCGCGTCGAGGGGCTCGACGGAAATTAAACTTTGGTGGGTACAACTTGATAAAGTCATTGATTGACACCAAGTCGTTTTGCTGATGACGTGCAATGTTCTGCTCAATCCGCTCCAGCAGGCGGTTAGTCTTGCGCTTGTTTCTTTCTGCCTCCAGCATAACTTCGGCCAGAGAAGGCGGGTGAGGCAGATTCTCACCCCTAGCTGCACTGGCTTCCCCCTGCTCCGAGGCAGCAGGGTTGCTGCGGGTGTTGACCATCCTAGGAAAAACAAGACAATCGTTTAGACAAGGATGGCACAATCTTGGCAAGGAAGTGCAAAATGTAGTGGATAACATGGAATGCTGAGATGTTCATTGTACGACATGGTAATATAGAAACTGACACATATATACCATTGGTTATACACACCGTACATAGTTTAGTACAAGCCCAGGCTAGAGTACAACTACGGTGAAAGACATTACATCTCATCGGAGGCATTCCAAGCTCCTATACATTATTTTTCTACACCTCCGGAGCGTGATACACACCAAGTCGTATCCCACGGTCACGCAGGACTATGGAGAATACAACTATTACAATACTAGTGAAACTACTACTAGCTCAGACGGCTCCGTAGTAATCCTCATAAAAGTCACCACCAAAACCTGGAAGTGGAACATGATCATCTGGGAACAGACGGTCCTGTGGAGCTTGCGGACCATAGGGACTCGGATGTGGCCTTGGTCCCACAGACGGTAGCAGACGGGGACCACGAGGAGGGGTGATGCCTCCTACATCATGCCACACCATACAATCTGGCAATCCAGACCGCACAGGGTACAGGTCCCTCATGTCCATGTATCCTGCCTCCACAGCAGGTGCAAACCGAGTCAAAGTGGCCTAGTGATCAGAACGAGTGTTGAAAAGTTCCATACGCAAGGCCCGATTTTCGCGGTCCTTATCCTCGATCATCTCAGCAGTGGTGCAGAGTAGTGACTCCTCATGTGTAGAGTCATAGTACAAAGCCTGATAGTACCCCAGTGCTCCAGGGAGTGAGGCTGGCATGTAGCGGAAATCAGTGTTCTGAAGCAAGGCAGTCCTGGCTCGAATGATAGTCATCATTGAGTAAGCTGCATCCTGCACAGACATCTCAATAGTAACCCAAGCCCATAAGAGCAGTGGAGGGGTTCAGTGGCTCCAGGATAAGAGGGATATATCCTGATGGTACAAAGGTACTGGCGCTGGTTGAAGTCTCGGAACTGCTCGTCGATGGTATATTCCGGGTACCATCGATAGCCTGTCTCGACCATCACTCGAACCAACATGGCCGTGTGACTGGGTACATCGAGGCACCGGGTCAGATGAACCACTTGGTTCTGGGAACGGATGGCCATCTAAAAGCACAAAATAATGCAAAGGCATTAGAATTTTCTAGGAGAAATCGGACATCATAACGGCTGTAAATGCTTAGAAAAAGATTTGAGACATTCACAATAGTTTGCAAAACCACTCAACAACATCATATCAAGGTTCTGGTTCAACTAACAACATACTAAAAATAGTAGAAACTGTACTGAGGCTTGTAACAACAATCCTATAAGCTACTACGGATTAGTAACACGTGAACCTGATAGAAAGAAGAGAGCCAAGTCCTTAACCCACGTAGAATGAGAGGAGAATGACTCAGATTAGAGGGCATAAGGTAAAGGAGTAAAAGAGCCTTACGTTCCCTTCCACAATCAATTCCCCTACATATAACTAAAGCATTTCTAGACTCGACATCGACCAGTTTGGCTCAACAAACCTACAGGAAGTCCGACTCTGATGCCAACACTGTCAGGACCCCGATTCCAAGTCACATCGATCTAGCTGGTAACACCTCATATCACTTTGTGGCCTCACGCACGGTATCCCCACGGGTGTCGCCTTACCATGGCCCGGGACCATTTGCGCCTTTTGGCTCACGTATATGATAGTGTCGCTAGCATCCATATGACAGAGAACCCGGGCCGACATGGCTAGTCGTGAACCCAAAGCGGCACTAACCTATGGGGACAGGCATACATGAATCACATCGAGCATGTCGGTCAAGAGCGTGTGAATCCGGGCTGTAGCACTGGGCTAACAGGACTCCGAGGAACCCGGGCTGTAGCAGGCTAGCAGGACTTCGGATGTCACCGCGTGACATTTCCTCGAAGGGTCAGACATAGGAATAAAGTGAAACATATGCCGGCCAGTCAAGTGTCCTGAGCAGTAGTGCTAGGCTAGCAGGACTCCGGTGAATCGGGCTGTAGCGGACTACTATGGCTCAAGGAGCACTAGACTACATTTCCCCATAAGAGAGGCTGCCAAGGATAAACAACTAGATTGTCGGATCCCACACATACCAAGCATTTCAATCATACACACAATATGCTCGATATGTGTAAATACAACATGGCATCACAACATAACTCTACAACTGAAGTACTTTATTTAAAGGCTCCGGAGAGCCATACATAACATGTTCATATAGGTAGGGGTCACAAGACCCGACACTCAAGTCATACAAGCATACAAGCACATGCGGAAGCAAATAAGTCTGAGTACAGACACTAGAAAGAAAGAAGGCTTGTCGAAGCCTGTCTATCTACATAGGGCCCTCCATGGCCAGAGTCACCACCTGGGTGGCAAGTTACTCATCGACGTCGAGGTCTACGTAAAACCCATCGGAGGGGGCGGTGTTGTCGTCTGAAAACAGTAATTAAAGCAACATGAGTACAAAGGTACTCAGCAAGTCTTACAACAGATCCTACTATACATGCTCATTCTCAAGAAGGTGGTGGAGTTATTGCAGCTAGCCAGCTTTGACTCTTGGCTAAGCTATCCTACGAGACACCACTGTAAAATAGTTTTCGCACACGAGTCCACTAATCACCAACACAATACTCCACCGGGGATCCTCCCTCATCATCCTACGAGAGGGCCATCCTCGGTGCTCACACTTATCTTGAGTCTTTTAGTAGTAACCATTAACTTGTCTATTAACTGTATAGGCAACCAAGTAGTCCTTTACCGTGGACGCGGCTATTCGAATAGATGATGTTAACCCTGCAGGGGTGTTCTTCTTCATACACGCTCTCACCACTTATCGTCGTTACACGACATGTACTCAGCAACCTTCAAGTGGAAGCCCAACGAGGGTGTCGGACACGGCCCACCTAAACACACAAGTCTCTAGTCCAGGTTTATCGCCTATCCAGGTTCCATCCGCAGGGAGTCCGGCCGAGGTTTCCACATACGGCCCCGAACGATGTGTACAGGGTCCCGAGACGCCAAACGGGTGCCCGACATACCCGGCCACGGTGTATCTTCCGCAACATAGCCCACCTCTAGGGTCAGCGCTACGTACGGCCGCCAACACATAACCTACAAACACCAGAAACTAGTTGCAACTCCTGGACAGAGTACTAGAGTGGTTAAGAAGCCAAGAGGGTCAATTAAGGATCCTAATGCATGGTAGTAACTGATTCTTATATCACACATACAAATCTCAGTTCTTAGGGACGGCCTCAATGAAACAACCCACCATGTACTCCTACATGGCCTCTCATCGATACCTTTACCAAATCATGTTCAACACACCCCTCACATTACTGACGTAATCATTTCACTCTAGCCCATCACCCAGATGAACCAGACCTGACACAACTCTATGCATAGCAGGCATAGCAGGGTAGGTAACACATACATGGCTCAATCAACTCCTACACATGCTAGTGGGTTTCATCTAGTTACTGTGGCAAAGACAGGTCATGCAGAGGATAAGGGTTCAACTACCGCAGCACACAGCAGTTTGAAACGTTGTTGTCTTAATGCAGTAAATGAGAGCATAAGCGAGAACATGGGATTGTATCGATATGATCAATGGGGCTGCTTGCCTGATGGAGTAGTAGTAGGGTACTTCCCTTCAGTTGGATACTCGGAGATATCCTCGGAGGCAGAACCTACCACGAAAGACACCACAGAACATAATCATCACATGGCAATATGCAACAATATGATGCATGCTATGACACGGCAATATGAGGTGTCCTGCCTAATGCAATGTTAAACAAGTTGGTTTGGGTCCATTTGAATCAAATATTCAAATGGAAGCTTATGTTCCTAAGCATAAGTGTATTAGCTTGTTTCATCTAAACAGCAAGGTTAAAGTGTTTTGTCATGCATGAAACCATTACAGATGGAAAGATTGAATTTTTCTGATCAAATTTCATATATAAATCTTTTCATTTGCAGTTACAGGATTAAAAGTTATGAATTTTTGAAGTTTGTAATATTTTTTAGAATTTCCTATATAACAATAATTCCAGTAATTGAGTTATTGCGTCAGCATTTCGTCAGGGTGACGTCAGCAGGTCAAAGGCGCCGGCCCAGGTCAAACCTGACCGGTGAGCCCTGTCTATCAGTGGTTAATTAACTAACTAATTTTGATTAGTGCTAATCTAAGTTAATTAGGAGGGCGGTCCCACGTGTCATAGACTCAGGTGAATTCAACCTGGGCCCACACGGGGTCAAACAGGGTCAAACTCGCCGGTGTTTAGCCGCCGGCGAGGCCAGACGCGGCGGAGTGATGCGGGTTTCGTGCTCCGGCGACAAAAACAATGACGGAGAGCATCTGCGCGTAGCTGGGAGCAAGCCGCATCGAGTGGTGGCAGTGGGTGGAGCTGGGGTGGCCGGAAACGTCGCCGGCGACGACCTTGGCGGTCGCCGGAGCTCGGGCGAGGTCGAAACCGAGGCTACGGGGCACGGCGAGGTGCGTGGAGTGGTGCTATGGGCTCCTGCGAGTGCGGTGAGTGCGTTGGTCACAAAGGTGTGGCCGGTGGGTGGCCGGAGTCACATCGGCGATGAGCTCGGCAGCGGCAGGTGCTCGGGTGTGCGTGGTGCGGTGCACACGGTGCAGGAGGAAGTTACTAGAGAGGGGGAGGAGGTAGCTGGGCTCACGGTGATCACAACGAGGCACACGGAGAGGTCGGGGACGAGTTGGTGCTGCGGTGAAGGCGAAGGGGATCTCTGGCGGCCGGAGTTGGGGAAGACGGGGTCGGGGCGACTCCAGAGCGGGAGAGCGCTCAGGGCTCGGCCTGCTCAACGTAGTCGACGACGACGGAGCTCGTGGACACGGTGGCGCGGCGCGAGGACGACGAAGGGCGCGGCTACGGCGATGGTGCGGCGGCAGGGGCGTCGGCCATGGTGGGAGAGGGCAAGGGAGAGGCGTTGCGGGCGAATGGAGGGGTCCAGGGGGTTGGGGCGACGACGTGGAGGTCGTCCAGACGTCCAGGGGCGCGGGCGGCAAGCAGGTGGCGCCGTGGCGAGCTCAGGCGCGGCAGCGCTCACCTCTCTGCCTGCCTGCCTGGCGAGAGGAAGCAGCTGACTGGCCATGGGCCAGCACAGTGCTGGGCTGCCAGGTGAGTGCCAGGTAAGTTTCCTTTCTTTTTTTTCTGTTTTCTATTTATTCTGTTTTGTGTTTTGAAATAGTAAAAATACTATTTCATTTAGGAAAACCCTGAAAATATTCAGAGGCACATTTGAAAATAATCTCAACAGCCTAAAATTACTTTCAGGATTATTTGGGCATTTTAAAATATTTATAGGATTTAAATTGCCTAAATGCAATTAGTAATGAATTAATCCAATGACCTTAAGATGTCCTAGAAAAGTGTGCACCATTTTTGTCAATGTTTTTAACCCAAAACAAAAAGGGTGGACCTTTTAGAAGGGCATTTCAGGTTCATTGAAAAAGTTTTTTAGTAAACCCTAGTTGTTCTAGGGAGGGGGTGCTGGGGGTTGTGTCATCCCCATTTCAGTTTTCTGGGAAATTAAACATGATGCAACACTCTAATGCATGAACTAGCTAGGGTGTGACAACTTAGTCCGGAAGATAGATACATTACCATAGCCATACAAGCTAGACCTCTAGGGTTTAGCCATTACGATCTCGTGGTAGATCAACTCTTTTAATACTCATATTCATCAAGATCAATGAAGCAGGACATAGGGTATTACCTCCATAGAGAGGGCCCGAACCTGGGTAAAACATTGTGTCCCTGTCTCCTGTTACCATCGACCTTAGACGCACAGTTCGGGACCCCCTACCCGAGATCCATCGGTTTTGACACCGACAGTTCCTACTCCAAGTTTGAAGCATCAATGATGTTCAATTCACCTCTTAAACAGCAAAAAACTTTCTCATCAAGCGGTTTGGTGAATATATCCGCCAATTGCTATTGGTATGAACATGCTTAAGATCATCGTCCCCTTTAGCAACATGATCTTGAATGAAATGATGACGAACTTCAATATGCTTATTCGAGAATGTTGCATGGGGTTGTGAGCAATCTTAATAGCACTTTCATTGTCACAAAGCAATGGAACATGTTTCACATTGATCCCATAATCTTTAAGAGTTTGGGTCATCCAAAGTAACTGAGCACAACATGAACCGGTGGCAATGTATTCCGCTTTGGCGGTGGATAAGGATACCGAGTTTTGTTTCTTGAAGACCAAGACATAAGAGATCTACCAAGAAATTGACAAGTACCCGAAGTGGACTTCCTATCAACCTTGTCTCCGGCATAGTCCGAGTCGGAATAGCCAACAAGATCAAAAGAGGACCTCTTAGGATACCAAATGCGAAAATTTGGTGTATGTATTAAGTATCTCACTATCCTTTTCACAGTCTTAAGATGACATTCTTTGGGGGCCGCTTGATATCATGCACACATGCACACACTTAGCATAATATCGGGACGGGAGGCACATAGATATAACAATGATCCAATCATAGAGCGGTAAACCTTTTGGTCAACCGATTTGCCGTCCTTGGTCAAATCAAGATGTCCACTAGTTGGCATGGGAGCTTTCATACCTTTGCTTTCTTGCATGTTGAACTTCTTGAATAAGTCCTTGTTGTACTTTGTTTGAGAAACAAAGGTGCCTTCCTTAGTTTGCTTGATTTGCAACCCAAGAAAGAACTTGAGTTCACTCATCATAGACATCTCAAACTTCTCCGACATTAGCTTTCCAAACTTCTCACTAAAATGAGGGTTAGTTGAGCCAAATAGTATATCATCGACATAATTTTGGCATACAAATAACTCACCATTAAACCTTTTAGTAAAAAGAGTAGAGTTTATCTTTCCAATCTCAAAGCCTTTTTGAATAAGGAACTTGGTTAAGCATTTATACCATGCTCTAGGAGCTTGTTTAAGACCATAAAGAGCTTTGTGATGTTTGTAAACATGATCAGGTTTCTTATGATTGACAAAGCCGGGAGGTTGTTTAACATAAGCTTCCTCCTCAATTTCACCGTTTAGAAAAGCACTTTTAATGTCCATTTGGTATAAAGTGATATCATGGTGATTAGCATAGGCAAGTAAGATGCGGATGGACTCAAGTCTAGCAACGGGGGAATTTGTCTCACCGTAGTTCATACATTCGACTTGAGTGTAGCCTTGGGAGACTAGACGAGCTTTGTTGTGGATGAATTGACCATCTTCATCTTGCTTGTTGTGAAACACCCATTTGGTACCAATGATGTTGTGGTTGTTGTTGGGATTCTCGACCAATGTCTATACTTGATTTCCCTCAAAGTTGTGTAGCTCTTCATGCATGGCATTTATCCAATCCGGATCTTCCAATGCTTCTTCAACCTTCATAGGTTCAATACTAGAGATGAATTAATAATGTTCGCAAAAATTAGCCAAACGAGTTTTAGAGCGAGTGATTCTCCCGGTTTGAATATCATTGAAGATTTGTTCAACGGGATGATCTCTTGAGACTCTTGCTCGAACTCATGGTTGTTTTTTCTTGGGTCGGGGTGGAACATCTTATTCATCTTGTCCTTCTTCTTGGCCTTCTTCATTGTTGACGTTGTCGTTCTCTTGTCGTGGTGGAGAATGAGGTTGATGATTTTCATCTCGGTGTACTTCCTCGTTTTCTTCATCTTGATGTGTCCCACTCATGGATGCTTCCATGTCGACTCTTGGTTCACCTTGTCGTAAGGTGGAAGCCTCCACTTGGACAGACGAGGTACTCTCCTTCACCTCCTTTGGTCGAATCTTTCCAATAGTCAAGTCTTGGATTGCTTCCGAAGGGTCTTTATCCCCTACATCAATTGGCAATTGCTCTACTTGCGAGCCGTTAGATTTGTCAAACTTCACATCTATCGTTTCTTCAACCTTTCGGGTGAAAATGTTGTAGACACGGTAAGTGTGAGAATTTGAGCCATAAACAAGTAGGAAACCCTCGTGAGATTTAGGAGAAAATTTAGAACAATGATGCTTATCAAGAATGTAACACTTTGAGCCAAATACTCGAAAGTATCCAACTTAGGGTTTGTTACCGGTGAGGAGCTCATATGCCGTCTTGCCGAGTAGCTTGTGAAGATACAAGCGATTTGTTGCATGACAAGCTGTCTCAACCGCTTCTGCCCAAAAGTGTTTTGGAGTCTTGTACTCATCAAGCATCGTTCTTGCCATCTCAATAAGAGTTCAATTCTTCCTCTCAATAACTCCATTTTGTTGAGGCGTGTACGTAGCCAAGAACTCGTGTGAAATCCCTTCTTCGTCAAGAAAGGTGTCCACATTTGCATTCTTGAACTCCATTCCATTGTCGCTGCGAACCTTCTTGATCTTCACTTCAATTTGATTTTGGGCCTTCCCAGCGAAGCTCTTGAAGATCTTTTGGACCTGAGATTTATCATCAAGAAAGAACACCCATGTAAATCTTGAAAAATCATCAACTAAAACTAGGCCAAATGAGTTACCACGGACACTCTTATAGGCATTGGGACCAAAGAGATCCATATGAAGTAGCTCGAGCAGTCTTCTCATGGTCATAATGTTCTTCACGGGGTGACTTCCTTCAACTTGTTTTCCTGCATGACAAGCACTTCAAAGTCTATCCTTGTCAAATATAACATCTTTTACTCCAAGGATATGATCTCCTTTAATGAGCTTATCAAGTTTTCGCATGGCCACATGACCTAACCTTCTATGCCACAACCATCCTTTCGAAGATTTAGCAATAAAGCGAGTTCTAGGTGGAGCCTTTTTAGTGAAATCAACAATGTAACAATCACCTCTATGGATGTCGGTAAAGACCATTTTATGATTATCTCTACGAAACACTTGGCAATCTACTTCACTAAATAGGACGTTGAAACCAAATTCAGCAAGTCTAGATACGGAAAGTAAATTGTAGCCAAGCGATTCAACAAGCATAACATTTTGTATGGAGCTATCATGTGAGATGGCCACCTTACAAAGGCCAACCAGCTTACCCTTTGAGTTATCACCGAAAGTGACATACTTTCGAGGGCCGTCATTTTCAGCAAGCTGACGAAACATATCTTTGTCTCCGGTCGTATGATCAGTACATCCACTATCAAGGACCCATTCCTTGCCTCCAACCATGTAGCCGCGAAGATTAGCCATAAGACCAAAGTGTCTCATCGCATCATCAAGATCATATTCACTATCATCAATCTCATCATAGTATCCATGTTCAACATTATCATGTGATGGATCAATTCCTAGAGAGAGTGATTCATTAGAAGTATGACCGTAACAATGTTCATCTCTATGAATTCTAATGACTTTGGAAATGATATTGCTAATAATTCCGACATCCCCTTTGGCATGCAAGAGATCACGAAGCTCAAATAGACAATCATCAAACTTAGGATCACTAGTACTCATCCTATTCAAGGCAATAGACTTACAGAGAATCTCATCTAGACTTTTCAAGGAATAATTTGGGAATCGTTCCTCTAGAAATCTCCATATGGTGTAAGCACAATCTAGAGTAGGTAAGGTAGCAATCAAATTTTTAGGCAATCCTTTCACAATAAGATTGATAGTTCTAAGATTGTGAATCATGTCAAGATCCTCATCGGGTGTGGGATGCAAGGGATCAACAATGCGAGCACAAGGAGTACAAATTTACTTGGTCAAATGATATCCATTGAAAATCTCAAGCATCTCATTTTTCCACTCATGAAAGTACTCTGCATCAAGTATAGGCACTCTATGTCTAAGACTCCTCAACGTAGACTCACACATCTTCCTCCAAAGGTGTTTAAACCAAGGCAATGGAGACCAAGGCTCAGATACCAATTGAAAGGATCGAGAAGAGGTGTCTAGAGGGGGGGTGAATAGACTCTTAGCAAGAAAAGTTGCAGTTTTTAAATTCATTAAGTTGAAGTGGAGTTTTAGCACAAGTTCAAACATTCAAAATACATATCAAGCAAGCATGATAAGAGTATATTAGAAGTGGAAAGTAAATCATGCAAGTTGCAAGAATATAAAGGGATGGGATTGGAGTGTGCAAATGCAATTGGAGACACGGGGATTTTTTATCGATGGTTCCGATAGGTGGTGCTATCGTACATCCACGTTGATGGAGACTTCAATCCACGAAGGGTAACGGTTGCACAAATCCATGGAGGGCTCCACCCAAGAAGGGTCCACGAAGAAGCAACCTTGTCTATCACACCATGGCCATCGCCCACGAAGGACTTGCCTCCGGTGATCTCCTTGCCCGTACAAACTCCTTGATTCAACTCCACAATCTTGACGGAGGCTTCGAAGTGACACCTAGCCAATCTAGGCGACACCACTCTCCAAAAGGTAATAGATGGTATGTTGATGATGAGCTCCTTGCTCTTGTGCTTCAAATGATAGTCTCCCCAACACTCAACTCTCTCTCATAGGATTGGGTTTGGTAGAAAGATGATTTGAGTGGAAAGAAACTTGGGGATGGCTAGAGATCAAGATTCATGTGGTTGGAATGGAATTTCTTGACCTCAACACAAGTGTTCGTTCTATCTCAGAAAATGTATGTTGGAAGTGTAGGCATGTTCTGATGGCTCTCTCCATGAATGAAGAGTGGGTGGAGGGGTATATATAACCTCCACACAAAATCTAACCGTTACACACAAATCTCCAAACTCGGTGGGATCAAATTATAAAACTCGGTCGGACCGATTTGGTTCATAATGTGACTGTTAGGCATTTTGCTGGGACCGACATGATCAACTCGATGGGACCGATGTGCTAGGGTTAGGGTAAAGCCTTATCTCGGTTGGACCGATTACACAAACTCGGTGGGACTGATTTTGGTAATAAGCTAAACAGAGAGTTGGCCAAACAAACTCGCTGGGACCGATTTCATATTTTGGTGAGACCAAAATTAATGCAATAGGTAACAGAGAGTTTGCACGCCCATCTCGGTGAGACAGAGATCCCATCGGTGAGACCAAATTTATTAGGGTTTTTGGCAGTGGCTATGTCAAGCGAACTCGGTGGCGCTGGATAGAAAGTTTTGGTGGGGCCGAGTTTGACTTTTGGTTTGGGACAAATGTGGATGTGAGAAAGTGGTTGAGGGTTGTGGAGCATATCACTAATCACTTTGAGCAAGCAAGACATTGAGCAACATCTCATCCCCTCTTAATAGTATTGGCTTTCCTATGGACTCAGTGTGATCTTGGATCACTAAAATGAAAAATGTAACGTCCTAATCTTTGAGCTTGAGCCAATCCTTTGTCCTTATCATCTCGAAGGGGTTCCACATCCTCTAGTCCATGCCACTCCTTTGTTGAACTTATCTGAAGCATACTAGATATGTTGACATTAATTACCAAAATCACCCAGGGAGCACTTGTGCTTTCACTTTAGAATGTGGAGGACCTTGGGGGCGTGATAGGCGGCTTTCTCCTTGGCAGCTACGAGATCGGCACCCACTGGCAGCTTCCTAAACCCGTTGTCAAGGTCGAGATCCAGATGGCGGTAGGCGATGTTGCTCAAGACCATGAGGAGGGTGTCTTGGGCAAGCCTTTGAGACTTGACCTGGAAGCGCTTGGCTCTCCCCTCCTCGTGCACCTTCAGCTTGCCGACCAACTCATTGAAGAAGACTCCTAGCCTGGTGCTGGGGACCTCTTTTCTGTCGATCAAGAAGGTTGGGTCGTCAATGCCCATCGCCAGCATTTGGGCAGCGAGCCGTTGGGCGATGTCGATCAAGCTCCGGATCCAGACATTGGTATGCTCGGATTGGGACGCCATCCGGTCTTCTGTATCTTTCTGGAGACGCTTAGCAGTGTCCAGATACTTTGTGAGTAGTTGTTGTCGGGATTCGGTGGACTCTGCCGAGCTTTCCAAAGTGCCGATCCTGGCCTTCAGGTCCGTGATGGTACCATTGGCGGCCTCAAGACTCTTGTAACACCCTCGATGCGACTATAGCTCCCACGTGTCAAGGCACGACTTAGAGACATAATCGCATTGAAGGCATATGTCGCAAGTAAGGTAATCTTTACACATCCCATGTAATATAATAATAAAGGAGAGATAACATAGTTGGCTTACACTCGCCACGTCAATCAAGGTACATAAATAACATTACATCATCCAAACACTCATGGCCCGACTACGGCGCCAAAATAAAAGATAACCCAGCATGCGACACGGTCCCGATCACCCCCAACTGGGCACCACTACTGATTGTCAGGAAAGGAAACATAGTAACGTTGAGAGTCCTCGTCGAACTCCCACTTGAGCTAGAGCGCGTCACCTGGAGCGGAATCATCAGGCCCTGCATCTGGTGTAATAGTAATCTGTGAGCCACATGGGACTCAGCAATCTCGCACCCTCGCGATCAAGACTATATAAGCTTATAGGTAAGGCAAGGTAAAAATAAGTGGGGCTGCAGAAAGCGACTAGCATATATGGTGGCTATCCCTGCCTCGCCAGAGGTCCTCTACACCGGTGCCACCCTCGCCCTCCATTGCCATGGTGTCAGGACCCCGATTCCAAGTCACATCGATCTGGCCGGTAACACCTCATATCACTTTGCGGCCTCACGCACGGTATTCCCACGGGTGTCGCCTTACCATGGCCCGGGACCGTTTGCGCCTTTTGGCTCATGTATATGATAGCGTCGCTAGCATCCATATGACAGAGAACCCGAGCCGACATGGCTAGTCGTGAACCCAAAGCGGCACTAACCTATGGGGACATGCATACATGAATCAACCTCGAGCCACTACAGGAATAAGCTATTTTGCCGTCTGCCACGGCGGACGGCAAAGGCATGAACGGCGGACGGCAAAGGCCTTTGCCGTCAGCCGCGGATGGCAAAAGGCTCCGGCAAAGTAGGCTACGGTAAACAGCTACTTTGCCGTCTGCTTCCTGGCGGCTGACGGCAAAGGCCCTTTGCCATCTGCGGCGGACGGCAAAGAGAGCGGACGGCAATAATTGCGCTGTCAGTCCGTTAAGTGGCTAACGGCAGGCCTTTGCCGTCCGCCGCTGACGGCAAAATTTCTAGTGTCTTTGCCGTCCGCCGTATGATGTCATCTACACGTCACTACATGGCAGGTTCTTTGCCGTCTGCCACTGATGGCAAAGTGCAGGTTCTTTGCCGTCTGCCACTGATGGCAAAGTCTTTGCCGTCTGCCACTGTAGGCAAACTGACCAAATGGGTTAGCTCCCAGGAAGCACAGCTGGATGCCACGTGTCTTCTTTGCCGTCCGCGGTGGTCGGCAAAGAGCCCGTTGCCGTCGGTGGCAGACGGCAAAGAGCCTGCATATTGGCTCTTTTATCTGTTTTTTATTAAATCCAACAATTTTCATCACAAATATATATGACATATATAGATATATTTCAAAAGGCCATTACAGAGCAAACATATAAGATATCCAACACATAACTTCATCATCCAACCATATATATTACATGCATAGTTCCATCATACATAACAAGTTCAACATAGAGGCATCCAACCATATATATTACAATTGTTTCATCCAACGATACATGCATAGTTCAACGATACAAAAGAAACAGAGAAAGGGATAAGGAGCACTCTATCTATGCAAGCTTTCGTCAAGTGAATGAAATCTGCAAAATGAAAAATAAGAAAGTTAGAACAAGAAGAAGAGTAGAACAAGAAGAAGACTAGAACAAGAAGAGTAGAACAAGAAGAAGACTAGAACAAGAAGAGTATGTCATTTATGAGCTAACTTACGTGAAATGGATCATATATGAGCTAACTAAGTTGAAATGGGTCGTTTATGAGCTAGCTAAGGTGAAATGGATCATTTATGAGCTAACTTAGTTGAAATGGGTCGTTTATGAGCTAACTAAGGTCAAATGGATCGTTTTTGAGGTACTAAGGTGAAATGGATCGTTTTTAGCTAACTTAGGTGAAATGGATCATTTATGAGCTAACTTAGTTGAAATGGATCGTTTTTGAGCTAACTTAGGTGAAATGGATCATTTATGAGCTAATTTAGTTGAAATGGATCTTTTTGAGCTAACTTAGGTGAAATGGATAATTTAAGAGCTAAGTTAGGTGAAATGGATCGTTTTTTAGCTAACTTGGTGAAATGGATCGTTTATGAGCTAAATTAGTTGAAATGGATCGTTTATGAGATAGCCTAGGTAAGATGGGTCATTTTGGAGTTAACCTAGGTGAAATGGGTCATTTTAAAGCTAACGTAGGTAAAATGGATCATTTAGGAGCTAATCTAGGTAAAATGGGTCATTTTTGAGCTAACTTGGATGAACTGGATCATTTATAAGCTAACCTAGGTAAAATGGGTCATTTTAGAGCTAACTTAGGTAAAATGGATCGTCTATGAGCTAACTAAGCTAATTATGCAATTTTTGACATAAGTAAGCTAAGTACAGATCGTTTTAGAGCTAACTTAGGTAAAATGGATGGTTTTGGAGGTCAGTAAGCTTATTAAGTCATTTTGGAGGAGAAGAAGCTAAGTCTAGGTCATTATGGTAAGCATTGGAGGAAATAAAGCTAAGTCTAGGTCTTTATGCATGTGTTAAGCAAAACACTAGATAAACTTACCAAGATCCAGGAGGTGTAGGAGCGGGGTGGCTCGTGTCGGTAGCTGGAGAAGGATCGTGCGATGCTTGTCTGGAGTTACGCTGCACCAAAGATCATTTCCAATGTCTTGTTAGCATGATGACACTCAAATGTTAAGACTAGCTAGTAATGTCCATTCAAATAAAACTCACCATGGTCCCAGGAGCAATCACTGGCATCGGCGGAGCGGTCTGACCTGTCTTCTCGCACACAGACTGCACATTTGGTTTTGACGACTCAGTCATACTAGTTAGTAATGAGACAAACACAAGGAGCCCGTACATGGCCCTTGCCTGCATGTCATTCCGTGCCCTCTCCTCCTCCATCATATTTGTCGTCCTCTCCTCCAACTCCCGCTGCCTCTCCGCCGCCTCCGCCAGAAGTTTCTCCATTCTATCTCTCTCACTCTGTATAGCAGCCTGCAACACCACTCACATGACCATTTGTAATCATTGATGGAAGCGCACACAATGTAATGGAGAAAGATAACTGAGTACGTATCACTAACCTTGATGGCGAGTTGCACTGGCCGTTCACGAGGCCTTATCTCAGGAGCGGAGCTCGACTGGCGCGCCTTGATCTCCGGGAGAGTGCTAGGACAACGGATAAGTCCATCTCCAATGGCTATGGAGCCATGGGACCTCCCACCACCAGATATCATCACCAGCTCTGGATCAATGGGACCCTGGCTCGGGTTAAAGTCCTCCCCTTTCCTCACCTTCCCCTCATCTCTATATCTCACGAGCTTGTTGTGGGAGGAGATGTTGGTGAAGTTGTTTGCATCATCGAGGTCAGACTGAGAGAAAGCCTTGATTTTCTTGAAAGAGGCAGTGTGGGCCATGGCATACAGGTCGTACACCTCTGGCACCTTATCCGCCTTATTGTAGTGTGCCTGAAAGAGAGAAACAATGAAAATTAGTAATTAAAGGGCTCAAGCTAGCATGATGAATGAATTGCATGAATCATGAAGCAAACCACATACCCAGTTGCGCCCGAACTGATATAAGTTGGAGCTGCCTTGATGGTGTGGCACACCTTCCATTTGGGCATGTTTGTCCTTGGCCTCGTTGTGGAGGGCTAGCCATTGTTTTGAGCACCACTCATCGACCAACACCTCCCAACAATCCATCCGATCCGCACACCATCTCGGAGGCGCCTAAGTTAGCAAATAGAAACTTCAGCGCTACGGCTAAGAATTACTAAATGAAGGAACTTAAGTAGAGAAGGCGTTAAGAATTACCTTCATGTACTGCTCCTTACTCAGGAACTTATCACGGCACGCCGGCTTGGTCTTCTTGATACCACGCAAGGCGTAGTAGTCTCGAACAGCCTGCACCCGAGCCTCGTGCCGTAAGTTCTGGAGTAGGCGCTTGCAGACGTTCTCGATAACATGTGCCGCGTCCTCCTCGTATCCCTCCTCACACCTGTAGAATGTCTGCAATCAAATGAGACAATATTGATTAGTACAATTAATAACTAGCTAGTTGAAGATTTTTAAATGTGTAAAGGAGAAATTACCCAGAACTTTCTGATCACCATGTCTGCCCTCGTGTCGCACACGACACCGTCGATAATCTCATTCGGCGGGGCCGGGGCAGCCACGTAGTGCTCCCAGCTCAATCCAAGCTCTGGAAGCCGACCGTCACCAGGCAACCTGACAAACCCCGGGGAGTTTTGCCGGCAAAGAACTCCAAGGACGGAGTTGGGCCGGCGGACACTATGATGGTGGTCCCAACCCCTGCAGCATGACAAGGCCAACGCATTAGTTATTTGAAGAAACGTGAATGTAGAAGGTACAAAAAATATTAAATGCACTTACGTACCTCTCCCCATCAGGGAAAATCAACCACCTCTGCTCGCGGGTCACCGGCATGGGCGGGAGCCGTGTAGCACCACGCTGGTAGACGTTGCCCCCCTCCTCCCCCTCCTCATCAGTCGGCTCCCCGCCATCATCAGCATGGCCACTCGGCTCCCTGCCATGCTCAGGCTGACCCGACCAGGTACCCCATCCAGACGTGTGCTCCTCCGGGGTCTCGTGGGCCGAAGGCCCGTCGACCCGAGGCTCATGGGCCGAAGACTCGTGGACCGGAGTCCGTGTAGCCTCCTCCTCAGACGAGTCCACCCTAGCAGTCACGTGCTCGGGTGAAACAGCTGGGGGCGGTGGCGAGGAAGGCGCCGTAAGAGCCACCCTACCTCCTGTCACGCGACCACGTGCTCCACCTCCTCTCTTCTTCTTACCTCGTCCCCTGCTGGGCACCGCGGTCGATGAAGAAGGGCCCGGCGGTGTCGCCATACTATCCAGCAACGCTCGGCGGAGAGGTGCGTGTGGAATGGAAGACCTCGCACCACGCGCCGACGAAGAAGGGGCCTCGGCGCGCTCCCGACCAGCGCCCACCATCTTTCAACACCTGCCATGACAAAGAATAAACGAAATTAGTACAACATAAAAAAGTACCGACATGAATAATAATATGTATATCACTTAAGTGTATCATCATTAAGTACAACATAAAAAAATTGAATACCTGACACTACTAATAATCTCGATCAGTATCATCAATAAATGCATAATCATCATCATCACTATAATCAATGATGGGCTCATAGGGTTCATTGGCATCAACATGTGCAAGGCCACCTTGACGTAATTAGTCAAGGATTGACAGGTCATCCGCAGCAGTAGCCTCTTCTTGTTCCGGCTCTTCTTGTTCCTCCTCTGGGGTGATATCGGATTCATTGTCGCTGTCTACTTCAATGTTTTGGGGTGAAGTATAGCGGTTCTTGAAATGCTTTTTGGAAAGACGTGTCTCTTGGAAGAATTCTCCTTCATATGTGTCTGGGTTAATGTGAGGTTCATAATCCTCTTCCTTTGGGGGAGAAAGTCTAGCACGTGGTGGCACTTCATAAACGACATCCCAACCTTTCAGATTTGGATTAGTTTGGCAGGCCCACGGTAGATAGAATACTTGGGTCGCCTGTTGAGCCATAATATAGACATCAGGAACATCTAAATGAGTGCTTTGGTTGATTTCAACTAGCCCTATACATTCATGAGTCCTTCTAGTCTCCTTCCGCTGAAACCAATAACATTTGAAGACTACGACATTCAGTGGGTTTTCACCATAGAACAGAAGTTCATTAATTGCTTCAACTCTCCCATAATACTCGGTACCTCCTTCGCCGATAGCAGATACACAACAATTTGTAGACTTTCGGTCGGCCATAGGTAGCTCTTTGCCATAGGTATGAAAGCGATACCCGTTGATGTCGTACTTGTCAAATGAATGGACCTTATAGTCAAAACCATTAGCGACTTGTCTCAATTCGGCGTCCATAGACTCTGAATTAGCCTACAAGTTTAATATGAAAGGATTGTTGCATTATGCACAAATTAGTGAATGAAATGAAATTGTCTAATAGAAATTACCGTTTGCTTGAACCAAGAGATGAAACCGGGATAGCCACCTCCTTGCTTTGTGAGAAGCTCATACTCTTCGACGGAATCCTTTTGGATCTCCGCTCCATACGAGAATATGGTGACGTATCGACTGTATGACATATCCAGGAATAAGAGTAGTTCAAAGGAAATAGAAGTTGTGAAACAATGTACCGAGAACTTACTCGATGTACGGCCGCACTTCTATCAGGTTGTTGAAGATATACAACGAAATGGTCCGACATTCTTCGTTATCCAAAGATACTGGATATGAAACACTAGCTGGTGCGAGATTCCCTTTGAATAGGCTGAGGTTGGATCCACCCTTTTTAGGCTCGTCAGCATTGTACCGAGGCTTCGGATTATGCAAATGACGATTTTTGGCTTCATAGTGCGCTGTTATGAAGTTTGCCGCCTCCTCTGTGATGAATGCCTCAGCCATCGATGCTTCAAATCTACGTTTATTTTTACATTTTTCTTGAAGCGTCTTCTGCATCCTCTCAGTTGGGTAGCACCAACGATTTTGCATGCCCCCCCCCCAATCTTGCCTCGGTCGGGAGATGCAAAATCAAATGCTGCATTGGATTAAAGAAGCCCGATGGAAAGATCTTCTCTAACTTGTAGATCAACTCTGGCGCCAACTCTTCCATTTCTTCTAGCACGCCAGGCGATAGTTCTTTCGCACAAAGAACACGGAAGAAATAGCTGAGTTCTGCCAGTACTAGCCATTCATCCTCAGGGATGAAGCCACGCAACATCACCGGCATTACCCGCTCAATCCATATGTGCCAATCATGACTCTTGAGACCAAATATCTTCATTTTATCAAGATTCGCTCCCCTCTTTAGATTCGCTGCATACCCATCGGGGAACATCAACTGCTGTTGCACCCACAAGAGAATTTCCCTCATAGCTGGCCTTCCAAGATTGAACCATGCCTTTGGCTTCGTCCAGTTCTGCTTTCCTTTCGGTTCTTTCATGTTTTGTAACGGCCTATCACATAGCGCCTCCAGATCGACTCTAGCCTTAGTATTATCCTTTGACTTCCCATCTATGCCGAACAATGTACCAAAAAGTGCCTCAGCGATATTCTTCTCAGTGTGCATCACGTCGATGTTGTGTGGGCAAAGGAGGTCTTTGAAGTAAGGTAGATCCCATAAGCATGTTTTGTGAGTCCACGCGTGCTTAGTATTATACCCCTTGAAGTACCCTGGACATTGTGGATCTAGCTCGAGAGCGTTTAACTGATCCAGGGTCTGTTGGCCTGTCAATGCAGGTGGTGCAGAGTTTTTGACAACTCTACCCCTGATGAAGTTCTTCTTGTCTTTCCTGAACTTATGGCGAGGATCCAGGAACTGTCTATGCACGTCGAAGCAAGAAAACTTGCGACCGGCCTGAAGCCAACGAAACTCAAGAGCTCCCTTGCATGTGGGGCACGGGAACCTTCCATGCACACACCAGCCAACAAATAGCACATACGCCGGCAAGTCATGCGTCGAGTACATGTACCAGACACGCATTATGAAGTTCCGTTTGCTAAAGGCGTCGTATGTCTTGAACCCATTATCCCAGGCTTCTTGCAATTCGTCCTTAAGCGGCTGCATGTACACATTCATATTTTTGCCCGGATAGTTGGGTCCTGGAATTATCAACGTCAGGAAAATGTTCTTTCTTTGCATAATCTGTCCGGGGGGGAGATTGAGTGGAAAGACAAATACGGGCCAACAACTGTATTGGGCTGCCGTCATACCAAACACACTGAACCCATCCGTGCTGATGCCTACTCGAGGATGCCTCGGATCTGCCGCTTTGTCAGCATGTAATTCATCAAACTTTTTCCACGCAACACCATCCGATGTGTGTACCATCATCAGATTCCCATCTGCATCTAGTTCGGTTCTTTTGCCTGTTTTGGGCCATGTCATCTGTCTGGCCGTCTCTTCGACCATGAAAAGACGTTGAAGTCTTGGTACGATTGGCATATACCGAAGAACACTAACGGGGATTTTGGTCTGTGTCTTCTCACCCATACCGTTGTCTACCACAATATACCTGGAAGACTTGCAAATGGGACAATAGTTCAAGTCCGCATAGTCAAGCCTAAATAAGGCACATCCTTTCTCACAGGCATGTATCTTCTCATAGGGCATCTTCAGTGCACGGAGGATTTTGTCCGACTGGTACAGGTTTGCAGGCATTACATGGCCTTTGGGTAGAAAGCGTCCAAATACTGTCATAATTGCGTCATAGCATTCTCTGCCCAAGTTGAACTGAGCCTTCAGAGCCATTACTTGTGAGATGGCATCCAACTGACAAAGCTCAGTGTGCTCATGGAGCGGACGTTTCGAAGACTCCAACATTTCATTGAAGGCCTTTGCAGATTCCTCCATCTCCTCGTCCGAATCCCAAGCATCATCATAGCCTTGCACCATGTCTTCCATCCCGGTACCATGCTCGTCGGTGCGACGACGATCCACCTCAGCTCGGTCACGTTGGGCAGACTCATCATGAAATGTCCACACCATATAATCGGGCGTAAAACCACTCTTCTGTAGGTGTTTGCCCATTTCAGCCTCTGTCTTCTTTTCCCAATTGCTGCACCGGAAACAGGGGCACCAGGTTTTCTTTTGGCCATTTGCAAATGCGGCTTGCACAAACCCCTTAGTTTTTGTGAACCATTCAGCGCTCCATTTGTTCTGAGCAGTGTGACCGGTATACATCCAAGCACGGTCACTCATCTTGACTTTCAGAGCTACTGGACACACAACAATTATATATGTAATTCACCATGTATATATTCATCAGTTGATCTACTTTGTCAATTTTATTACGTCCATGCAACCTACACTCTAATAGGTAATGATAGGTCCTAATCCCACCCGTGTATGTGTAGATTGGGTTCATTTTCCCATGCTATGCTCCAGATCCAACGCAAAATTTTGGCAGCACCTCCCCGCTGTTCTCCTGATACACGTCTCTGCAATAAACAAAGAGGATGTGTACCCGGAGAACAACAGGGGAGGCACTGACGAAATATATGCGTCGGATCCGGAGCAAAGCATATGGGAAAACGAACCCAATCTACACATACTCGGGCTGTCCATGGATAGCGTTGGACAATTCGAAAGAATGAAGGTTATAAATATGCAAATGCATGCATATTTATAACTATGACGCTTTCGAACAGGAGACACATATTGGTTACGCATACTGATGATTCAAGACACACATATATAGCTAGCTATCAAGTTTCATCGGAATAGATCAAATAATTAATGGGGGAGGAGGACTTGTCATTTGTGCTCACCCACGAATGAAGGGGCAGAGCTCGTCAAACGCACGGCGAGGTCGTCGAACACCAAACCTCACAGCGATGAAACAACTGCACATTTAAAACTACACGATCAACACAATTATATATGATGTTTTTCATAACAAAATCGAAAAATATATGACCTAACTAATAATTCACAAATATATGACCCCGTCGGCCTCTGGAAGGCCAAAGAACACCTTTTCAGGAGGTGTCGGTGGTCGGGGTGTCCTGTCGGTGTCGGGGTGCCGTGTCGGGGTCGGGGTGCTGTTTCGGGGTCGGGGGGTCGGGGTGTCGTGTTGATGTCGGGGTAGTGCCATGTCGGTGTCGGGGTGTTGTTTC
>NC_041386.1:271908497-271926301 GCF_002162155.2 Triticum dicoccoides | reverse complement strand
TGTGTGGGAGGGAAACAGAGAGAGAGGGGGGGGGGGCGCCGGCCGTTAATTAGATACGTTTAATCTTTGCCGTCCGCCACCTTTGCCATCCGCTAATGTGCGCTTTGCCGTCCGCTAGCGGACGGCAAAGAGGGGGGCCGTTAAGTATTTTTTAACCAGCTCCTCAGTGGGGCCCCTCCCTCTTTGCCGTCTGCTAGCGGATGGCAAAGATTCTTTGTCGTCAGCTAGCTGACGGCAAAGAACAGTCTGATGGCAAAGGCTTTCTTTGCCATCAGCCTGTTCTTTGCCGTCTGCTTTCAGGTAGCTGATGGCAAAGAGCTTCTTTGCCGTCCGCTAGCTGACGGCAAAGAGTTGGCAGATGGCAAAGTAGCTGATTCCAGTAGTGAGCATGTCGGTCAGCAGCGTGTGAATCCGGGCTGTAGCACTGGGCTAACAGGACTCCGGTGAACCGGGCTGTAGCAGGCTAGGCAGGACTCTGGATGTCATCGCGTGACATTTCCCCGAAGGGACAGACACAGTAACGAAGTGAAACACATGTCGGCCAGTCAAGTGTCCTGAGCAGTAGTGCTGGGCTAGCAGGACTCTGGTGAACCGAGCTGTAGCGGAATACTATGGCTCAAGGAGGCACTAGACTACATTTCCCCATAAGAGAGGCTGCCAAGGATAAACAACTAGATTGTCGGATCCCACACATAGCAAGCATTTCAATCATACACACAATATGCTCGATATGTGTAAATACAACATGGCATCACAACATAACTCTATGATTCCAGTATTTATTCATTAGGCTCCGAGGAGCGAGATATTACAAACATGGGTCTCATGACCCAACAATCATAGGAAACAAATCAAAGCACATGCGGAAGCTTAACATGTCTAAGTACAAACATCTACAAATGAAAAAGGCTGAGAAGCCTGACTATCTTCCAGATCGTGCCAAGGGCAGAAGATCGTAGCTAAGCTATCAAGCTAAACGTCGAAGTCCACGCAAAACTACTAGCGAGACTGAAGTCTCTCTGCAAAACATAAATTAAGAAAACGTGAGTACAAAGCACTCATCAAGACTTACATTAGAACTAGCTACATATGCATCGGTATCAACAGGGGGGTGGTGGTGTTTAACTGCAGCAAGCCAGCTTTGACTCGGTGGCTATCTTAAACTACGACTGCAAGCAACTATTTTGAGGGGGCGCACACGAGTCCACATATTCACCATATCAATACACCACTATGGATCCGCCCCCGTCTACCAACGAGAAAACCATCCATAGCACTCACGGTTATCTTGCGCATTTTAGAGTATCCACTTTCACTTGTCTATGAACTGTTATAGGCAACCCAGAAGTCCTTTACCGGAGACGCGACTATTCAAATAGTTTTATAACCTGCAGGGGTGTACTTCATCACCCATGTTTCCACCACTTAGCGTCTGTACACGACATGTGCTCGACAGGCTTCAAGCGAAAGCCGACGTGGGTGTAGACCACGACCTCACTAACCGCACAAGTCTCTTGTCCAACTTTATCGCCTATTTGGGTTCCATCCGCGAGGAGATCCGGCCGGAGTTTCGCTCACAGCCCCAAACGATGCGTGCAGGGTTCCCGAGACACCAAACGGGCGCCCGGTACACCGTGCCACGGTGTATCTACCACATCATAGCCCACCCGTAGGGTCAGCGCTACGCACGGCCGCCAACACATATCCTATAAACACCAGAAACTAGTTGCAACTCCTGGATAGAGGACGAGAGGGGTCAGTAAGTCGAGCGGGGTCATATTTCAGGGCCCAATGTGTGGTAGTAGCTGTTTCATGGATCACAAACACATAACTCAGTTCCTAAGGACGGATTCAATGAAACAACCCACCATGTACTCCTACATGGCCTCTCATCGATACCTTTACCAAATCATGTTCACACACTTAGCTCTCAACAGTAGGACATGTTCACACACCTCCGATTCATCCCCGATGAATCAGACCTGACACAATTCTATGCAATAGCAGGCATGACAAACAAGCATGAATGAGTAGGCACATCAGGGCTCAAACAACTCCTACTCATGCTAGTGGGTTTCATCTATTTACTGTGGCAATGACAGGTCATGCAGAGGATAAGGGGTTCAACTACCGCAGCAAGTAACAGATAAATCGTTGTTGTCCTAATGCAGTAAAAGAGAGTAGGAGCGAGAGAGTGGGATTGTATCGGAATGAGCAAGGGGGTTTTGCTTTCCTGGCACTTCTGAAGATGATATAGCTCTTCATCGGTGTCATCGAACACGTTGTCGAAACATACGTCTACCGGGGGGGACAAATACCGGCAACAGAGAAGGAGAGCACAATCAATGCAATGCACAATATGATGCATGATCATGACATGTCAATATGCTGTGTTTTGAGCTAATGCAACTAGCAACATGTTAAATGGAGTTGGTTTGAACCCTAGGTTCAATTTAAACTCCATATGTGAGGGTTTAATTGCCATTTATATGATTTGGTCTAAACAGCAGCCATAAGTTGTTCTAACATGCATGAAAATGGTACAAATGATTTTTCTGATCATTTTTCATATATAATTTATTTCATTTGAAGTTACGGTTGAATTTCTATGATTTTTAGAAGTTTTGGGTATTTTCTAAAAATAAATAAATCATTTCTGACTTATTTAAAATCCCAGAAGCATATACTGTGTCAGCATGACGTCGGGGTGACGTCAGCAGGCCAAAGGCGTCGACCAGGTCAAACCTGACTAGTGGGACCCACTGGTCAGTGACCCAGTCAACTAACTAAGTTAGTTAGCCCTAACTAACTGGGCTGGGCCCACTGGTCAGTGACTAACCTAACTAACCTAAATAGGATTAGCCCTAACTAACTTAGTTAGCCGGGCGGGGCCCGCATGTCAGTAGCTAAGCTAAATTAGCTAGGTTTAGTTAATCCTAATCTAGGTTAGTTAGCAGGGCGGCCCCACCTGTCATTGAGCCAGGGGAGGTCAAACCCCTTGGTCAACTGGGGCTAACGCGCCGGCGTTTAGCCGCCGGCGGCAGCAGATGCGGCGGAGAGCGCGGGATTTGCACTCTGGCGACCAGAATGACAGCGGAGGCCATCTACGTGAAGCTGGGGAGCAGCCGCATCCAGTGGTGCAAGTTGCTGGACACGGGGACGCTGTAAACGATGCCGGCGAGCTCGACAGCGGTGGCCGGGGTTCGGCTGTGCACGAGAAAGCGGCTGCAGCGAGCAAACACGAGAACTAAAGCGCAGGCAAGGCACTACGTGATGCGGCGGCATCGTTTGGCACGTTGGCGCGACCAAAAGGGCATCGGAGCGGCGCCGGCGATGAGCCCGAGCGGCGTTGAGCTCGGTTGGCAAGGAGTCAGCGGTTTGAGCTTGAAATAATGGCGGGGAGGAGGGGCATTCGGAGCAGGAGCTCACTGGGGTCACGTAGAGCAGCTCGGTGGGCTCGGGGACGGGTTGGTGACGGCGTGCGGTCGCCGGCGATCTCGGCGGACCGAGGTTAAAGGAGACTGTGTGGCCAGCGCTTTAGGGCTTCCGGCGTCACGCGGCTCAGTGAGGAGGAAGAGGGGGTCGGGGCGGAGCACGGGGACACGACGGAGAGGCGCGGGGGAGGCGGTGGCTGCGTCTACGGCGAGCGGCGGCGACGGGCGTACTCGGGTGCATGCGAGAGAGAGAGAACAGAGGAGCGGGATGAGCTCGAGGGAGTGAGCGAGAGGGACCAGGGGGTGCGTGGCGACGTCCTGGGCGTCGGGGCAGCGACGGGAAGCAGGACGTGGCCAGGCGCGTGGGTGGGCGCGTCGGGCACACGCCCTCCTGCCTACTGGCAAGAGGTTGAAGACGGTGGCAGCTGTGGTGGTGGGCTGGCCTGACTTTGCCTAGCCGGACTGCTACAGTGGTGGGTCGGCCTCTCTGGTGGGCTACACAGGTGAGGCCAGGTCAACTCTCTCTGTCTTTCTATTTCTCTTACTGTTTTCTATTTTTATTCCTCTGTTTTGATTTAGTTTCTAAACCAAATCATTTTTGTAGGTTCTGAAAATTATCATGTGGCCTGATACAACATATTCAGAGCCACTCACAAGTATTCAAAATTATTGGAGTTATAGAAGTATTTATAGGAATTTATATCTCCAATTCAAATAAGTATTGCCTTAATTCAAAGACCCAAATAAATATTTCTGTGATTCCAAAAATATTGGTTTGAATTTTACCTCTTGCCAATATTTTCAGAAATGAACAAGAACATTTTCTTGGGTTTATTTGAAGCAATTTTTTAATGTTGATTATTTTTAGAAATGATTTCTGAGGCTTTCCACTTTCCCCAATTCAACTTTCATAATTTTAAAATGACGCAAGAAGATTGATGCAAGGACAAGAAGTGACTAGCTAGGGATGTGACAACTCACCCCCACTATACAAGAATCTCGTCCCGAGATTCAAGACGTGAGGTAAGGTAAAAGGTGGTCACAAAACTATCACAATCCTCATGATCGATTTGCCCTTCTGGTAGCTGTTGATACATTGCATCATAATGATCTTGATGTCTTTGTTTTTGAGATCTTCATTCAACACGATGACGACGAAAGGAGACTCTACAGGATTGATCTTCTCGAAGATCGAGCTATTCAAGATCAACTCGCGGAATGAGACGTTGAGCATTTCTTGAGCTGAGAGGCAAAACACACCTTAAAAAGGACGGAAGAAATAATTGACGAGGGTTTCAAAGTAGCGAGGGAAAATTGCCATGATTCCACAACGGGGCACCTCAGGGAAGGTGACTCGTAGAATTATTCCCTTAAGTGGCAAAAAGAATTACTTTTGATTCGGAGATAATTGAAACTCTTTATACCAGCCTAAGGAAATTCACAATAATCGTTTGGCAGAGTAAGAAGGGATGGCATACCCAGACTAGAATGGATGATGTGGACTACCTTGTTGAAGACAACGCAATGGATGATTTTGCTTATCATCAGAAATGGATGGGACCCATGGTAGTACCGCTGTTGAAGATGATCCTGACCAGGAATTACCGAGAAGGTAGTCCAAGATAGAATGGCACAACGGCAGTGCAAGATGGGAACAAAATGCAAATGTTGGGAATGATTTTAGTAACTGGGGATAAACTCAACAGTAGAGAGTGATTCTACTGTTTGAATGGTTCTAGCATAATCGAGGAAACCTAGAGCACAACGACCCCTGAGGAACAACTTCTAGAATAAGGTGCACTAAATCCTCATGGAGAAGATGGTCAAATAGCTCAATCAAGATACTACAACGATAGATCTTCCAGCTAGGTGTGTCGGCCAGAACATCAACCTTGTCGGGACCTACATCATAAATCTTGGAACAACTCCAACCATCATATCTGCTTGAGATTCAGATCTGGTTGGTAACGGGATATTTCAGACAACATGTCCCGAAAGAAAGTTTGCAACCCAAACCGACGAGATGATGTTGCGAGATTCTCGGGAATTGAACTACGATAGTAAACTCCAAAACATGAGCTGGTTCTGCTACATATATGTGAACACGTTGTCCAAGACAAGCATGACCATGTAGAAGACTTACAACAAAACACTACCCAGTTCAGGTGGGGAACCATCATTGAGGATATCGAAGTCCTTGTGCATGAACTAGTATTCGCATAGTAACTCCTTTTCCTTGAATAATTCAATCAGTGGCTTGGTGTGCTAGGGAATACATATGGAGTGGAGGTAATTAATCTACCAAACCATAGAATACATTCGCACATGCATAGCTGACTTGGGATGGTAACAGAGGAAACAAAAACAACCTTTCTCGAACTCACGACGGCAACTTACACCAAATGCACGTGAACCGGAGAAGGTCACTTCTTTCATCCAACATATGCTTCATGAATGGGACACGAAGGCATTGCTTACAAGTTTTCAACACTAGGTTGATGTTCTACATGAATCATGGGGGAGACAAAATGTTGCTGATGGGCTCAACAGCAACTCATCGAAATTTCCATATTGCTGGACTTCCACCATCATGTGAACACGATGATAGCATTGGTCAGACCAAAGGATGTAATGGTGTATGCTCGAGGGATCAACCACGAGTAAGACAACATTACAAACATCGTTGGTTCTGATTTGACTTGACGATAGCCCATACTCAAGTCAAAGTTTTGACAAGGCAATAGATCCAACAGCTGGTCACGAGGATCAATCAATGGAGATAGCATCTTTCTTCAACACACACACACACAGAAGATATCCCTTAGAGATGAACTAAGTTAAGCAAAGCTTTATCTTCCAGCTCTCCAAGTTGTTGTCTAGCTCAACTAACTAGCTCAGGGATATCCAACACAGATTCTTGGAGAATGGGTGGTTTAGAGGAAAACCAACATGATCACGAACTCAACATAGCGTTCAGGTGACAACCAGGTAATACTTCTGAGAAGATCTTCGGAAAATCACGAACCACCGATATGTTACTAAGCTCGAGAACAACCTTGCTTTTCAGGGCAAGATGATATGATCAAAAGAGTGAGGGATTGGCATAATCCTAACTCATTGATCGGGGAGTGTACCAAAAATAAGGACTAGATAGCACGATCAATCTTAGGATGATGGTTTAATAACCAACACGCTAAGAATGAGAATATTGTCCATTAACTACCAAGCAACGGAGTTGCTAGGAGTATTGATTTCACACATCACAACTCACTTGCCAGCATTCCGGTTACAATAACACGGGAGCCGAGGAATGAACAATGTTGTCAAGAAGTATCACTGCGTCCAAAATTCATAAGAGATGGTGCAATTCCTATGATATTCTTGACATGAATAGGGTAATACTCCAAGATAGAACAGAACAAAAGCTGGTTTGGCATTTGATCTACGATACACAACTAGTTTGACCCAATCCTGGATATGGACGAGGTACTGGAGTTTGTTTCTCCTAGTCATTCTGGAATAGAATGGCTTAACAGACCACAAGAGTAAAAGGCATCGATGAACATGAATGCACAACTACTCCTGACTATCAATTGATAGACGAAGGTCAGAAGACAACTAAAGAGGGACAACTCAAAAGAACATCTGATTTTCTGAGTTGCGGATGCATAGATTAGTGTGTCGAGCAAAGCTCAATATTTCTTCCGGATAACCCATGCAGAAAGGTAGAACTGGTAGATTCACAAGGTAGAATGGAGAACAAATTAAAAGCACTACTGTTGTGATCTTTTGGTTCAAGAGAACTCTTGCCGTATTGGTTCATGGTATTGGAAGAACGATGTACCATGGACCTCGAGGACTATCGCAAGGTTACTAATATCCTAAAGGAACTAGCAAACACTTTCAACACGAGGTAGGTAGTGCGAATCTTGGTTTTAAAAACCTAGGAATAGAATGCCTACTACTAAGTGGCATCACGGAATGCTTTCGAGAATGGTGGCCAGATTCATCACACTGGGAACTCAAAACATGGATAGATTACTAGATGGTTTCATAAGACACCTAGAGTCATAATAGTAGCTCCAACATATACGCCGAGGCAACGGAGTACCTCACACACCGTGTAGTGTGCTTAATCTGGCCCAAAGGAACATCAAGAATGGGAAGACGGAATTTACAAATGCATCAGACTATTTAGAAACCTGGGATGACTCGGATAGCATAACGGCTATAAATGCTCAAAAATATTTGAGACATCCTGCGAAATAGTGGTATAACCACTTAACATCACAATATCAAGGTTCTGAGACCAACTATGAACATACAGAAGTAATAGAAACTGAACTGAGACTTGAATCCAACAATCCTACAAGTCTATGGATTAGTAACACATGATCCTGATAGAAAGATGAGAAGCCTAGTTCTTAATCCCCGTAGAAGAGAAGAGGGTGACTCATATCAGAAGGGCATAAGATAAAGGAGTAAAAAGAGCCTTACGTTCCCTTCCACAATCAATTCCCTTATATAGCTAAAGCATTTCTAGACTCAACTTCGACCAGTTTGGCTTCGTAATCCTACAGGCAGTCAGGCTCTGATACCAAAGCTGTCAGGACCCCGATTCCAAGTCACATCGATCTGGCCGGTAACACCTCATATCACTTTGCGGCCTCACACACGGTATTCCCACGGGTGTCGCCTTACCATGGCCTAGGACCGTTTGCGCCTTTTGGCTCACGTATATGATAGTGTCGCTAGCATCCATATGACAGAGAACCCAGGCCGACATGGCTAGTCGTGAACCCAAAGCGGCTCTAACCTATGGGGACAGGCATACATGAATCATCCTCGAGCATGTCAGCCAGCAGCGTGTTAATCCGCGGTGTAGCACTGGGCTAACAGGACTCCGGTGAACCTGGCTGTAGCAGGCTAGGCAGGACTCCGAATGTCACCGCGTGACATTTCCCCGAAGGGACGGACATAGGAACGAAGTGAAACACATGCCAGCCAGTCAAGTGTCCTGAGCAGTAGTGGTGGGCTAGCAGGACTCCGGTGAACCGGGCTGTAGCGGACTAATATGGCTCAAGGAGGCACTAGACTACATTTCCCCATAAGAGAGGCTGTCGAGGATAAACAACTAGATTGTCGGATCCCACACATAGCAAGAATTTCAATCATACACACAATATGCTCGATATGTGTAAATACAACATGGCATCACAACATAACTCTATGATTCCAGTATTTATTCATTAGGCTCCGAGGAGCGAGATATTACAAACATGGGTCTCATGACCCAACAATCATAGCAAACAAATCAAAGCACATGTGGAAGCTTAACATGTCTGAGTACAGACATCTACAAATGAAAATGCTGAGAAGCCTGACTATCTACCAGATCCTGCCGAGGGCACAAGATCATAGCTGAGGTATCAAGCTAAACGTTGAAGTCCACATGAAACTACTAGCGAGACTGAAGTCTCTCGGCAAAACATAAATTAAGCAAACGTGAGTACAAAAGCACTCAACAAGACTTACATCAGAACTAGCTACATATGCATCGGTATCAACAGGGGGGTGGTGAAGTTTAACTACAGCAAGCCAGCTTTGACTCGGTGGCTATCTTAAACTACGACTGCAAGCAACTCTTTTGAGGTGGCGCACATGAGTCCACATATTCACCATCTCAATACACCACTATGGATCCGCCCCCGTCTCCCTACGAGAACGCCATCCATAGCACTCACGCTTATCTTGCGCATTTTAGAGTATCCACTTTCACTTGTCTATGAACTGTTATAGGCAACCCAGAAGTCCTTTACCGCGGACGCCGCTATTCGAATAGTTTTATACCCTGTAGGGGTGTACTTCGTCACACATGTTTCCACCACTTAGCGTCTGCACACGACATGTGCTCGGCAGACTTCAAGCGAAAGCCGACGTGGGTGTACACCACGACCTAAGTAACCGCACAATTCTCTAGTCGAGGTTTATCGCCTATTCGGGTTCCATCCGCGAGGAGATCCAGCCGAAGTTTCGCTCACAGCCACAAACGATGTGTGTAGGGTTCCCGAGACACCAAACGGGCGCCCGGTACATCATGCCACGGTGTATCTACCGCATCATAGCCCACCCCTAGGGTCAGTGCTACACACGGTCGCCAACACATATCCTATAAACACCAAAAACTAGTTGCAACTCCTGGACAGAGGACGAGAGGGGTCAGTAAGTCGAGCAGGGTCATATTTCAGGGCCCAATGTTGTCGAGCGGTGACCCTCGCCGCCACTGTTGAAGGACCGGGATTCCCTCTCTCCATGACGGATGGAAGGGAGGAGCAGAAGCTGAAGGAAGAAGAAGATGAAAGAATGCGGGACGCCATCCCCCCTCCCGCTCTTTATAAAGGATCGGGGTTGGGGCTCGGTCGCCCCGCTCGGACAATCAAGATACGGAAGGCGCAGGGAGCCAGGACCGACCGGCCACCCCAACCAGCAATGGCCCGGTTTCCCACCACGTGATCATGGGGAGTGGATGCCTTGAAGACCGCGCCTTATCCCCATTCAGTAAATGGGCCGCGCCTCCACGCCTCCCTCCGTTTATGGAGAAGGCGCGAACCGCCCCTTTACTACGATGTGACGCATGCCTGCGGGAACAAACCCCACGCATGCCGCCCATGTCACACGCGCCTCCCCATGCCGTGCCATGCGCGGGAATCGTGGGAAGCGCGGCGCGCGAAGAATCTTACCGCGGTAAAAACCGCCCCGCCTGCCCGCGCACCGTTTTTGGGCCTAGCGCAACAACGCCTTGCGCTTATGTGTGGCCTAGGACCGGGGGCTCCTGTCGCTGTACAAAAAGAGGGGTACACTTTTTGTACCCCTATAACTATGCACGGGCAGTCTGAGCCGCAGATACCACCACACCAAGCAAGGCAAGGGAGGTGAGCCAGGGTAAGACCGAAGCTCAAGAGAACGAGAACGACGCCAAGGCCAAGACCACGAAGAGCAAAGGGGACGAAGCGGACTCCCCAGGCAAGATCCTTGCCGGGGGAAAGTTCTAGCAGCCCCGGCAAGACCCTTGCCGCGGCGACTCGTCCCGCGCCTACGGAGCAAATCACCCTTGAGTCCACTGCCCCCAAAGGGCAAGGATTTGGGAGACATCCCCATGGTGGCATGCAGATCTTTGTGAAGACGTTGAAGATCAGATACGCACTATGGAGACGACAACCCTTGGTGGGATCCTAGCCGAGGAAGACCACAAGTCCCCCGGCAAGCGCCTTGCCAGGGATGACAGCAGGCGCCTCGGCAAGACCCTTGCCGGGGCCTAGGCAAGGCCCTTGCCGAGGACACCCGCAAGGCCACCATCAGGCCCACGCCGACTAAACCTCCACCACCGCATGCATGCAGCTGCCGACCCAACCAGCTGGGCAGGCGCCTGTGTGGCGGCATGCAGATCTTCGTGAAGACCCACCACTGCACCACCTCAGCTGCCTGCCTACCTACATGGCATCGCAGGCGTCGCTGGCCAGGGCGCGTGTCGACACAAGAAGGAGCGGCGACGGACGAGACAAATCTCTCCCCCGTCCCCGATAAAGCAAGGACACCTAGGCAAGACGCATTAAATGCGCCTTGTCATGTAATGCGAGGAATAACCTCGCATCACTGTACCCTTTCCACCTCCTGTGTGCCACTGTGGCAACCCCTTTTTCTATAAAAGGAGGCCCGAGGAGACCAGAGGAAGGATTCGGCTTTTTGGAGCTCCTCACGCCCCATAGCTAGCTCAAGAACACATATATACAATCCACCAAAGCAGGAGTAGGGTTTTACGCATCCTCGCGGCCCGAACCTGGATAAACGAACCATGTGCTACATGTTAGATCCGCTCTTCTCACGACCCCGTGCCCCGCTAACCATAGTAGGGATTCTTGTGATCCCATAGGTGTCGTTCCCACCGACAAAGTGGTAATGATTACCCAATCACAAACCAAATATCTGCGGGAAGATATACTAGAGCTACTTGAATTCCCACCTATAAAACGCTCGAAACTTTTTGGTTATGCAATCAGGTGTTGGGGATACAGGGGAAGCATAATATCTCACCCAAACTAACAATTCCTACATCCAGCTGTATCCATCCTTCAACACATAACGAAGAAACCTTCGGAAATCATGTACCTCAACCTTCGAAAAGCATCTGTTAGATGAGTTATGGCAATACTCCCGAACAACCACCCTAGTATAGGGTGGCGTCGAGGTTATCTCACCAACAACTGCATAAAAAAGATTTTCGATGTCGGCGAACTCAGGTATTCCAGAACTGCAACGATAAAATTGTGATGACAACACCTCGGAGCTCAACTCCCGGGGACACTTCCACAACCCCTAAATGTTAGGAGGCACCAAGAACAATGTTCTCATCACAATACTATTGGAACGATTCCAAGATACCCGCGTGATCCTAAAAAAAATTCGTGAAATTTGAGAAGAGAAGAGTCAAAACTTCTACGTCAGGAGGCCTCACCTGAGCGATGAGGGGACTGAGGAGTAAAAAAGAATCCTACTCTCTGATATATATAATCCAAAAACTCAAAACATTTTGTTCTAGACTCAACAATGCTAGTGATTCGATCAAGCAGGGGGCTCCTAAGTCAGGGGTGGCTCTGATTACCAACTTGTAACAACCACGATGCGGCTATATCTCCCATGTGTCGGGGCACGACTTAGAGGCATAGCCGCAAGGTAGACTTGTCGCAAGAGGGGTAATCTTCAAACATCCCATGTACTGAATAAGAAAGGGATAAATAGTTGGCTTACAATCGCCACTTCACACAATACATAAGTAATTCATACATCATCCAAAGTACAATCAAAGGTCAGACTACGGAACCAAAATAAAGGAAGACAACCCCAAATGCTAGATCCCCGATCGTCCCAACTAGGCTCCACTACTGATCATCAGGAAATGAAACGTAGTAACGACCCGAATCCTTGTCGAACTCCCACTTGAGTTCAGTATCCTCACCTGCACTGGTATCCTCGGCACCTGCAATTGTTTGGAAGTATCTGTGAGTAATGAGGACTCAGCAAGTCACACCCGCGAGATCAATACTATTTAAGCTTACGGATAGGAAAGGGTAGTGAGGTGGAGCTGCAGCAAGCACTAAGCATATATGGTGGCTAAGTTATGCAAATAAAAGCGAGAAGAGAAGCAATGCGATGGTCGAGAAGCTAGAAGTGATCAAGAAGTGATCCTGAAGCTACTTACGTTCAAGCATAACACAAGATCGTGTTCTCTACCCGGACTCCGCTGAAAAGAGACCATCATGGCTACACACGCGGTTGATTCATTTTAATTAAGTTAAGTGTCAAGTTCTCTACAAGCAGATATTAACATATTCCCATCTGCCACATAACCGCTGGCATGGCTCTCCAAAGTTTATACCCTATAGGGGTGTCCCAAGTTAGCCCATCACAAGCTCTCACAGTTAACGAAGGATATTCCTTCTCCCGGGAAGACCCGATCAGTCTTAGAATCCCGGTTACAAGACATTTCGACAATGGTAAAACAAGAGCAGCAAAGCCGCCCGATGTGCCGACAAATCCCGATAGGAGTCGCACGTATCTCGTTCTCAGGGCATACCAGATGGGCCAGACGTCGGGTTGGCATAGACCCTGGTTGCCCAGGGGTACTGGACATCACCCAGTTTGGACCAACACTTAGAGGAGCAATGGCCCTGGGGTTTAAAATAAAACGACCCTTGAGTCCACGGAACCCAAGGGAAAAAGGCTTAGGTGGCAAATGTTAAAACCAAGGTTGGACCTTTTTGGAGGAGTTTGATTCAAAGCGAACTGTCAAGGGGTTCCCATAATACCCAACCGCGTAAAGAACACAAAATCAAGGAACATAACACCGGTATGACGGAAACTAGGGCGGCAATAGTGGAACAAAACACCAGGCATAAGGCCGAGCCTTCCACCCTTTACCAAGTATATAGATGCATTAAAGTAAATAAGATATAATAATGATATCCCACAATATCCATGTTCCAACATGGAACAAACTTCATCTTCACCTGCAACTAAGAATGCTATAAGAGGGGCTGAGCAAAAGCGGTAACATAGCCAAACAACTGTGTGCTAGGAATGTGGGTTAGAGGTTTGACATGGCAATATGGGAGGCATAATATAACAAGTGGTAGGTAGCGCGACATAGCGATAGAGAGAACAACTAGCAAGAAAAGATAGAAATGATTTCAAGGGTATGGTCATCTTGCCTGCAAAGTTCTCAGAGTTGTCAAAAGCTTGATCCTTGTTAGTGTACTCAACTGGTTCCTCATTCACGTACTCGTCTCCCAACTCTACCCAAGTAAAGAACACAAGAAATGGAACAACAATCAATCACAGTACAATGCACAAGAAACATGATGCAATACATGGCATGATATGCAAGACATGATATGCAATGCATATGCGTGCTCCAGAAGGGAAAGAATGATTAAGGCGTCAAATTGGCAAACCAAGTATTCCTCTTGAAAGATGAGATGATTTCGGTTGAAATCGACATAAAGATCACATGAAAGGGATGCACGGTTTGCAAATGGCAAGCAAAACAAGAATGACACAATTCTGCGATTAATAGCACGATGCCATCTAGAATGCAACAAGAAACTAAGCTACTGCACTCCAACATAACAACAAAGCATATGGAAGTGATGTACACGATATGCTTAACAAAACATGAACACTAAGCTATGGCTAAGTCACATGAGAACAGGTTCAAACAAGCATGGCAAAAGTGCAAAAGATATCAGCTTCACCGACTTAGTGAAGATACTAACATGTCAAAGACAACATCATGAAGCACTGTTTAGAGCAAGCAAACAACATGCTACAGGAACATATCATGGCAACTAAAAGCATGGAATGATTCTACTAAATGCATAGAACAAAAGACCCTTACTAAATATGAGCCAAAAATGCACAGAAGATATGATGGCACCCATGTAAACGTAGCAAGTTTTATAAACAGATTCAGACTTGGAAGATAAACAGAGCATGGCATTAACAGAATTATGATAGCAACTTCGCAAGCTTGTGGCACTCATCACAGTGCACTAAATGACATGGAATAAATTCTAGCATTGGGTAGGCATGAAAATGAAGCTATACATGTGCCAAACGACCTCATAGCATAATTGAATTAAATTACACAAAAATGACAAAACAACATCATGATGTAAAATGACATCTTCATGAACTTGCTCAAATGCAAAAACTAATGGAACCACTGTATAATATGCGGGGGTTGCTGTGGAAAATACCCACAAAATGCACTAAGCCAAATACCGCCTTAAGACACAAATGGAAAATGCCCGATTAGGAATGACCAAATTTGGACATGGCCCGAAATGGAATAAGGAATATTTCTAGAAATAGAAATTCCCTGTGCTAAAAATAAAAATGAGGGAGGGGTTGCTAGAGGATGACGGGTAGGGCCCTGCAGTCATTGTGACGCTGGAGGATATAAAAGGCCCCAACAAAATATGCACAGCCTAGGACTCGAACCCGGGTCTCCCCGCTGCGGGTGTGAGCGGTAACCGCTGGGCTATGTCGAGGCGGCTGATAGCAGAGGGGCTCCTCTCCTTAAGAGATGGCCCCGGGTTGAGCTCCTCTATTCAGACAGTGAAGACGACGATGGCGTCGGCGAGGGCAGCCACGGCGATGGCGGGGCTACAGTGGCCGCGGCGAGCTGCGGGGATGGCAAGGGAGCGTGGGCAATAGGGAGCTGGGGCGCTCGAGCATGAGCTTGGCTCTGCTCATGGCCATGGCATCTGCGATGAGCGCTGGCAGCAGCTACGACGAAGCTAGGCAAGGACGGGCATGCCCGCGAGCGGGGCGACGCGAGCGCGTGCGTGGCCTTCGAGCAAAAGAAGCTAGACTGCACCTACGGTGGAAACTTTGGGCTCGCTTATGAGGTCGACCATGGTGGACGAAATGGAGGTCTCGAATCCGCGGCCTACGACGATGCAAACTCGGTACAAGAGAGAGAGGAGGTGGGGGTCGTCACCGTGGGGATGAAGGCGTCGGCGATTGGGTTAGGAAAGCGACAGAGATGATGACGGAAGGCACGAATGGCACGTCCATGAAGTAGGCGTATGAAGACGACGAGGGAACATCGTAGAAGGAGATCTGGCCGGCATTCGAGGGTGCGGGCGACGTCGTGGACGACGAGGAAGACGCCTGTGACGCTCCCGTGGTTGAAGAAGGAAGCTACAACGTCAATCTAGCCGGCGAGGAGCTCATGCTCTCCTCAGCCATGGCGCGGTGACGCTGGGTTTGGCACAGCTTACCTTGACGCCGCTAGGAGGAAGAGAGGGGTGGAATGGAGGGAGGATGTGGTCTAGGGCACCAGGGTGTATCTTATAGGGCGCAGGGAGCTACTATGGCTGTCAAATCACCCAGGCTGTCGATGTGGCTCCGATGGATGTTCTGCCATACGGAAGGAAGGGTATGATGATCAGAGGCTGGCGCTGGATGGGTTGCTGGAGCGCAGCTGGGCCGGTGGTTGGGGTGCGGTCTCCAGCTACTAGACTGCGGCGGCTTGCACGCAGGGAGGCCGACCCAGGTAAGCAAAGGTGCGCCCTTTTCTTTTCTTTGATATTTTCTTCAAACGGAAAATAAACTTAAAAGGCCAGGGTCAAAGGAAAGGCGCACAATAAAAATAAAAATATTCTCATGAACTTGAGATAGTGCTCTATTTGAATAAATTGTCTTGGATATTTTTAGAGGTAAGAAAATAAGTCAAGCGTGAATATAGTTCAAACTTGAGCTATTTTAAAACCTAACCAAAACAACTTAAAATTTGATGGAATTTGGCAGCAAGGTTTAGGACAGGTAGAAAGATTTATGAGGAAGAGATGGACATTAATGGGGTGAGGATATATGATCTTTCAAAATGAAAGAAAAGAATGGATAGAAGATGGAGGTGATGATGCAAGATCAAATGCATGAAGCATGCAACAACACAACATGTATAAACTCACACCAAGCATAATGCAACAATTAATAACAAGACAAGACAATACAATGCAATGAGAAACAAAACAAAACCCAAATAGGAAATCGAAAAGATGAAACCACTAGGAATTGATGACGAACAAGATGGATATATTGCCAAATTGGGAAAAGTTGCATATGGGGTGTTACAAGGGTCATCTTTATTTTTAAACCCCCGGGCCAGTGCTCCTTTGAGTGTTGGTCCGAACTAGAGCACCGTGCGGGACCGTCCCTTGGCAACTTGGCTTATGTTTGTACTTGTATGCTTAGCTTATCCGGTGTGCCCTGAGAACGAGATATGTGCAGCTCCTATCGGGATTTGTCGGAACAGTTGGGTGGTCTTGCTGGTCTTGTTTTAACATTGTTGATGTCAGGACCCCGATTCCAAGTCACACCGACCTAGCCGGTAACACCTCATATCACTTTGCGGCCTCACGCACGGTAATCCCACGGGTGTCACCTTACCATGGTCCGGGACCGTTTGCGCCTTTTGGCTCACGTATATGATAGTGTCGCTAGCATACATATGACAGAGAACCTGGGCCGACATGGCTAGTCATGAACCCAAAGCGGCACTAACCTATGGGGACTTGCATACATGAATCACATCGAGCATGTCAGTCAGCAGCGTGTGAACCCGAGCTGTAGCACTGGGCTAACAGGACTCTAGGAACCCGTGCTGTAGCAGGCTAGGCAGGACTCCAGATGTCACCGCGTGACATTTCCCCGAAGGGACAGACACAGGAACAAAGTGAAACACATGCCGGCCAGTCAAGCGTCCTGAGCAGTAGTGCTAGGCTAGCAGGACTCCGGTGAACCGGGCTGTAGCGGACTACTATGGCTCATGGCAGCACTAGACTACATTTCCCCATAAGAGAGGCTGCCAAGGATAAACAACTAGATTGTCGGATCCCACACATACCAAGCATTTCAATCATACACACAATGTGCTCGATATGTGTAAATACAACATGGCATCACAACATAACTCTACGACTCAAAGTATTATTCATTAGGCTCCGAGGAGCCAAGATATTACAAACATGGGTCTCATGACCCAACATTCAGAGCATACAAGTCAAAGCACATGCGGAAGCTTAACACGTCTGAGTACAGACATCTACAAATGAAAAAGGCTGAGAAGCCTGACTATCTACCAGATCCTGCCGAGGGCACAAGATCGTAGCCGAGGTATCAAGCTAAACGTCGAAGTCCACGCGGAGCTACTAGCGAGACTGAAGTCTCTCTGCAAAACATAAATTAAGCAAACGTGAGTACAAAGGTACTCAACAAGACTTACATCAGAACTAGCTACATATGCAT
>NC_041386.1:271897409-271908233 GCF_002162155.2 Triticum dicoccoides | reverse complement strand
GGGGGGGTGGTGGAGTTTGACTGCAGCAAGCCAGCTTTGACTCAGTGGCTAACCTAAACTACGACTGCAAGCAACTCTTTTGAGGTGGCGCACACGAGTCCACATATTCACCATTCAATACACCACTATGGATCCGCTGCCGTCTCCCTACGAGAAGGCCATCCATAGCACTCACACTTATCTTGTGAGTTTTAGAGTATCCACTTTCACTTGTCTATGAACTATGCAAGGGGTCCAAGTTTCCATATCCGAGGAATCCGGCTATTCGAATAGATAATGATAACCCTGCAGGGGTGTACTTCTTCACACACGCTTCCACCACTTACCGTCGTTTACACAACATGTACTCGGCAACCTTCAAGCGGAAGCCCAACGAGGGTGTCCGCCACGGCCTACCTAAACACTCAAGTCTCTAGTCCAGGTTTATCGCCTATCCAGGTTCCATCCATATGGAGTCCGGCCGAGGTTTCCACATACGGCCCCGAACGATGTGTACAGGGTTCCGAGACACCAAACGGGCGCCCGGCATGCCCAGCCACGGTGTATCTACCGCAACATAGCCCACCCCTGGGGTCAGCGCTACGCACGGCCGCCAACACATATCCTACAAACACCAGAAACTAGTTGCAACTCCTGGACAGAGGACTAGGGTGATTAAGAAGCCGAGTGGGTCAATTAATGATCCCAATGAGTGGTAGTAGCTGTTCATGGATCACAGACACATAACTCATTTCCTAAGAACGGTTTCAATGAGACAACCCACCATGTAATCCTACATGGCCTCTCACCGCTACCTTTACCAAATCCTGTTCACACACTTAGCTCACACATAGTAGGACATGTTCATCACCATTCCAATTCATTCCCGATGAATCAGACCCGACACAACTCTATGCAATAGCAGGCATGACAAACAAGCATGAATGAGTAGGCACATCAGGGCTCAAACAACTCCTACTCATGCTAGTGGGTTTCATCTATTTACTGTGGCAATGACAGGTCATGCAGAGGAAAGGGGTTCAACTACCGCAACATGTAACAGTTGAATCGTTGTTGTCCTAATGCAGTAAAAGAGAGTAGGAACGATAGAGTGGGATTGTATCGGAATGAACAAGGGGGTTTTGCTTGCCTGGCACTCCTGAAGATAATATAGTTCCACATCGGTGTCATCGATCTCATCGTCGAAACCACATCTATCGAGAGGGGACAAATACCGGCAGCAGAGAAAGAAACACAATCAATGCAATGCACAATATTATGCATGATCATGACATGTCAATATGCTGTGGTTCAAGCAAATGCAACTAGCAACATGTTAAATGGAGTTGGTTTGAACCCTAGGTTCAAATTCAAACTCCATATGTGAGAGTTTAAATTCCATTTATATGAATTGGCCTAAACAGCATCCATAAGTTGTTCTAACATGCATAAAAATGTCATAAACAGATTCATTGAATTTTTCTGATAATTTTTCATATATAATTTATTTCATTTGGAGTTATGGTTGAATTTCTATGATATTTAGAATTTTTAACCATTTTATGAATATAAATAAATCATTTAGATTTATTTAAAATCCAGAAAACATTACTGCCTCAGCATGATGTCGGCATGACATCATCAAGTCAACAGGGGCTGACCAGGGTCAAACCTGACCCGTGGGTCCCACACGTCAGTCTCACAGTGTTGGCTCGAGTCACAGACATGTGGGACCGGTCAAAAACAACGTCAGCAAAGTCAATGCTGACAAGTGGGTCCCACTGGGTTATAAACCAATTAAGCATAAATAGAACAGGGTTAATTAGGGCTTGGGTCCCACTAGTCAGTGGCTCTAGGGGTGATTAGGGGTCTGATTAGTGGATAATTAATACAGACACGTCACCATCGCCAGCGTCGTAACGCCGGCAACCAAATCCGCGGCGGGTGTGCACCGGAGTGGCTCGGGTTTCACCTATAGGAGGCTGCTTGGGCCGTGGGCGGTCCCGTTGGAAAGCTGGCACTCGGCCGCATCCAACAGAGGTGGAGGGAGGCCCTAGGGTTGCCGGAGTTGGGCACGTCAATGAGGTCAAGCGGCGGCGAGGCTCAGGTTCCATGGGCGCGGGGCTGCAGCTCGAGGGCGAGCAAACGGAGGTGCTAGGCAGCACCTAAAGTTCATCAGGAGCACGACGGAGCATCTAGTAGGAGCGGAGGGGCTCCAGGCACGAAGCTCACTGGCCATGGTGGACGGCGGCCTCGGGAGCTCATGGGGCGGCGGCTAGAGGAAGCTAGCGAGAGGGGGAGGTGAGGGGAAAAGCTCAGGGGCTCATGGCGAGTGCAGCGGAGCAAACGATGAGCTCGGGGAGGCACGGACGATGACAGGGCATCTCCGGTGATCTGGGGAGTCAAAAGTTGAAGACGACGGCATTGGCGGCGTTTGGCGGCGTCCGGCGTTGCTTGACTCAGCGGAGAGGGTGTTGGCGTCGAGGTGATGGCCGTGGACACGTCGACGAGGCAAGGGGGAGGCGGTGGCTGCGGCAGCAGCGAGCGGTGGCGACGACTGCGCTCCGGCGTTCTCGGGTCCGAGGGTGGAGCGAGGCAGAGAGCGGGGTGGGGGCAAGTGAGAGGTCGGACGGATCCATACGGCAATGGGGTGGTCATCCGCGGCGTCGCACTGGCCAGCAAGGCCCAGGCAGGCAGCTGCGTGCCAGCCCGTGCGAGCGCCGTGCTCGGCCTCGCCTCCACCAGTAGGCAGAGGGTGAAGACAGGTATGCCCCTGATGGGCTGAGCCGGTTAGCTGGGCCACCGGGTAAGGAGGCCCAAGTGGGCGAGGCAGGTGAGTTCTTCTCTGTCTCTCTTTCCTATTTTCTATTTTCTATTTTTTGCAGTATGTTTTGACTTAGTTTAAATACTAAAACACTTTATAAAATTCTGCAAACTTTTATGGGCACTATCTGATTTAAACCAGAGGCCCTCACCAAGTTTCAGAATATTTGGAGCTACCAAATATTTTATAGGAATTAGTAGCTCCAATTCAAATAAGTATTGACTTAATTCAAAGGCCCAAATAAATATTTCTGTGATTCCAAAAATATTGGTTTGAATTTTACCTCTTGCCAATATTTCCAGAAATGAACAGGAACATTTTGTTGGGTTTATTTGAAGCAATTTTTAATGTTGATCATTTTTAGAAAAGATTTCTGAGGCTTTCCACTTTCCCCAATTCAACTTTCATAAATATATACATGATGCACGAATGCTTGTGCAACTAGTTACAACCAATTCTAGGGCTGTGACAACTCTCCCCCACTAAATAGGAATCTCGTCCTGAGATTCAAGACGCGAGGTAAGAAGACAGAGGGGACACAAAGCTAACACGATCTTCACGATCCAACTGTCCTTCTCAAAGATGTTGATTCATTGCTTCAATTTGATCTTGACGTCTTTGCTTTCGAGATCTCCATCCAGCACGATGATGGCAGAAAGAAACTCTATAGGAACCGATCTCCTCGAAGATCGAGTACTCAGGATCAACTCAGGGAGTGAGACGTTGAAACATCTCTTGAGCCGAGAGACAAAACACACATCAGGGGTGATGAAAAGAAGCGGATGACAAGGGTTCAAATAGGTAGACAAAAATTCCACACCTAAGAGGGTGGTGAACAGTGTCAACGTAGCGAAGAGTTAGGTTGCCAAGATACCACAATGAGACACCTTAAGGAAGGTGACTCGCATAAATATTCCCTTAAGTGGCAAAAAGAATTACTTTTGATCCATAGATCATTGAGACTCTCTATACCAACCTAAGGCAATTCACAAACGATCCTTTGATGGAGTTCGAGAGAACAACATACTCGGGCTAGAATGGATGATGTGGACTACCTTCTTGAACAAAACGCGATGGATGATTTGCTTATCATCGAAAATGGATGGAACCCATGGTAGGACCACTTTGAAGATGATCCTGATCAGTAATTACTGAGAAGGGTAGTCCGTAGTAGGATGACACAATGGCGGTGCAAGCTGGGAACAAAATGCAAATGCTGGGAATGATTCTAGTAACTGGGGAGAACCCCAACAGTAGAGAGAGATTCCACTGTTTGAAAGGTTATGGCATAATCGAAGAAACCGGGAACGGACCCTAGCTAATGCCGACGATAAATCCTAGTGCTTGCGCATGCTCTCAAGAACTTGAGCATTTTCGTATTCATCAGGGTTTTACCAATATCCATGGCAAGGATCCTGGCAACACAACATGCTACCATGATGAATAATGGTGGAAGATGCAGATGCAAAGAAAGATAACACTTTCTCAGATTTCACCTTAGCGAGGCCAATGGATCAAAATCCGGATGATCGACCGAGAGACATTTAGCGCTCCGCTTCTAATGTTCTCCTTGATGTGCTAGCCTAACCCATTCATTGGAATGGTTTGGTATCTAGAACATCAAGTAGCAGGTCAGACTCCGGGAGCTCAATAATCCATAAGGAATAACTACTGGAGTAAATCCTACGTAATCGTTATGGTGAGGTGGCCAACTTACTCAATCAAGATACTACAATAATAGGTCTTCCAGCTCGGTGTGTTGGCCATGACATCCACTTACCGGGTTACAGAGAGACCAATATTATAGCTCTTGGGAAAACGTCCCAACCATCACATCTGCCTGAGATTCAGATCTGGTTGGTGTCAGGTTATTCCAGACTCATCGAGTCAAGAAACAAAATGAAAGTCTGCAACACAAATCGATGAGATGACATTGCGAGATTCTCATGAAATGGACTATGGTAGTAAGCTCCAAAACATGATCTGGTTCTGCTAAACACACATGAACACACTGTCCTAGACAATCATGGCCACCTGGTAGTCTTACAACGGAATACTACCGAGTTCAGGAGGGAACCATCAACGAGGATATCGAAGTCCTTGCGTAAGTCTAGCTCCTAAGAAGAAACTTCTTCTCCTTGAACAAACCAATCAGTGGCTTGGTGTGCTAGGAACACATATGGAGTGGAGGTAATTAATCTACCAAACCATAGAATACTTTGCACATATGCATGACTGATTTGGGATGATTCCAAGGGAAACAAAACAAACCTTTCTCAAATTCATGGCAGCAACTTACACCTAGTGCACGTGAACTTGGAGAAAGTCACTTCTTTCATCCAAGCATAAGCTTCATGAACGGAACACGAAGGAATTGGTTACAAAGTTTTCAACACTAGGTTGATGTTCAACATGAATCATGGGGGAGACAAAATGCTACTGATGGGCTTAACAGCAACTCATCGGGATTTCCATATCACTGGACTTCCACCATCATGTGAACACGGTGATAGCATTGGTCAGACCAAAGGATGTAATGGTGTATGCTCGAGGAATCAACCATGAGTAAGACAACATTATGAATATCGTTGGTTCTAACTTGATTTGATGATAGCCCATACTCAAATCAAAGATTGGATAAGATGATAGGTCCATTAACTGATCACGAGGGTCAACCGATGACAATACCATCTTTCTTCAACACACACACACACAAAAGATATCCCTTAACATGAACTAAGTGAGACAAGCTTTTGTCTTCCAACTCTCCAAGTTGTTGTTTAGCTTAACCAACTAGCTCGGGGGTATCCAACACAGATTCTTGGAGAATGGATGGTTTAGAGAAAAACCAACATGATCACGAACTCAACATAGCAGTCAGGTGACAACCTGGTAATACTTCCGAGAAGATATTCGAAACATCACGAACCACTGATATGTTACTAGGCTCGAGAACAATCTTGCTCTTCAGGGCAAGACGATGTGATCAAGAGAGCGAGGGACTGACACAATCCTAACTCATTGATCGAAGAGTGCACCAGAAATAAGGACTAGGTAGCACGATCAATCTTAGGATGATGATTTAATAACCAGCACACTAAGAATGAGAGTGTTGTCCATTAACTACCATGCAACGAGGTTGCTAGGAGTATTGATTTCACACATCACAGTTCACTTGTCGGCACTCCAGTTACAACAACACGGGACCAAGGAATGAATATTGATAGCGAGAAGTATCTCCATGCCAAGAATTCATGAGAAATGGTGCAATTCTCCTGACAATCCTGACATAAAGTGGGTAATACTCCAAGGTAGAACAGAACAAATGCTGGATTGGCATTTTGATATGCGGAACACAACTACTTTGCCCACTCCAAGAAATGGATGAGGTGCTGGAGTTAGATTCTCCTAGTCATTCCGGAATAGAATGGCTTGACGGACCACAAGAATAATAGGCATCGATAACAGGAATGCACAACTAGTCCTGACTATCAAATGATAGATGATGGTCGGATAACAAATGAAGAGGGACAACTCATGGGGACATATATCTTTCTGAGTTGTGGATGCATAGATTAATATGTCGAACCAAGTCCAACAGGTTTCTTCCAGATAACCCATGCAAAAAGGTAGAACTGGCAGAATCACAATTATGAATGGAGAACTCCTCAAGAGTACTCTGATTGTGATATTTTGGTTCAAAGAACATCTGCATTAATGGTTCATGGTATTTGGAAGAAGGAAGTACCACGGACCTCGAGGACTGTTGCAAGGTTACTAATATCTTAAGGGAACTAGCAAATACTAACAACAGGAGGTAAGTGGGGTGAATCTCGGGTTCAAGAACCCAGGAATAGAATACCTACTACTAAATGGCATCACGGGATGCTTTCGAGAGTGGTGGCCAGAATCATCACACCAGAACAAAAAACATGGCTAGATTACTAGGTGACTCCCTAAAACACCTAGGGTCATAATAATAGCTCCAACATATATGTCGAGGCAACAGAGTACCTTAACTCACCGATTAGTGTGATTAATCTAGCCCAAATGGACATCAGGAACAAGAGGAAGGAGTTTGCAAATGCATCAGACTATGTAGAGACCTGGGATGACTCGGACAGCATAACAGCTGTAAATGCTCAAAAAGGTTTGAGACATCCTACAAAAATGGTTGCATAACCTCTCAACATCATAATATCAAGGTTCTGAGATTAACTAACAACACACGGAAGTAGTAGAAACAGAACTGGGGCTTAAATCCAACAATCTTATAAGTCTATGGATTAGTAACACGTCATCCTGATAGATAGATGAGAAGGCCTAGTTCTTATTCCCCGTAGAAAAGAAGAGGATGACTCAGATCAGAGGGCAGGAGGTATAAGGAGTAAAAAGAGCCTTACGTTCCCTTCCACAATCAATTCCCTTACATAACTAAAGCATTTCTAGGCTCGACTTCGACCAGTTTGGCTTGGTAATCCTACAGGCAGTTAGGCTCTGATACCAAAACTGTCAGGACCCTGATTCCAAGTCACATCGACCTAGCCGGAAACACCTCATATCACTTTGCGGCCTCACGCACGGTAATCCCACGGGTGTCACCTTACCATGGTTCGGGACCGTTTGCGCCTTTTGGCTCACGTAAATGATAGTGTCGCTAGCATCCATATGACAGAGAACCGGGCCGACATGGCTAGTTGTGAACCCAAAGCGGCACTAACCTATGGGGACATGCATACATGAATCACATCGAGCATGTCGGTCAGCAGCGTGTGAATCCGGGCTGTAGCACTGGGCTAACAGGACTCCGGGAACCCGGGCTGTAGCAGGCTAGGCAGGACTCTAGATGTCACCGCGTGACCTTTCCCCGAAGGGACAGACACATGAACGAAGTGAAACACATACCGGCCAGTCAAGTGTCCTGAGCAGTAGTGCTGGGCTAGCAGGACTCCGGTGAACTGGGCTATAGCGGACTACTATGGCTCATGGCGGCACTAGACTACATTTCCCCGTAAGAGAGGCTGCCAAGGATAAACAACTAGATTGTCGGATCCCACACATACCAAGCATTTCAATCATACACACAATGTGCCCGATAAGTGTAAATACAACATGGCATCACAACATAACTCTACGACTCAAAGTATTATTCATTAGGCTCCGAGGAGCCAAGATATTACAAACATGGGTCTCATGACCCAACATTTAGAGCACACAAGTCAAAGCACATGCGGAAGCTTAACACGTCTGAGTACATACATCTACAAATGAAAAAGGCTGAGAAGCCTGACTATCTACCAGATCCTGCCGAGGGCACAAGATCGTAGCTGAGGTATCAAGCTAAACATCGAAGTCCACGCGGAGCTACTAGCGAGACTAAAGTCTCTCTGCAAAACAAAAATTAAGCAAACGTGAGTACAAAGGTACTTAGCAAGACTTACATCAGAACTAGCTACATATGCATCGGTATCAACAAGGGGGGGGGGGTGGAGTTTGACTGCAGCAAGCCAGCTTTGACTCAGTGGCTAACCTGAACTACGACTGCAAGCAACTCTTTTGAGGTGGCGCACATGAGTCCACATATTCACCATTCAATACACCACTATGGATCCGCTCCCGTCTCCCTACGAGAAGGCCATCCATAGCACTCACACTTATCTTGCGAGTTTTAGAGTATCCACTTTCACTTTTCTATGAACTATGCAAGGGGTCCAAGTTTCCATATCTGAGGAATCCGGCTATTCGAATAGATAATGATAACCCTACAGGGGTGTACTTCTTCACACACGCTTCCACCACTTACCGTCGTTTACACGACATGTACTCGGCAACCTTCAAGCGGAAGCCCAACGAGGGTGTCGGCCACGACCTGCCTAAACACTCAAGTCTCTAGTCCAGGTTTATCGCATATCCAGGTTCCATCCGCAAGGAGTCCGGCCGAGGTTTCCACATACGGCCCCGAACGATGTGTACAGGGTTCCGAGACACCAAACGGGCGCCCGGCATGCCCGGCCACGGTGTATCTACCGCAACATAGCCCACCCCTGGGGTCAGTGCTACGCACGGCCGCAAACACATATCCTACAAACACCAGAAACTAGTTGCAACTCCTGGACAGAGGACTAGGGTGATTAAGAAGCCAAGAGGGTCAATTAAGGATCCCAATGAGTGGTAGTAGCTGTTCATGGATCACAGACACAGAACTCAGTTCCTAAGAACAGTTTCAATGAGACAACCCACCATGTACTCCTACATGGCCTCTCACCGCTACCTTTACCAAATCGTGTTCACACCACTTAGCTCACACACAGTAGGACATGTTCATCACCATTCCAATTCATTCCCGATGAATCATACCTGACACAACTCTATGCAATAGTAGGCATGACAAACAAGCATGAATGAGTAGGCACATCAGGGCTCAAACAACTCCTACTCATGCTAGTGGGTTTCATCTATTTACTGTGGCAATGACAGGTCATGCAGAGGAAAGGGGTTCAAGTACCGCAGCATGTAACAGTTGAATCGTTGTTGTCCTAATGCAGTAAAAGAGAGCAGGAGCGAGAGAGTGGGATTGTATCAGAATGAACAAGGGGGTTTTGCTTGCCTGGCACTCCTGAAGATAATATAGTTCCTCATCGGTGTCATCAATCTCATCATTGAAACCACGTATATCGAGGGGGGACAAATACCGGCAGCAGAGAAAGAAACGCAATCAATGCAATGCACAATATGATGCATGATCATGACATGTCAATATGCTGTGGTTGGAGCTAATGCAACTAGCAACATGTTAAATGGAGTTGGTTTGAACCCTAGGTTCAAATTCAAACTCCATATGTGAGAGTTTAAATTCCATTTATATGAATTGGCCTAAACAGCAGCCATAAGTTGTTCTAACATGCATAAAAATGCCATAAACAGATTCCTTGAATTTTTCTGATAATTTTTCATATATAATTTATTTCATTTGGAGTTACGGTTGAATTTCTATGATTTTTAGAAGTTTTAAACATTTTCTGAATATAAATAAATCATTTAGATTTATTTAAAATCCAGAAAACATTATTGCATCAGCATGACGTCAGCATGATGTCATCAGGTCAACAGGGGCTGACCACGGTCAAACCTGACACGTGGGTCCCACACGTCAGTCTCACAGTGTTGGCTTGAGTCATAGACAGGTGGGACCGGTCAAAAACCACGTCAGCAAAGTCAATGCTGACGAGTGGGTCCCACAGGGTTATAAACTAATTAAGCATAAATAGAACAGGGTTAATTAGGGCTTGGGTCCCACTAGTCAGTGGCTCTAGGGGTGATTAGTGGTCTTATTAGTGGCTAATTAATACGGACACATCACCATCACCGGCGTCGTAACGCCGGCAACCAAATCCGCGACGGGTGTGCACCGGAGTGGCTTAGGTTTCACCTACAGGAGGCTGCTTGGGCCGCGGGCGGTCCCGTTGGAAAGTTGGCACTCGGTCGCATCCAACGGAGGTGGAGGGAGGCCCTGGGGTTGCCGGAGTTGGGCACGACGATGAGGTCAAGCGGCGGCGAGGCTCGGGTTCCATGGGCGCGGGGCTGCAGCTCGAGGGCGAGCAAACGGAGGTGCTAGGCAGCACCTAAAGGTCATCAGGAGCACGACGGAGCATCTAGTAGGAGCAGAGGGGCTCCGGGAACGAACCTCGCTGGCCATGGTGGACGGCGGCCTCGGGAGCTCATGGGGCGGCGGCTAGAGGAAGCTAGCGAGAGGGGGAGGTGAGGGGAAAAGCTCAGGGGCTCACAGCTAGTGCAGGGGAGCAAACGGCGAGCTCGGGGAGGCACGGACGACGAAGGGGCATCTCCGGTGATCTGGGTAGGCAAAAGTTGAAGACGACGGCGTCGGCGGCGTTTGGCGGCATCCGGCGTTGCTTGACTCAGTGGAGAGGGTGTTGGCGACGAGGCGATGGCCGTGGACACGTCGGCGAGGCAAGGGGGAGGCGGTGGCGATGGCTGCGCTCCGGCGTTCTCGGGTCCGAGGG
>NC_041386.1:271879033-271896972 GCF_002162155.2 Triticum dicoccoides | reverse complement strand
TGAGAGGTTGGGCGGATCTGTACGACAACGGGGTGGTCATTCACGGTGTCGCGCTGGCCAGCGAGGGCCAGGCAGGCAGCTGCGTGCCAGCCCACATGGGCGCCGTGCTCGGCCTCGCCTCTGCCAGTAGGCAGAGGTTGAAGACAGGTATGCCCCTGGTGGGCTGGGCCGGTTAGCTGGGCCGCCGGGTAAGGAGGCCCAAGTGGGTGAGGTAGGTGAGTTCTTCTCTCTCTCTCTTTCCTATTTTCTGTTTTCTATTTTTTTGCGGTATGTTTTGACTTAGTTTAAATACTAAGACACTTTATAAAATTCTGCAAACTTTTATGGGAACTATCTGATTTAAACCAGAGGCCCTCACCAAGTTTTAGAATATTTGGAGCTACCAAATATTTTATAGGAATTAGTACCTCCAATTCAAATAAGTATTGACTTAATTCAAAGGCCCAAATAAATATTTCTATGATTCCAAAAATATTGGTTTGAATTTTACCTCTTGCCAATATTTCCAAAAATGAACAGGAACATTTTCTTGTGTTTATTTGAAGCAATTTTTAATGTTGATCATTTTTAGAAAAGATTTCTGAGGCTTTCCACTTTCCCCAATTTAACTTTCATAAATATATACATGATGCATGAATGCTTGTGCAACTAGTTACAACCAATTCTAGGGCTGTGACAGTCGAAATGTCTTTTAACCAGGATTTCGAGACTGATCAGGTCTTTTCGAGAGAAGGAAAATCCTTCATTGATCGTGAGACCTTGTGATGGGATAAGTTGGGACACCCGTGCAGGGTATAAACTTTCGAGAGTCGTGCCCGCGGTTATGTGGCAGATGAGAATTTTTTAATATCCGGTTGTAGAGAACTTGACACTTGACTTAATTAAAATGCATCAACCACATGTGTGGCCGTGATGGTCTCTTTTCGGCCGAGTCCGGGAACTGAACACGGTCTTGTGTTATGCTTGAACGTAAGTAGCTTCAGGATCACTCCTTGATCACTTCTAGCTTCTCGTCTGTTACGTTGCTTCTCTTCTTGCTCTTATTTGCGTATGTTAGCCTCCATATATGCTTAGTGCTTGTTGCAGCTCCACCTCACTACCCTCTCCTACCCATAAGCTTAAATAGTCTTGATCTTGCGGGTGTGGTATTGCTGAGTCCTTGTGACTCACGGATACTTCCAAACAGTTGCAGGTGCCAAGGATACTAGTGCAGGTGATGCTACCGAACTCAAGTGGGAGTTTGACGAGGATCTGGGTCGTTACTACATTTCGTTTCCTAATGATCAGTAGTGGAGCCCAGTTGGGACGATCGGGGATCTAGCTTTTGGGGTTTATCTTCCTTTTCTGTTGGATTTGGCCGTAGTCGGTCTTTGAGCGTATTTGGATGATGTATGAGTTATTTATGTATTGTGTGAAGTGACGATTGTAAGATAACTCTTTGTCCCTTTCTTATTCAGTACATGGGATTGTGTGAAGATTACCCCTCTTGCAACAAAACTACCATGCGTCTATGCCTCTAAGTCGTGCCCCGACACGTGGGAGATGTAGCCGCATTGTGGGTGTTACACCAGAACTCCGCATTGCGGTACCCGAGGGGCACATATTAAGGGAGGAGTGCCAGCTTGCGAGCTTGATCGATGCGTGCCTCGCGAAGAATAGGAAAAACGCTCACGAGTGCACCTGTCCAGCCCCCTCGCGGGGCATGTGAGGGAGAGTACGGGCCAAAACAAAGAACCGAGTGAAGAACAGAGGAAAAGGCGATCAAACCAAGATGACAAGAGAAACCAGAATGTGAACTTCAATTAAGAAAGGGGCAAGCCAACTACGGAAAGCAAATGAAAAGCTGCGTCCGGCACCTAGTCCAGTCTTCCCACCAGCGCGGAGCTAAGTGCTGCCACTAGGATGTGGGAGGGAGCCCCCGAGGCCTGAGGGCGGCACTCCTGAGACTCCGGGGCGTGTACAGCCCCACTCATTATTATGTGAGAGTGTCACGAGCGGAGACCTTCACCGGAACGGGGCTTGCTTCTCAGGCGCTGGGCCTTGCTTCACAGGCGCTGGGCCTTGGTTTATGGGTAGAACTTCTGGAGGTGCTGGATGTTCCAAGCGTTCTGGATGGGGCCCCCCGTCCTGCGTCTCCAGGCACACGGTGCCTGGCCTGGAGACGCGGGCAACCTTAAACAGGCCCTCCCACATGGGCGAAAGCTTATGCAGCCCTTCCCTGGAGAGCACCCGCCTTAGGACGAGGTCGCCCACCTCGAGCGTCCTGGAGCGGACGCTGCGGCAGTGATACCGCCGCAGTGCCTGCTGGTACCTTGCCGCTCGGAGCATGGCTTGACGGCGGCGTTCCTCCCCCAGCACAAGGTCCATCCCCCGCATGGCGTCCTGATGTGTCTCATCAAATGCTAGGACCCGCACGGAGTGATGCTTGAACTCGTGAGGGAGAACCGCTTCTGCTCCGTAGACGAGGAAAAACGGGGTCTCGCCTATCGTCTTTGTGGCGGTGGTGTGGATTGACCATAGCACAGGCTGGAGCTCGTCGTGCTAGCCCCTGCCACATGCGTCGAGCTTCTTCTTGAAGGTCCTGGTCTTGAGGCCTCTGAGGACATCTGTGTTGGCGCGTTCGGCTTGACCATTGCTCCTAGTGTGTGCCACCGAACGTAGCAGATCTGCGTTCCAAGGTTAGCACAATATGTCTTGAAGAGATTGCTAGTGAACTGCAAGCCATTGTCGGTGATGATGCGATTAGGGACCCCGAACCGTCTCACGAGACCCTTGATGAACTTGACCGCAGATCCGGCCGGGATGATGCGGACAACTTCTACCTCCACCCATTTGGTGAACATGTCGATGGCCACGTAGAGGTAGCGGTAGCCCCCAGGCGTTCGACGGAATGGGCCTAAGATATCCAGCCCCCAGACTGCGAACGGCCATGAGAGCGGGATGGTCTAGATGCCCTGAGCTGGCTGATGGATCCGCTTAGCGTGGAATTTGCTGGCCTCGCAGGACTTCACCAGCTCGGTTGCATCGTTGAGCGTCGTAGGCCAGTAGAACCCGCTAGGAAATGCCTTGCCGACAAGGGTTCGTGACAACGAGTGGTGTCTGCAGTCTCCGCCATGTATGCCAGCCAGCAACTCGTTCCCCTGTTCCCTGGAGATCCATCTCAAGGAAACATCATTTGGCCGCTTCCTGTACAACTCACCGTCCTGGTTGCAGTATGTCGTAGCCTACCGGACCACGCGTTCGGCGTCCTCCTCTTTCTCCGGCAACGTCCCTTGCTTCAGGTATTCCTTGAACTCCTTGGTCCAGCACCCCACCTAAGGCTCGAGTGCTAGGAGTAGGCGCGCTCCCAAGGATGGGCCGCAGGGCGGGGCTCCCGAGGCAGGTGGTTAGGGGAGCTCCTCTCGAGGCGGCGCCGGCCCAGAAAGCGGAGCTGTTGCCGACAGCTTGAAGAGCCGCTCCTCAAAGACGCCAGGCTCTTGGGGTTGTCTCTTGGACGCCCTTTTGGCGATGTCGTCGGCCTCCTTGTTGGTGCCACAGGGCACGTGGTGCAACTCTATACCTAGGAAATGCTTTTCTATTTTGCGTACCTCCGTGAGGTATGCCTGCATGTGCTCGTCCCTCGGCTCATATACCTTGTTGGAGAAGTTGACGAGGAGCTGCTAGTCGCCCCTGATGGTGAGGCGCTTCACCCCCAGGGCCACCGTGGCCTTAAGGCCAGCGATGAGGCCTTCGTACTCCACGATGTTGTTGGAGACCTTCTCGCCTTGCTGGAAGCAGAGCTGCACGGCATAGTAGAGCTTGTCCTGAGTGGGCGAGATGAGCACTGCTCTAGCTCCTGTGCCCTAGCGTGCGAACGCGCCATCAAAATACATGACCCAGGCATCTAGTGCTTGACTTCCTGGCGGGAGGTATCGATCCTCGCCAGCTTCAATCCCCGGGGCATCCGTCCATTCTGCCACGAAGTCGGCGAGCTCGCCCCCCTTGATGACCCTAGTTGTGCTGAACTCTAGTTGGAATGCTTGCAGCTCGATGTTCCATTAGGAGACTCTTCCATCAGTGTTGGGGCTGCTGAGTACCCTCTCAAGTGGGTAGGCCGAGCCGACCTTTATTCGGTGACCTTGGAAGTAGTGGCTCAGCTTACGCGAGGCCACCAAGAGCGTGAACAAGAGCTTCGGAGGCATGGGGTACCATGCCCTTGCATCCCGCAGTACCATGCTGACGAAGTACACTAGGTGCTCGACGAGGGCGGGAGCGTCGATGGAGCCTGCACCTATCGGAACTTGGGGCATCTCCTGAGGTGACGGGGCCCTGAGAGTCTGGTCGCTCACTGGGGCCTCTGCTGGCCCGCGAACGCTGCCTTGCTGGGCATGGTTGCTCGTTGGCGTCGTAGCAGCCTTTGTGGTGCCCTCTGGGTCCTGTATCGCCCTGGCTGGGGGCGCAGCACAGCGCGGTAGACCCTTGGCCTGGTGCTCTTCCTGAACTGCCACTAGAGCTGCACTAGCGGAGTAGGGAGTGGCGACAACGTAAAGCACCAGGGGCTCGAGAGGGCAAGGCGCCACCATCACCGGAGGACTGGTCAGGTATCTCTTGAGGTCTTGAAATGCTTGGTCAGCCTCCGGGGACCACTTGAACGGGCCCTTCTTCTTCATCATCTTGAAGAATGGCTAGGCGCGCTCTCCCAGCTTGGAGATGAAGCGCCCCAGCGAGGTCACGTAGCCTGCAAGCTTCTGCATCTCCTTGAGAGTTTGTGGTGGGCTCATGTCTTCTATCGCCTTGACCTTCTCCGGGTTAGCCTCGATCCCCCTGCGGGACACGAGGAAGCCCAGCAGCTTCACAGAGGGGACATCGAACACGCACTTCTTTGGGATGAGGCGCATGTCTACCTGGCGCAGGCTTGTGAAGGTCTCCTCTAGGTCTTGAATCAAAGTTCTTGCCACCTGAGACTTGACCACAATATCGTCGACGTAGGACTCAGCGTTCCACCCGAGCTACTGACCCAGGGCGATGTGCATCATTCGTTGGAAGGTCGCGCCTGCGTGGCACAGCCGGAACGACATGCAAGTGTAGAAGTACACCCCACACAGGGTCAGGAAGGCCGTCTTCACCACATCCTCCACTGCCATCTTGATCTGGTGATAGCCTAAAAATGCGTCCAAGAAGCAGAGTAGGTCGCACTCGGCGGTGGAGTCAACAATCCGGTCGATGCTCGGGAGTGGGAATGGGTCTTGGGGACAAGCCTTGTTAAGGTTGGTGAAGTCAACACACATGCGCTCTTTCCCGCCTTTCTTTGGTACGACGACGCGGTTCGCCAGCCACTCGGGGTACCGAACCTCACGAATGACACATGCCGCCTCCAGCTTGCGGGTTTCCTGGACGATGAAGGACTGCTTCTCAATGGACTGTCTCCTCGCCTTCTGCTTCACAGGGCGCACATTGGGGCACACCCTCAAGTGATGTTCGATCACTCCTCTGGGGACCCCTACTAGCTGCTTGGGTTCCAAAGCAAATACATCCTTGTTCGTGCACAGGAACCTCACCATCGCCTCCTCTTCATCCGGGTCAAAGTTGGCGCCTATGGTGAAGGTGGCTCCTGAGGACCCATCTTCCTCGACTGGCACCTGCTTGGTTTCAGCCCGATCTTGAGTGAACAACTGCTTCTTCTTTGCTGGCACGGTCTCCTTAACCCCTGGGGTGGCCTCGTTGGCTGGTCGTGCTACCGCAACGGCTTTGAGGGCACACTTGAGCGCCGCCAGAGCCTCCTTGGTGTCTCCAACTATGCTGAGGATGTCCTTGCTCTCAGGCATCTTCATGAGGTGGTAGGTCGGATGGGTCGCTGCCATAAACTGAGCCAGAGTTGGGTAACCGAGGATGGCATTATACGGGAGGCCGGTGCGGGCGATGTCGAAGTCGATCTGTTCGGTGCGGTAGTTGTCACGGGTGCCGAAAGTCACAGGTAGGTGGATCTGCCCCAAAGGGCTAGTGGAGCCGCCGCCGACCCCGGAGAAGGGCTTGCTAGGGCGGAGCCGTTCGATTGGTATGTGAAGAAAGCTAAAAGCCTTCATAGAGAGCACATTGAGACCGGCGCTGATGTCTACTACAAAACCTTCTTCTTGTAGATGTTGTTGGGCCTCCAAGTGCAGAGTTTTGTAGGATAGTAGAAATTTCCCTCAAGTAGATGACCTAAGGTTTATCAATCCATGGGAGTCATAGGATGAAGATGGTCTCTCTCAAACAACCCTGCAACCAAATAGCAAAGAGTCTCTTGTGTCCCCAACACACTCAATGCAATGGTAAATTGTATAGGTGCACTAGTTCGGCGAAGAGATGGTGTTACAAGTGCAATATGTATGGTAGATATATGTTTTTGTAATCTGAAAATATAAAAAAACAGCAAGGTAACTAATGATAAAAGTGAGCACAAACGGTATTGCAATGCTAGGAAACAAGGCCTTGGGTTCATACTTTCACTAGTGCAACTTCTCTCAACAATAATAACATAACTGGATCATATAACTATCCCTCAACATGCAACAAAGAGTCACTCCAAAGTCACTAATAGCGGAGAACAAACGAAGAGATTATTGTAGGGTACGAAACCACCTCAAAGTTATTCTTTCTAATCGATCTATTCAAGAGTTCGTACTAGAATAACACCTTAAGACACAAATCAACCAAAACCCTAATGTCACCTAGATACTCCAATGTCACCTCAAGTATCCATGGCTATCATTATACGATATGCATCACACAATCTCAGATTCATCTATTCAACCAACACAAAGAACTTCAAAGAGTACCCCGAAGTTTCTACCGGAGAGTCAAGACGAAAACATGTGCCAACCCCTATGCATAAGTTCACGAGGTCACGGAACTCGTGAGTTGATCACCAAAACATACATCAAGTGGATCACGTGATATCCCATTGTCACCACAGATAAGAACATGCAAGACATACATCAAGTGTTCTCAAATCCTTAAAGACTAAATCCGATAATACAATTCCAAGGGAAAACTCAATCCATCACAAGAGAGTAGAGGGGGAGGAACATCATAAGATCCAACTATAATAGCAAAGCTCGCGATACATCACGATCGTGTCGAATCAAGAACACGAGAGAGAGAGAGAGAGAGAGAGAGAGATCAAACACATAGCTACTAGTACATACCCTCAGCCCCGAGGGTGAACTACTCCCTCCTCGTCATGGATACTACCGGGATGGTGAAGATGGCGACCAGAGAGGGATTCCCCCCTCCGGAGGGTGCCAGAATGGCTCTAGATTGGTTTTCGGTGGCTACGAAGGCTTCTGGCGGTGGAACTCCCAATCTAAGTTATGGTCCGGAAGTTTCTGTATATATAAGAGGTTTTGGCATCGAGAACAAATCAGGGGGGGCCTCCGGGTTGTCCACGAGGTAGGGAGGCGCTCCCAGGGTGTGGGCACGCCCCCCACCCTCGTGGGTAGCCCGGGACTCTTCTGGCCTAACTCTTTTACTCCACGTCCTTCTTCTGGTCCGAAAATAAGTTCCGTGAAGTTTCAGGTCAATTGGACTCCGTTTGGTTTTCCTTTTCTGTGAAACTCAAAAACGAGGAAAAAACAGAAACTGGCACTAGGCTCTAGGTTAATTTGTTAGTCCCAAAAATCATATAAAATAGCATGTAAATGCATTTAACACATCCAAGCTTGATAATATAATAGCATGGAACAATCAAAAATTATAGATACATTGGAGACGTATCAAGCATCCCCAAGCTTAATTCCTGCTCGTCCTCGAGTGGGTAAATGATAAAAACAGAATTTTTGATGTGGAATGCTACCTAACTTATTTATCTATGTAATTCTCTTTATTGTGGAAATAATATTTGGATTCGAAATATTCAATACAAAAGTTTAATATTGACATAAAAATAATAATACTTCAAGCATACTAACAAAGTAATCATGTCTTCTCAAAATAACATGGCCAAAGAAAGTTATCCCTAAAAAAATCATATAGTCTGTCTATGCTCTATCTTCATCACACAAAATATTTAAGTCATGCACAACCCCGATGACAAGCCATGCAATTGTTTCATACTTTTGATGTTCTCAAACTTTTTCAATCTTCACACAATACATGAGCGTGAGCCATGGACATAACACTATAGGTGGAATAGAACAGTGGTTCTGGAGAAGACAAAAAGGAGAATATAGTCTCACATCAACTAGGCGTATCAAACGTGCTATGGAGATGCCCATTGTCGGTGTCAAAAGTGGCGGATCTTGGGTAGGGGGTCCCGAACTGTGCGTCTAAGGCGGATGGTAACAGGAGGCAGGGGACACGATGTTTTACCCAGGTTTAGGCCCTCTTGATGGAGGTAAAACCCTACGTCCTGCTTGATTATACTTGATAATATGGATATTACAAGAGTTGATCTACCACGAGATCGGAGAGGCTAAACCATAGAAGCTAGCCTATGGTATGATTGTATGTTGTCCTACGGACTAAAACCCTCCGGTTTATATAGACACCGGAGAGGGCTAGGGTTACACAAGGTCGGTTACAAAGGAGGAGATATACATATCCGTATTGCCTAGCTTGCCTTCCACGCCAAGTAGAGTCCCATCCGGACACGGGACGAAGTCTTCAATCTTGTATCTTCATGGTCCAACAGTCCGGCCAAAGGATATAATCCGGATGTCCGGATACCCCCTAATCCAGGACTCCCTCAGTAGCCCCCGAACCAGGCTTCAATGATGACGAGTCCGGCGCGCAGTGTTGTCTTCATCATTGCAAGGCTGGTTCTTCTCCAAATTTCGAACGTTTGTTAAGAAGTGTCTGGTCCCATAAATGTTGAACCTCTTGGCTTCTGCGCCCAATAAGGGCTATCTTCCACACGTCAAATGAATGCGAGGCGCCAGGGCATTTTTACATTCGCCCCCCTTGCTAGATAAATAAATTGTCTATTAAAGGGATGGGGATTCTTAGATCCAATCCATACCATCCTCCCCCAGCGAGAATCCATCGGAGCGCGCTTCGGAAAGATCCACTCCAGCATGGCCGAACTCCGCAGCTCCTCCTCCCGCCCCTGTAGCCCTAAGCCCGATGATTGGGAGAGGTGTTCAGTCCCACATAGCAGATTAGTCAAACTGCAGACTAAGGGATTTCTCCCTCCAGTGTATATGGTGCCCGTCCGAGCCGGGCTCGCCACCTATAATGGCGGGGAGCAAGCAGAGAGCTTCCCCAGCCCCTCTATGGGGGAGCGGGTATGCCTTGTTCCTTATTTATTGAGGGGACTCAAATTTCTGATTCATCCATTCCTCCGCGGGCTCCTGGAGTTTTACGGCCTCCAACTACATAATTTCACCCATGCTTCCATTTTACACATCGCCGGCTATGTTGCCCTCTGCGAGTTATTGCTGGGCTACGAGGCTCATTTCGAGTTATGGAAAATGTTATTTTGCCTCGTCCCTCGCACACAGAAGGGGTCACTTTATCAAGTGGGTGGAGCCAAAATATGGCACATCGTCGAAACCGGATACCTGTCCGGTACTCCGAAGAAGACGTCCGAAGACTGGCCTTCGGAATGGTTTTATATGGAGGACGTCCCCCTTCTGGACCCTGTTCGGCGGGGTCTTCCTGAGTTGAGTAATGCTCCTGTGAAGAAACGCCGAAGTTGGCGCCCACGGAGCCCCGAGAAGGAAGACAATAGAGAAGTCCTTTACTTGATGAACCGGATTAAAGCACTGGCTCAATCAGGATTGACAGTAATCGAGGTTATGTCAATATGCATAATGCAGGGAGTGCAACCACTTCAATATCGAGGGCACCCCTTGTGGTGTTTTAACGGGGAAGATGACGCCACCTATTGCGGGCGTAAGGGTCCGGACAACGCTGCCGCTTTAGCAAAAATTATGTCCGAATTATTCAAGGGAGAGGAAGAGGAGTTCATCTGCATCAAGCCACGGGATGGATTCTCCATGTACGACCCTCCAAGCCGGGTGAGTTATATCTCCTTACTCCCACTCGTCCCACATTCTTTGTCGTAGGTACTCACCTTGCTATTTTGCGGCAGGAACTACGAAAAGCCATAAGGGAGGTCAGCAGCCCATCTCCACAACCAGAGGACCCTGACTGGGCCCTCGGTCCTGGACTCAAAGATCCGGACATATTCGTGGAGCTGATAGACCGGCAGTTCTATCAATTAAGTTGTGATGACACCATGGTGGCCATTACGGCCGACTATCCCGGACTGCTTCCCGCGTCTCATGTAAGAAAAACCAAAAATCCCAACTCCAAAAACTAGGATCCCCTTTTAGACACTTCACCTACCATATACATATGTTGTTTTACAGGGAAGGCATTCGGGACGCCATGCCGAACCCGCAGCAACTCGCCAACAAGAGGCACCAAGGCCGGGCAGGCCAAAAAGGAAGGCGGTCAGGACGGAGACGCCGGCACAGAGGTATGACAAAAACCCCGCTCCGTGGTTGTCGTCTTTCTTGAAATGTAATGACGTCCATGTTTCTTTAATAGAAAAAACGCTCGCCGGAATATGTCCGGTGAGGCTGCAGATCACGCTTCCACCAGTCGGGCTCCAAGACCGGACATAGAGGCGGAAGCCGACATGGGGCGGACGCCGGATACTCCCCCTACAGAGGATGCGGATAGGCTATCCGCTACGAATTCAGAAGTGGAGAGCGCCATGAATCATAGGCGTCGCCGGGCCATACTCCGCGACGCTTGCTTCTCACCAGAGGCATTTGATGCCTTCAATTCGGGAGAGGCGTACCTCCGTGCTGCTCAAAATGGTCTAGCCAGAGCCACGGACCAGTACGTAAAAGATGTACGGGTAAGCAAATCTGACGATTATATGTATCAGTAGCCCCTAAGACTTGAAACAGTTAGTAGAACTAATTTAAGGATCATCTTATTGTGCAGGTTCTTTAAGAGAAGTATACTCGACTGTCACGGGAGCTGGAGGAATGCAAGACCCAACTTCGAGCCGCTGTTGCCGCATTGAAGGAACCTAAAAAGTCCCCAGCTGGTAACATTTCTTTCAAATAATGACAGGTACCATATAGCATGCGGCGTGGCTGCAGATCTAACAATAGATATTGCAGATGAATCCGGAGAGAATCCGGAGGAGCAGCATGCTGTACAACAGCTAAAGGCTGGCGAACGCATGCTGACTGAGGTCAGGCGGGAGAAAAACAATCTCCAAGACTCCAATATCAAGCTGAGCGTGGAACTGAAAGATGTTCGAGCCCAGCTTGCGGACTCCAAGAAGGAGAATAAGCGGCTTCGACGCAACATTTTTAGTAAGTGCTTGAACGAAACCCTTAAAAAAGGGGTCGGCGGAGAAGCCGGCTAACAGAGTTATGTCTGCAGGTATGCTGATGGGTCGTCCTGCGGAGGAGATGCCCGGGTCTGCGGGTGATCTTCTATTCGGGCTCTCACAAATGCACGAACAAGTTCGGTACGTGATGCAAGGTGTTGCCCAGGCCTTGTGGCCAGCCGTCTCCCTGCCAGAAGGCATTGGAGAGCTTGTGGAGAAGCTCAAGGGAGCATGGAGGCGCTTCCGATTATGGAAGATATCGGCCTGCCGTCAAGGTGCCAGGGAAGCCTGGGCCATGGTGAAGTTGCGGTATACCAAGACTGACCTGAACCACATGGCCGAGGTCGGACCTGTGGGGCCCGATGGGAAAGAGATCTCTGTTAGCTTAGTGTATGAGCAAGTAGAATTAGCCGCAAAGTATTCCCAACAGGATTGTAGGCTAGACCGCCTGTTGGATGGTATAGAAGAGGAATTTCGTCAGTCTACATGACTATGTAATTAAAGTGACATGTATAATGCCTTCTAGCCGGATTGTAGATCATTTGTCATGGCGGACCTTTTCGCTTCAACCTCGGGACCCGATAGTCCGGAGTGTGTCCGAATACCCGCCCAGTTATATAAGAACCGGGGTATGTGTGGAAACCAGGCGTAGGGGTCATTAGTGCTTGAACAGAAAAGTGCCCAACTAGTTATGTTATATTACATGGGTAGTAAGAAACATCTTATAGGGAGAATAGTTCCATTAAGGGTTCCATTCCCTGGGTATGCATGCCCTAAAGTGCATGTCCGTACTACGAGAGGAAACGCAGGCAAAAACATCTGGGGGCACATATGGAAAATAAATAAATAAAAATCATCTTTTGTTCGCCGACCGAATATTCCCTTAAGAACGCTAGCTTTTGGATTCACCCAGTCTGAGGTACACATCCGGCTGACCCGGCAGTAACAATCGCAGAGGTGCTCCCCTTATGCCCTAGCCGAATTTACGGGAACGTAGGGCATAAATACAAGAGCCAGGTAACCCAGATTGGCCAAAACTTAAGTCATATCGATGCATATAGTGGCGATGAAAAGGTACATGCAGAAGAATAACACATGTGCGGGGCGTGAAGCCCAGATAGATAATTAAGCTTCTGTGTAAGAAGCCCCCAGGTATAATGAGCGCGGTTAGTGCATCTATAATGTGCAAGCGAGGCACAAGTTGGCCCTTGAAGGCTAGAGAAAGAATAAAAGAAAGAAAGAGAAAAAAGACAGATAATGTATATGCAAAAAATGGACAGAGGAAGGAGACGAACATAGAGTCCGACGCTAGGCGTAGAATCTTCGGAGCCTGGCTGCGTTCCATGGGTTCGGCTCAAGTCGATTATTCGATGCATCCCGTAGACGGTACGCTCCACCGGACAGAACTTGGTCAATAATGAAGGGACCTTCCCATTTGGGCTCGAGGTTGGACTTTTTATTCTCCGGCAGGCGTAGAACTAACTCGCCAATGTTATAAGTTTTGGCTCGTACTTCTCTGCTTTGGTATCTACGAGCCTGTTGCTGATAAAATGTGGAACAGGCTTTTGCCACGTCGCGCTCCTCCTCCAGGGTGTCCAGACTGTCCTGCCGATCGAGCTCGGCTTCTCTTTCTTCGTACATGCGCACTCAAGGTGAGTCATGAATTATGTCGCAGGGCAGAACTACCTCTGTGTCGTACACCATAAAGAAGGGTGTATATCCGGTAGTGCGATTCGGCGTGGTCCGCAACCCCCAGAGTACGGAGTCGAGCTCCTCTACCCAGTGCGTGTTAGACTCCTTTAAGGACCACACTAATCTGGGTTTAATGCCGCTCATGATAAGACCATTTGCTCGCTTAACTTGGCCGTTGGTTTGTGGGTGATAGACGGAAGCATAATCCTGCTTGATGCCCATGTTGCTGCATCAGAGTTTTACCTCATCGGCCGTGAAGTTCATGTCGTTGTCAGTGTTGATGCTGTGGGGGACGCCATAACGGTGTACAACCCCTGATATGAAGTCTATCACCGGTCCGGATTCAACTGTTTTAACAGATTTGGCTGATATCCATTTAGTGAATTTATCCACCATGACTAGTAAGTATTTTTTCTTATGGGTTCCCCCTTTAAGGGGTCCAACCATGTCAAGCCCCCAGACCGCGAAAGGCCAGGTAATGGGGATTGTTTGGAGGGAGGTGGGTGGCATATGGCTTTGGTTTGCAAAAAGCTGGCAACTGGCGCAGTGTTGGACCAAGTCTTGTGCGTCTGCCCGGGCCGTCGGCCAATAAAAACCTGTACGGAAGGCCTTGCTTACAAGGGCCCGGGCTGCGGCGCGGTGGCCGCCGAGTCCGGCGTGAATTTCTGCCAAAAGCTTCCGCCCTTCCTCTTCGGAGATGCACCTTTGAAGGACTCCAGTAGTGCTTTTCTTATACAGCTCTCCCTCATGGACCCAGTAGGCTTTAGATCGCCACACTATGCAGCGTGCCTCATTTTGGTCCTCGGGAAGTTCCTACCTAGTTAGGTAGGCCAGGAATGGTTCTGTCCATGGGGCGATGACGGCCATTATTACGTGGGCTAAAGGTGTTATTTCGGTGGCAGAGCCTCCGATTATGTCAGAGTGTTCGGTATCGGGCATTTTGGCCGGGTCCGGACTATTGTTACCGGTGTCCCCTTCCCGTACCACATATGGCTTAAACAACCTCTCCAAAAAGATGTTGGGGGACCGCGTCACGTTTTGCGCCGATGCGGGCGAGGATATCCACCGCCTGATTGTTTTCCCGAGCCACATGGTGAAATTCGAGCCCCTCGAACCAAGCTGACGTCTTTAGGATGACATTTCGATAGGCCGCCATCTTCGGATCCTTGGCATTAAAGTCTCCATTTATTTGGGATATTGCGAGGTTCAAATCCCAACGCACCTCCAGGCGTTGAATGCCCATGGAGACTGCCATCCGAAGACCATGCAACAGGGCTTCGTATTCGGCTGCGTTGTTGGAGTCTGTATACAGTATCTACAGTACGTACTAAACGGTATCTCCGGTTGGGGATGTAGGGACGACGCCAGCCCCTAGACCGGCCGCATTTTGGAGCCGTCGAAGTGCATGATCCAATTGGAGTATGCACCATACTCTTTAGGGAGTTCGGCTTCCGTCCATTCGGCGACAAAGTCGGCCAATACTTGCAATTTAATGGCACGCCGAGGTTTGTATGTTATGTCTAACGGGAGGAGCTCAATGGCCCATTTGGCAATCCGGCCCATGGCGTCGTGGTTGTTTATAATATCATTAAGTGGCACTTCCGAGGCTACTGTAATCGAACACTCTTGAAAGTAGTGTCGCAACTTCCGGGATGCCATGAATACCGCATAGGCTATCTTTTGATAAAGTGGGTACCGTGATTTGCATGCAGTGATGACAGTGGATACATAATATACCAACTTTTGAAGAGGGAATTTATGTCCGTCCGCTTCTCGTTCGATGACGAGCACTGCGCTTACAAATTGATGAGTTGCCGCGATGTATAACAGCATTGGTTTGCCAATGTTTGGCACGGCCAGGATTGGGTTTATTGCGAGTATGGATTTTATTTCTTCCAATCCGGCTGTGGCGGCGTCCGTCCACTCGAAGTGTTCAGTGCGCCGAAGGAGGCGATAAAGGGGTAATGCCTTTTCTCCTAAGTGGGAGATAAAGCGGCTTAGAGCCGCCACACATCCAGTTAATTTCTGGATTTGTTTGAGGTCTGTTGGGGTAGCCAACTGTGACAAAGCTCGAATTTTGGCCGGATTAGCTTCAATTCGTCTACTGGATACAATGAAACCTAGGAGCTTTCCGACTGGTACGCCGAAAATGCATTTTTACGGATTGAGCTTGATATCGTATGTTCGAAGCTTGTCGAATTTGAGCCTCAAGTCGTCTATTAGAGAGTCAACATGTTTGGTTTTGACGACCACATCATCTATGTATGCCTCTACTGTTTTGCTGATCAGTTTCTCCAGACATGTCTGAACCATGCACTGTTACGTTGCGCCGGCGTTTTTGAGCCCAAAAGGCATTGTGTTGAAACAGAATGGGCCATATGGTGTGATAAATGCCGTTGCGGCTTGGTCGGACTCCACCATCTTGATTTGGTGGTAGCCGGAGTATGCGTCGAGGAAACACAATGACTCGTGTCCTGCAGTGGCATCGATAATTTGATCGATGCGGGGGAGGGGGAAGGGATCCTTTGGGCAAGCCTTGTTGAGGTCCTTGAAATCGACACATAGGCGCCAGGATTTGTCCTTATTTGGTACCATCACCAGGTTTGCTAGCCAATCCGGGTGTTTTATTTCTCTAATGAATCCGGCCTCCAATAACTTGGCTAGTTCCTCTCCCATAGCCTGTCTCTTAGGTTCAGAGAAACGCCGAAGAGCCTACTAGACCGGCTTGAATCCCTTTAGGATATTGAGGCTATGCTCGCCCAGCTTGCGTGGGATTCCTGGCATGTCTGAGGGGTGTCAGGCGAATATGTCCCAATTCTCGCATAGGAACTCTCGTAGTGCGGCGTCCACGGTGGGGTTTAACTATGCTCCGATGGAGGCTATTTTTGTAGGGTCCGTTGGGTGGACTTGGAATTTGACTATTTCATCCGCTGGTTTAAAAGAGGTGGACTTGCATCTCTTGTCAAGTATCACGTCGTCCCTATCCACTGTGGAGCGTAGCGTAGTTAATTCCTCGGCCGAAAGGGCTTCGGATAATGCCTCGGGGGCTAATGCGGCTGTTTTGTTTTCAGCGCGGAGTGCTGTGTCAGGATCACTAACGAGAGTGATGATTCCGTTGGGCCTGGGCATTTTGAGCTTCATGTACCTGTAATGGGGTATGGCTTGGAAGATCGTGAACGCCTCCCGTCCCAAGAGGGCATGGTATCCACTACTGAACGGGGCCACTTGGAATGTAATTTCTTCGGACCTATAGTTCTCTGGCGTGCCGAATACCACATCTAGTGTGATTTTCCCAGCACAGCGTGCTTCCTGCTGAAGGTTGTGCTGCCTTGCTCAATGCGGTTCCAGTCTATTTCCATTTTTTGAAGAGTTTCCTCGTAGATGAGGTTTAAGCCACTGCCGCCGTCCATGAGTACTTTAGTGAGTCGAAATCCGTCTACAATTGGACTGAGAACCAGTGCACCTGATGCTCGGGCTGTTCGGAATTTAGGTTCGTCACTGGCATTGAAGGTAATAGCCGTGTCGCTCCATGGATGTATTGCTGCTACGTGGCAGATTTCCGCAATGCTGCGGAGTGTTCGCTTGCGCCTATTATTTGATGCGAAGGTCTCAAACAGTGTTAATACCGTATTGTTATCCCTGGGATGGTGCTCTATGGCATCTGGGATGAGAAGATCCTCGCCGCTTTTGGCCACCTGCCGGAGTATCCAACATGCTCTAAGACTGTGTGTTGGTATGGTATCCGCGTACTATGAATTTTGCAGGGTCCGTTGAGCCATCCCTCCAATACGGTTGCACGACCTGTAGAGGGTTTTTTGCTTCTTTGTAATTAACTCAAGTGTCTTATGATAGTGCACCCTTTTACTTCGGACTGGGTGTATATTCGGAGCCGGATTATTCGAAAATTTCGTTTCGGTTTTCCAGGAACTTTCCATCGCACAATACTTTCGTACTATGGACGCCAAGTCGGCGAAGCGTGATATGTCACGGCGACTTATGGCGTTAAGGATTCCCTTGTCCTTGTAGTTATTGCAGAAAAGTGAGACTGCGTCTTCCTCGCGGTAGTCGTTAATCTTGTACTGTTTCATGGGGCTCTTGCCTGATGTGGGAAAGATCGTTTATGTCTCGGTGGGTGGGTTGGTTTGAGTCCGAACCCCTATCTGATCTGAGACCCAGGGGCCGAGGAGTTTCCGATCTTGGAAGTTCAGATTCCGGGTTGTTGCCCGATGAGTCTGGCCCGCTGCCTGACTCTAGGTTCAGGGCTTGGGTGATGTCCTCCCGAAAATGGGTATTCGGCTCGGAGAGCTCAGGAATCTGGACATAGTTAGTCCTCAAGATAGAGGAAGAATCACCGCATTCACTACTAGGAAAAGGGCTATAGATGGAATTGACACTAATGGTGCACCAGACATGTGGTTCGCCATTACTATATAATAATGGCGCACCATCTGTTGGTGCGCCATTAGTGTGGAAGACACTAATGGCGCACCAGGCACACGGTGCGCCACTAGTAACAAAATGTTTTTTTTTCATTTTTTCAAACATACTAATGGCGCATCCGGGCAGAGTGCGCCATTAGTAGTTAGAACTACTAATGGCGCACCAGCCATAGAGTGCACCACTACTGTATTATTTTTTTGCTTTTTTTGCAAAACTACTAATGGCGCACCGCTGCATAGTGCGCCATTACTAGTTTGACTAGTAATGGCGCACTGTGCCACGGTGCGCCATTAGTATAGAAATTATTTTTTTTTACTTTTTTGCAAAACTACTAATGGCGCATGTCTGTGTGGTGCGCCATTAGTATGTTGGGTTACTAATGGCGCATGTCTATGTAGTGCGCCATTAGCACCCCCCACACCCTCCCCCCGCTCCACCGCTGCCGACGACCCCCGGGCCCGCACCCTCTGCCCCGCTCCACCACCGCCGACGA
>NC_041386.1:271675042-271878724 GCF_002162155.2 Triticum dicoccoides | reverse complement strand
CTCCACCGTCACAAATGAATGCAACTAAAAATCCAAAAAAAAATTTGATTATATTTTCAAATAACAAATTTGATGATATTTTCAAATAACAAATTTGATGATATTTTTTTATATTCATAAATATTTTCAAATAACAAATTTGATGATATTTTTAAAAAATTATTATTGTTTTTATACAAAATTATTACTGTTTCATATTCATATTCATTTTCTAAAAAATTATTAGATGCAACAAAAAATAATAATAAAATTACTTATGGCGCACCGCTGGCTGGTGCGCCATTACTATCTAAAAAAAGATTACTTATGGCGCACCGCTCGGGGGTGTGCCATTGCTATAAAAAAACATACTAATGGCGCACCGCCAGGGGGTGCGCCATTAGTAATCTTCCCCCTAGCTTATTCGCCCAATCCCTTCGTCCCTCCCTTGCCAGATCCACTTCCCCCCCTCGCCACACCTTCACGCCCCCTCCTTCCGCTCTGACAACCCCCGCGCCCCGCCTCGCCGTCTCGGTCCTCGCCACCGACGGCCTGCCGCCACGACTGCCAGCCCGACGCCGTGGCGCACCCAGCCGTCCGAAGCCTCCGCTGCCCCGCAGCTAGCACAGGAGCCCAGCAGCGCCTCCCTCCGTCGGGCAGCCGCTCCCACCAGCAGCGCCTCCCGCCTAGCAACGCCTCCTCCCGGAGCTACGCCGGCGACCAATCCATAGGCAGGTAGCCACCACTCCTACATCCCCCCTTCTTCCTCCTCCCTCTTCCCTCACCCCTCCCTCCTTCCTCTTGCATCCTCTGTCTGTTCATTTTCCCCCTGGTTTTTGCATTGGATGAGTACGTGCGCTAGATTGGGTATTGTGAGAATATAACGATGGCCATTTCCTGATGAATACTTGTTGCACGATTTTTTCCGGTGCATGTTAAAGTTTACTCACTACTAGGAAAAGGCCTACTAATGGCGCACCTAATTTGGCCATTAATGGCGCATTAGTGGTGCGCCATTAGTAGCACGCCATTAGTTTATTTTACTAATGGCACACCACTGGTGCGCCATTAGTATCTGGTATACTAATGGCGCACCCCAGATGCGCCATTAGTATATACAATAGTGCGCCATTAGTATGCCTCCCAGGGGACCATGTATACCCAGGTGCTTTGGCATACTAATGGCGCACGACAGCAAGATGCGCCATTAGTAACTTCGGCATACTAATGGCACATTGTTTAATGATGCGCCATTAGTATCCTTTGGCATACTAATGGCGCACTATGATGTGATGCGCCATTAATATGAATATTAGGTTTTTTTATTTTTTTATTTTCTGTTTTTTGCACAGGTTACAAAATGTATAATTGGACAAAATATAGACAGCACACATCAACAACAGATTCATCGAATACAATAGAAGATTAGTCTCTGAATACAATTCATCATTTTAGTCTCCGAATACAAGTCATCATATTAGTCTCCGAATTGAAAAGACCGAACAAAGATAGAACATTATATTACAAGTCTCGAGACCGCGAGTTCGTCTTCACATTACAAGTCGATATCGATCATCTAAACTACCATCACATAGAAGAGAGCTGCGGTCATCACGATGAGCATCATCACGATGAAACTCGTCTTCATCCGGTTCCTCCAACGCTCCCTCCCCTCTCCCGCTAGATAGCGGGCGTATCTAGATTTGGCCTCGGCCCTAGTGGCGTACCCTTTGTAAATGTTACCGCTGAATCGGTGAACCTGTCTCCGACACTCCTCCCAGTCGTCGTAGACTCCGGGAACCTTACCCTTGTACACGACATACCACGGCATCGCTATGCAGTAGCCAAACGAAACGTTAGTACCAATTCACAGACAATACATAAGCAATATATAAGTATGCAACAGAACGATCGGAAGAGAAAAGCAAGACATTAATAGCATCGATTATATCTTAAGTTGAACGACTCTCGAAACCAAAGAGACATACTACAAGTTCACTAAAGTTTAATTACAACATGAGCCAATCGATGTTTCAGAACTAGACACAGCATCACTGCTTTCGACTTGACTCAAGGGACCGGAGCGTGGATGAAGCCGCCGTCTATCGTGGGAGTCATGAAAGAACGGGCATTGTCAGCCTGCATTTGTAGGATTGTGTCGATGTCACTGTTGGATGGTTGATTTCTGAGGTAGAACTGCCCCGCGGTACGAAGGACATCTTGATGGATGATTTTCGCAAACTACGACTGGATGCGAATGAATTCTTGTCTAATGTCCGCGTCCTGGATTGCCGACACGCTCGCGGCCCAATCTTTGAGTCTACTCGGTAGCAGAAGTTGATGATGGTCCCGTACGATCGCCCGCATGTGATGGATGGCGTAGTAGGCACCCTTCTGACCGCCAGGCGGCTGCTTGACGCAGCAGAACGTCGTATTGTGGGAGAACACGTGCTTGCCGTACTTACGAATAGGCCTGGTGAAGGTGCCTCCAGATTTGACGTAGCCGGGGAGAACATCATCAAGAACCTTCTTGACATTTGTGTAGTCTACGTTCGACTGACGGTCCGGGTCGAAATATGTGGCCATGGAATATTTGGGCTTAGGAGGATGAGCGTGCAACGTGTGTCACTGCAGAAAACACAGAATGTTAAAAGAAAAACGATCGAAATCTAAGAATTCATATGTTACGGGGCGGTTGAGGGGAGGACTTACTCGGGAAAGTAAGGCACGAGGAAGTTATCCTTATCTTGGTTTGCCAGAATGACGCCTTCGAGGTAAGAACTCGCGACTTGCCGGTCCCCAGCGCTGCCCAAGATCTTGGCACGCATGTAGAAGGGGTCAACTATCACGTTGTCCGGGGTCTTGTCGCGAATGATCCGCATCTCCATACTCAGCGAAAATAGCCGAACAAAGGTGTAGTGCAGCGGATGAAGGTTCAACATAGCATGGATGTCATCAAACCGCAGGACGATCGTACCCCCGATGGAGTTATCCACAAAGCCCTTGCCCTCTGGCACCTTGGCCGTGAAAACCGGGTATGCCACATCCTTCTCTCCGAGACGCCGCTTCTCCAAAGAAAGAACACTGTCATGCAGACTCCGCATAGCACTGGTTGCAGCATCGAGCATATTTCTCGGTAGCATCGGCCTACCCGCCACATGCACCCTCCTCGAGATATCCTCAGGTGAAGGTGGCCCGTCCTGAGCACGGATCGTACTCGGTGCCGGCTGGCCGGCACCCTTGTTAGTCTTTCTTTTGCGTGACTTCTTCTTCTCCTGTAATGGGACCGAGTTCTGCTCACAGACCGCCTTCTTGAGTGTGTTGGGGCTGATCATATTTCGCACCTCGCCTATCTGAGGCTCGGTGAAGTCAGCAGCTGGAGGCGTCTCCTGAGAGCTGAACTGCAGACGACGCCTGTTGCAACTTGGCTTCTCCGCGGTACCAGCTAGATCGTGCACGTCTTTTGTTGGGTTGGGTTCTTGAGAAGGAGGCCCCATGAAGTCGCCACCGTACCCATGATCGGCAAAGTACTAATCGACGTTGGCAAATGTATCGTCGTCATCGTCGTTCTGATCCTGTGCCATATGCATGTTTGGATCCAGTGGCATAGGGATGTACGGCACCGTTGCGGCGGTCTTGCCATGGGGCCGACTTGGCGCCGGCATGACTGGCGGTGTTGTCTTTGGAGTGGTGTCCCCCGCCCCCAAACGAATCTGGCTCTTCGGCCAAAGCAGGGGCCATCTCAGGCAGGCGCTGAGGGTCATCACGTCATCATCGTCGGCCCTGACGGGTCGAATCGGAGGTAACAACTCATCGCAGCCTGGCAGCACCCAAACCAGTTGAACCCTAAACAAGTTGGGTGGCATCTGGGTACCGTGGAACAAGGGGTTGCCCGGTTGAACAATTTTGCCCTTGGCGACATCGACCAACTCGTTGTTCATGAAGTGCAGGAGAGTGCACGGAATGTCGGCGGCGCCCTGCGAAAACATGTAGCGCGTCCATGATCCCACGGATTGCAACTAGAAGTATCTGCGTCATCAGCACGTGACAGTCGTGAGACTTCATCCCGCTGAACTTCAGCTTCGCTGGGTCTAGGTATCTGCTTATCTTCCCCGCGTAACCGTAAGGAAGTTTTACTCCTACGAGGCAGGTGAAAAACTGCTCGATCTCCTCCTGACTTAGAGTGAAGCACGCGGGAGGGTAGTCATTTCCGGTCTTCTTGGCCTTCTTGCCTTTGCGACGACTTTCCGTGTCCTGCTTCGCCTCATCATCATCATCATCATCATGATCATCATATATAGCGTGAAGCTCCTACCTGATGCCCATTGATTTCAAGTCTGCCCTTGCTTTCGGCCCATCTTTGGTCCTCTCTGGCATGTTGAGCAGGGTACCAAGCAGACTCTCGCACACGTTCTTCGTGATATGCATGACATCAAGGCTGTGAGGCACACGGTGGATCTTCCAGTACGGCAAGTCCCAGAAAACAGACCTCGTTTTCCATACCTTCAGCAGCGGCTCCGGCGCCTTTCGCTTCTTTCCCGGCTCTGGCGCCTTTTGCTTCTTTCTCGGCAGTGGGCAGTCTTTCCAATTTTTCAACAGCTCGTCTATTTCCTCGCCGCTCCTCGTACGCGGGCGTCCTCGGGGTTCGGTTTCACCATCGAACAGATCCTTGCGTTTTCTCCACGGGTCATCGTCGCGAAGCCACCTTCGATGTCCCATGAACACGGTTTTCGAAGACCCGGGATCTCTATCTAGCTGGCGATACGTTGTGTCATCCATGCACCTGACGCATCCAGAAAATCTGTGGACCACCTGCCCCGCGACATATCCGTAACCGAGATAGTCGTGCACCATCATGAGCAGCGCGGCTCTCATAGGGAAATATTCTTTTTCTGCAGCGTCCCACGTATTGGCTGGAGTTTTCCACAGCGTGTCAAGCTCCTCTTTCAGCAGCCCTAGATACAGATTGATGTTGTTCCCTGGTTGTTTCGGTCCTTCAATTAGCATACTCATGTGAATGTACTTCCTCTTCATGCACAACCAGGGGGGAAGGTTGTACATCCACACAAACACAGGCCAGGTGCTATGTGTGCTTCTCTGGCTGCCAAACGGATTGACTCCATCGGTGCTCGCGCCCAGCACGATGTTCCTTGGATTGTTCCCAAATTCTGGGTCTTCGAAGTTCAACGCTTGCCACTGGCTCGCATCCTTAGGGTGACTCAACATCTTGTCTTTTTTATCTATCTCCGGATCATTTTCATCATCTTCTCGCTTCTTCTCCTCCCTATCCGCGTGCCAACGCAGGAGCTTTGCTACCTTAGGGTCCGCGAAATACCGCTGCAAACGAGGAGTGATCGGAAAGTACCACACCACTTTTCGAGGAGCTTTCTTCCACTTCTTGTATGGAGTGATGCCGCACACCAGACATATGGTAGACTCCGCATGCTCGTCCCAATAAATGATGCAATTGTTCATGCACACATGGTATTTCACGTGCGGTAAATCCAGAGGACACACGATTTTCTTCGCCTCCACCAAACTGGTCGGGCACTTGTTCCCCTCGGGAAGACGTTCATGCCAGAATGACATGTTCTCGTCGAAGCATGCGTCAGTCATTTTGTGTTTTACCTTCATCTCCAGAGCCATGAGCGTTACTTTCAGGCGGGTATCCTCGGGCCTGCATCCTTCATACAATGGAGTAACCGCGTCTAACTCAAGTTGATCCATCTTGGCTTTCTCTCGGGCGGCAGCTCTTGCGTTATCCGTCTGCTTGAGAAGCAGCTCTTGAATATGAGGGTCCTGCACCCAGCCCATCGATGGTCCAACGTCTCTGCTCCGCCGGCATCATCATCTTCATGATCATGCCCGTCGTCTGCTCCGGCATCTTCCTCATCATCATGTCCTGCATCTTCTACATGATGACTGTGTACAGCATCACCGTCGTGATCATCTCCTGGGGATTCTTCGTCTTCTCGCCCGCCCGAGCCGCGGTGGTTGTCTTGCTGCCCTTCCTCATTTCTTGCCCGGCCCCCATGGACGACTTCGTAGTCATCTTCATCACCTTGCCACCGATAGCCATCCATGAAACCACGCAAGAGCAGGTGGTCCCGCACCTGCCCGGATTCCGGGTCCGCAATAAGGCTCTTCAGCTTGCATCTTCGACACGGACATCTTATCTCCGTCTCGTTCTTTTGAAGCATCTCGGCCTTCGCGGACCTCAAAAACCTATTCACGATGCCTTCGGTCATCATGCGGACCATGGTCGCGTGCGGGGTAGAGCAAAACGATATTTTAGAACCAAGAAAAAATTTGGCATGACTTCCCCTAAAAATAGGACCAAAAAGAATGCTTAATGCCAAAATTCTCGCCGAAACAGAAATGAATCAACATTCCGGAAAAATATTGGCAACTATCGAATTTCAAATACCGGTACACCTCCAAACACAAACACATATGCAACACCACAAACATATGCAACACCACGAACATACATAGATCTAGCTAGGCCATAAAAAGTGCATGTGCACATTGTTGTAGGGAGAACAACATAAATATAGCTTCCCCCCTTACTTACCTATCAAAACAAGGTAATTTAACCACTTAAATTGAATGAATCTATGGTGGAAATGAGGTGAAAAAGAGGAGGCACCCGAGACAAGGAGGAGGTGGAGAGAATGAAGTGGGGAGAAAGTGAGTGTGGGTAGGAGAGGCTGTCCAAAATATCTTGTTGCTGCCCACTTACTAATGGCGCACCAACTCTAAATGCGCCATTAGTAATCCAGGTTACTAATGGCGCACCTCCTGGTGGTGCGCCATTCGTAGTTTTGCAAAAAAAATACTAATGTTGCACTGCCCACAGTGCGCCATTACTAGTTTAAACTAGTAATGGCGCACGGTGGAACAGTGCGCCATTAGTAGTTTTGCAAAAAAGGGAATAAAAATTATAATAAAAAAACAACATTAGTGGCGCACTTTCCGGCAGGTGCGCCATTACTAGTTACAAGTAGTAATGGCGCACTGGGTCTAGATGCACCATTAGTATGTTTGGACAGGTGCACTAGTTAAAAAAATTTTGATACTAATGGTGCACCCGGGGCCAGGTGCGCCATTAGTAGTTTCAACTCTAATGGCGTATCAGAAGGTGGTGCGCCATTAGTATATACTAATGGCGCACCGCTTGTCTGGTGCGCCATTAGTGTCAATCCCATCTATAGCCCTTTTTCTAGTTGTGACTTGTGAAAGGATTTTGCATGATTGGTGTTTGTGATAATGCTTCAGATGAGCAAATGTTTTGGTTTAAACATGTTAGCAGTGAAACGTGCAATGACTGGTGATATATGAAAGGAAAAAGGTTAAGTTGTTTTATCTGCACCGTCTTGACCTGAAATCAAAGCTTAGAAGTAACATTCAGTTTGAGAGAGCAGGAGCTTTGTCTTGGTTATACACTTATACTGGCCGAAATTTGTTAACACATTAGTACTGGTGGCCGTCTTGATGCAGGAGCTCAAGAACCTGCGGCTGCAGCTCTACTCCGCCTTCGAGTACTGCGAGAAGTCCTACCTCAACACCCACCAGAAGCAGATGTGAGTAGCCACCTCTGCTGTTCCTCCTCTCCTCCATTAGAAGTAGTCGCAAAGTTATTGAGTGGACGAACATGCTTAGATGGGACTGGAAGACAAGAAGAACATTTAACTTGAAATGGTCATGAATTGGAACTAAGTGTGTGTAGAACAACAATAACTTACACTAGTTTTGTAGCCTCCAGCAAGTTTACGAGCAAACAGAATTTTCCTTCTCTTTTAGAAATATGCAGGCAGCTCCCTGATCAGTGTTGTTGTTGGTTGCTGTAAAAAACTAGTTACCAGTGCACAAATGAGTCTGAGACATGCCAAGCTAAGCTACTCACCATTTGAACTTTTTGCGCCATCATGAGTTATCTGGATGTTAGAGTACTCTAGTATAGTACTCCTATTTGTATGGTAAATTTGGTGAATGAACAGTCAATAGTGTAGTGAATGAACAGTCAATAGTGTAGTGAATGAACAGTCAACAGTGTAGTGATTTAAGGAGGAAAGTTACTGGTTGGATTTTCTTCTTCTTAAAAGCTTCAACTTCAATGTATAGTTTTACAAGCTTCTGCAACTTTTTCTTAACTGCTGCTACTGCTGTTATACCTGTATTCACTGCTGCTGCTGCTGTACTTGTGATGATGTTGTACTTGTGATGATGCTACTTGTGATCTTCTGAAATGACTCATTGGCGACTTCACTACGCGGGGATAATGATTTTGCAGGTACCCCGAGAGGCCCTTGAGTTTGCCGGAATGTCGATTAACTTCCATTCCGGCAAATTCGGGTACTCCATATGTCCTATTTTCAGCAAAGGTCATGCTGAAATTTTCTGTGAATTTTAGCATGACTTTGCTAAAAATAGGACATATGGGGCACTTGCGACTAATGCATGGGCTGGGGTATCTTAGTACTTAGTCAAGTAGGATCAACTGCCCCGCCATTCTTGTTGCATTAAACCATACGTGGCAATAGAGCCAAGTGATTAGGCCCAACTTAGAATTCTCCTTAGCATCGATAAACCCTAGATGATAAACCCAACATAGGTGGCAATAGAGCCAAGTGATTAGGCCCAACTTAGAATTCTCCTTAGCATCGATAAACCCTAGATGATAAACCCAACATAGGTGGCAATAGAGCCAAGTGATTAGTGCCAAGTGATTAGGCCCAACCTAGGGTGCCTCGGCATCGATAAACCCTAAATGATGAAAACTTAACTTGGCTTCTATAGGGTGCCTCGGTGTCGATGAGAACCTAAATGATGTACGCTTAGGATTTTAGGGTACCTCGGCGTCGACAGACCCTAAATGATAAAAGCTTAGCTTTTAGGATGCCTCGGTGTCGACAAACCCTAAATGATGAGACCATGATCTTGTTCCTTGATAATAACCAACTTTTTTGACCAAACTTTTTTCCTATTTAGAGCAAAACATGGCCCACAATGATGAGGCCGGCGGTTCGGGCGACAAGCAATTCTGGGAGCTGTCCCAGGAGTTGGAGGAATACACCGATCCTGACTACACAAACCCTAGTGGCGTCGGGGATGACACCACTGATGATGGCACCGTGGATGCCACCACTGATGATGGCGGCGCACGCACAGATGGCAGCCAACCGAAGAGGCAACGGAAGGACCGGGGCCCGAACATGCTCGGCACCGTCAAGGAGGAATTTACAGAAGTGAACTCTGACGGACATCCGACGGCGCCCAAACACGTAGTCAAGGGGTACTCGATTCAGCTCGGGTGCATTCTCTGGAGCACCGCCTCGATCAACACCAAGAACCTAAGGCATAAGGACCGAGGGAATTTGCGCAGCCTCCTCTTCACGAAGCTGCACGAACGATACAAGTTCCCCGCTGAGTTTGCAAACACACGCCTCTCGGGTAATAAAGTGAACGGTGCCGCCCTCATGACGATGAGCACGACCCTGTCTACTTGGAAAAGCACGGTGAAGGCAATGATTGACAAAGGTGATAGTTATGAAAAGATCAAGGCGAAATATCCTTTGATTAGCGAAGATGACTACAAGAGTTCAAGAGCAAGTGCAAGAGCCCCGCAACCTCCGAATCAAGTCAGTGGGGGAAAGAAATGCGGTAGTTGAACATAGGGGTCCACCAACTCGGTCCCGGCGGTTACAGAGTGGCAGAGCCTGTATGGGACAAGGAGGACGCGGAGTGTGCCGAGCAAGGCCTACCGCCCCGCTTCGAGAAATACAGAGACAAGCAGACCAGGAACTTTCTCATGGCCCAGTACAAGGAGGACCCAGTAACAAAGGACCTTACCACGGATCCGAAGACCAAGGAGCTTGAGCTTGTTCTGGTAAGGAATACACCCCCGCGTAATTAGCTCCATATGGTTGCATTCTAATTAATCCCCAATATTTCTAAATGGTTCACATTCCTTCTGCAGGATAAAGAAAGCAGTAGCGCGGGGTCGTCTCAGAGCTCCCCTTTCAACACCCCTTTGAATAGGGCGTTGAACGTAATGAAAAACAGGGATAAGCTCAATAAGCCGACGTCACCTGGTCATGTGGTCGGCAAAGGCTTGTCCACAAAATGGTCGTCATACTATGCCGCTGGTGGGCGAAAGGAGAAAAAAACCAGCTCGGAAAGTCACTCGCGCGAGGTTGAAGCACTCAAGGCGCAAGTGGCGCGTATTCCGGAGATGGTCCAAGAGCAAGTGCAACAACAACTGGGATCGACGCTCACCGGCATTATGCCTACCTTGATTCCTGGGATAACGACGTGGATAGCGGGTGTCCAACTGGGGCAGCCCCCGATTCCCAGCTTCACGGCCAGCAACTCGCACAACGCGCAGGCGGCGCCATTGGTGTCTCCGGCAGCGGCTGTATTGGTGTCTATGGCGGCAGCGCCATTGGTGTCTCCGGCGGCGGCGGTATTGGTGTCTCCGACGCTGGCATTGGAGCTTAATGCACCCGGGTGTACGCCGGCCGGCACCTCGCCAGCAAGCGGCCCCTCCATCAGTTGCATGCCTGCCGTTGGCGGTGCGTCGACATTAGCCGAGCTCGACGGCATCATAGTAACTAAGCCTCTCGGCCGAGGACTTCATCTCCTTGCCTTTGACTGGGCATCCCTGACGCCCTACATGTTTTCGTAGGGTGCCGCCGACGTTCCTTGCACTCTCCTGCACTTTGTGGACGGCTAGTTGGTCGATGTCGCCAAGGGAAGAATCGTTCAACCGAGCAACCCCGTGTTCCATGGTAATCCGATGCCACCCACAATGTATAGGGTTGAAGTGGTTCGGGTGCTGCCAGGCTGCGACGAGCTGTTACCTCCGATTCGACCCGCTGGGGACGACGAAGAAGATGACATGACCCTCAGCGCCTGCGTAAGCTGGCCCCTGCTTTGGCCGAAGAGCCAGATTCGTTTGGGGGCGGGGGACACCACCCCACAGACAAGACCGCCAGTCGTGCCGGCGCCAAGCCATGGCAAGAACGCCGCAATGCTACCGGACATGCCGGACATCCCTATGGCACAAGATCCGGACATGCAAATGGCACAGGATCCGGACGACGACGATAATGACGGTGGTACATTTACCAACGTTGATAAGTACTTTGCCGAACATGGGTACGGTGATGAGTTCTGCAGGCCTCCTTCTCAAGAACCCAAACAAGACGACCTTGATCTAGCTGGTACGGTGGAGAAACCCAATTGCAACAGGCATCGTCTGGCGTTCAGATCCCAGGAGACGCCTCCAGCTGCTGCCTTGACCGAGCCTCAGATAGCGGAGGTGCCAAATATTATCAGCCCCAACACGCTCAAGAAGGCGGTCTGTGAGCAGAACTCGGTCCCATTATAGCAGATCAAGAAGAAGGGCCGGAAACGGCAGACTAAAAAGGCCGCCGGTGCGAGCCAGCCGGCACCGAGTATGATCCGTGCTCAGGACAGGCCACCTTCACCTAAGGATATCTCGAGGAGGGTGCATGTGGCGGGTAGGGCGATGCTACCGACAAATATGCTCAATGCTGCAACCGGTGCTATGCGGATTCTACACGACAGTGTTCTTTCTTTGGAGAAGCGGCGTCTCAGAGAGAATGATGTGGCATACCCGGTTTTCGTGGCCAAGGTGCTAGAGGGCAAGGGCTTTGTGGATGGCGCCATTGGGGGTATGATCGTCCTGCGGTTTGATGACATCTTTGCTATGTTCAACCTTCATCCGCTGCACTACACCTTCGTTTGGCTGTTTTCGCTGAGTATGGAGATGCGGATCATTAGAGACAAGACCCCGGACATCGTGATCGTCGACCCATTCTACATGCGTGCCAAGCTCTTGAGCAGCGCTGGGGACCGCCAAGTCGCGAGTTCACACCTCGAAGACGTCATTCTAGCAAACCCAGATAAGGATAACTTCCTTGTGGCTTACTTTCCCGAGTAAGTCATCCCTTAACCGCCCCGTAACATATGATTTCTTAGATTTCGATCGTTCTTTTTTTTCTAACATTCCGTGTTCTGTGTCAGTGACACACATTGCACACTCATCCTCTTAAGCCCAAAATATTCCATGGCCACGTATTTCGACCCGAACCGTAACTCCAAGATAGACTACACAAATATCAAGAAAGTTCTTGATGATGTTCTCCCCGGCTACGCCAAATCTGGAGGCACCTTCACCAGGGCAGTTCGTAAGTACGGCAAGCACGTGTTCGCCCACAATACGATGTTCTGCTGCGTCAAGCAGCCGCCTGGCGGTCAGAAGGATGCTTACTACGCCCTCCATCACATGCGGGCGATCGTAAGGGACCATCATCATCTTCTGCTACCAAATAATCTCAAAGATTGGGCCGCGAGCTTGTCGGCAATCCAGGACGCGGACATCAGACAAGAATTCTTTCGCATCCAGTCGGAGTTTGCGGACATCATCCATCAAGATGTACTTCATACCTCGGGGTAGTTCTTCCTCATATATCAACCGTCCAACATTGAGATAGATGGAATGCTACAAATGCAGGCTGACAACGCCCGCGATTTCATGACCATCAAGACAGACGGCGGCTTCATCCATGCTCCTGTCCATGAGTCGAGTTGAAAGTAGTGATGTGTAGTTCTGAAACATTGATTGGCTCATGTTGTAATTAAACTTTAATGAATTGTATGTCTCTTTGTTTCGGACAGTCGTTCAACTTAGATGTAATCGATGCTATTTATTAGTAGGACCATGAATCGTGCTATTAATGTCTTGCTTTTCTCTTCCGATCCTTTTGTTGCATACTTATATATTGCTTATGTATGTATTATCTATTGTTTGGCTTGTGCATAGAGATGCCGTCGTATGTCGTGTACAAGGGTAAGGTTCTTGGAGTCTACGATGATTGGAAGGAGTGTCGGAGACAAGTTCATCGTTTCAGCGGTAACAGTTACAAAGGGTACACCACTAGGACGGAGGCGGAATCTGGATACGCCCGCTATCTAGCGGGAGAGAGGAGGGAGCGTTGGAGGAACCAGATGAAGACCAGTTTCATCGCGATGATGCTCATCGTGATGACCGGAGCTCTCTTCTATGTGATGGTAGTTTAGATGATCGATATCGACTTGTAATGTGAAGACAAACTCGATACTCGCGGTCTCAAGACTTGTAATGTTTGATCTTTGTTGGTTCTTTTGAATTCAGAGACTAATATGATGAATTGTATTCGGAGACTAATCTTCTATTGTATTCGATGAATCTGCTGTTGCTGTGTGCTACTATCTATATTCTGCCAAATAATATATTTTGTAACCTATGCAAAAATCAGAAAAGTAAAAAAAAATAAAACCTAATATTCATACTAATGGCGCATCACTACAGAGTGCGCCATTAGTATGCCAAAGTATACTAATGGCGCATCACCAAAGAGTGCGCCATTAGTATGCCAAGTATACTAATGGCGCATCCATCCGCAGTGCGCCATTAGTGTGCCAAAGCACATGGTTAAATATGGCCCCTGGGAGGCATACTAATGGCGCATGGTGTTATATACTAATGGCGCACTGGGTGGTGCACCATTAGTATACCAGATACTAATGGCGCACCAGTGGTGCGCCATTAGTAATAAATACTAGTGGCGTGATACTAATGGCGCACCAGTGATGCGCTATTAGTAGGCAAAACTGGTGCGCCATTAGTAGGCCTTTTCCTAGTAGTGATTGTTCCTCCACCACCTCAACATGATGGGTGACCGGTGGAGAGTTAATCTCCCTTTGATCGGGTTTAAGCCCAATCCGATCATAGTATGTAGCGACTCCCAAGGCAGCGATGCGATCAAAGAGCTCGTTTAGGGAAGAGAGCTCCATTGGATCCATCTGCTCGGCGAATTCCGAGCCGACGTGGAGGTTGTTTTCGATGACCCGAGAAGTCATCGTCGGTGCAGCGGCCGAACTGGCGGTCATGATGAAACTGCCAAGCTGGAGAGTTTGGCCAACATCCAGGGCTCCTCGGTAGTAATGTTTTTTTTAACAATGAGACAAGGCATCCTTCCTTATGGCGACGACATAGAGGAACTCTCAATGAAAGCACCAATGTCGGTGTCAAAACCGGAGGATCTCGGGTAGGGGGTCCCGAACTATGCATCTAAAGCGGATGGTAACACGAGGCAGGGGACACGATGTTTTACCCAGGTTCGGGCCCTCTTGATGGAGATAAAACCCTACGTCCTGCTTGATTATACTTGATAATATGGGTATTACAAGAGTTGATCTACCACAAGATCGGAGAGGCTAAACCCTAGAAGCTAGCCTATGGTATGATGTATGTTGTCCTACATACTAAAACCCTCCGGTTTAATAAGACACCGGAGGGGGCTAGGGTTACACAAGGTCGGTTACAAAGGAGGAGATATACATGTCCGTATTACCTAGCTTGCCTTCCATGCCAAGTAGAGTCCCATGTGGACACGGGACGAAGTCTTCAATCTTGTATCTTCATGGTCCAACAGTCCGGCCAAAGGATATAATCCGTATGTCTGGATACCCACTAATCCAGGACTCCCTCACCCGTCAATAGATATCAATGTCAGTGAGTAGAGATTGCCATGCAACGGATGCACTAGAGCTATAAGTGTATGAAAGCTCAAAAAGAAACTAAGTGGGTGTGCATCCAACTCGCTTGCTCCCGAAGACCTAGGGCATTTTGAGGAAGCCCATCATTGGAATATACAAGACAAGTTCTATAATGAAAGCTTTCCCACTAGTATAGGAAAGTGAGAACATAGGAGACTCTATCATGAATATCATGGTGCTTCTTTGAAGCACAAGTGTGGTAAAAGGATAGTAGCATTCCCCTTCTCTCCTTTTCTCTCTTTTTTTGTTTTTTTTGTTTTTTGGCCTTTTTATGGCCTATTTTTTTCTCCTTCTTTTTTTTCATTTTTCGTCTGGAGTCTCATCCCGACTTGTTGGGGAATCATAGTCTCCATCATCTTTTTCTCAAATGGAACAATGCTCTAATAATGATGATCATCACATTTTTATTTACTTACAACTCCAGAATTACAACTCGATACGTAGGACAAAATATGACTCTATGTGAATGCCTTCGGCGTTGTACTGGGATATGCAATGAATCAAGTGTGACATGTATGAAAAAATTATGAATGGTGGCTTTGCCACAAATACGATGTCAACTACATGATCATGGAAAGCAACATGACAATGATGCAGCGTGTTATAATAAACGGAACGGTGGAAAGTTGGATGGCAATATATCTCAGAATGGCTATGGAAATGCCATAATAGGTAGGTATGGTGGCTGTTTTGAGGAAGGTAGATGGTGGGTTTATGGTACCGGTGAAAGTTGCGTGGTACTAGAGTGGCTAGCAATGGTGGAAGGGTGAGAGTGCGTATAATTCATGGACTCAACATTAGTCATAAAGAACTCACATACTTATTGCAAAAATCTATTAATTATCGAAACAAAGTACTACACGCATGCTCCTAGGGGGATATATTGGTAGGAAAAGACCATCACTCGTCCCCGGCCGCCACTCATAAGGAAGACAATCAAAAAATAAATCATGCTCTGACTTCATCACATAACGGTTCACCATATGTGCATGCTATGGGAATCACAAACTTTAACACAACTATCTCTCAAATTCACAACTACTCACTAGCATGACTCTAATATTACCATCCTCGTATCTCAAAACAATCATCAAGTATCAAACTTCTCATAGTATTCAACGCACTTTATATGAAAGTTTTTATTATACCCATCTTGGATGCCCATCATATTTGGAATAAATTCATAACCAAAGCAAATTACCATGTTGTTTAGGACTCTAAAAATAATATAAGTGAAGCATGAAAGTTCATCTATTTCTTCAAAATAAAACCATCGTCATGCTCTAAAAAGATATAAGTGAAGCACTAGAGCAAACGACAAACTACTCCGAACGATATAAGTGAAGATCCATGAGTAGTTGAATAATTATGTAACTATATGAAGACTCTCTAACATTTAATAATTTCAGATCTTGGGATATTATTCAAACATCAAGAAAAAAAGAAGAAAATGACGCTCCAAGCAAAACACATATCATGTGGTGAATAAAAATATAGCGTCAAGTAAAGTTACCGATGAACGAAGACGAAAGAGGGGATGCCATCCGGGGCATCCCCAAGCTTAAGCTCTTGGTTGTCCTTGAATATTACCTTGGGGTGCCTTGGTAATCCCCAAGCTTAGGCTCTTGTCACTCCTTATTCCATAGTCCATCGAATCTTTACCCAAAACATGAAAACTTCACAACACAAAACTCAACAGAAAACTCGTAAGCTCTGTTAGTATAAGAAAATAAATCACCACTTAGGTACTGTTGTGAACTCATTCTAAATTCATATTGGTTTAATATCTACTGTATTCCAACTTCTCTATGGTTCATACCCTCCGATAGTACTCATAGATTCATCAAAATAAGCAAACAACACGAAGAAAACAGAATGTGTCAAAAACAGAACAGTCTGTAGTAATCTGTATCAAACGTATACTTATGGAACTGAAAAAAATTCTGAAATAAATTGGTGGACCTGAGGAATTTGTCTGTTAATCATCTACAAAAAGAATCAACCTAACCGCACTCTCCAGTAAAAAATGGCAGCTAATATCGTGAGCGCAAAAGTTTCTGTTTTTTACAGCAAGATCGCAAAGACTTCACCCAAGTCTTCCCAAAGGTTCTACTTGGCACAAACACTAATTAAAACATAAAACCACATATAAACAGAGGCTAGATGAATTATTTATTACTAAACAGGAGCAAAAAGCAAATAACAAAAATAAAATTGGGTTGCCTCCCAACAAGCGCTATCGTTTAACGCCCCTAGCTAGGCATGATGATTTCAATGATGCTCACATAAAAGATAAGAATTGAAACATAAAGAGAGCATCATGAAGAATATTACTAGCACATTTAAGTCTGACCCACTTCCTATGCATAGGGATTTTTTGAGCAAACAACTTATGGGAACAATAATCAACTAGCATAGGAAGGCAAAACAAGCATAACTTCAAGATTTTCAACATGTAGAGAGGAAACTTGATATTATTGCAATTCCTACAAGCACATATTCCTCCCTCATAATAATTTTCAGTAGAATCATGAATGAATTCAACAATATAACTCTCACATAAAGCATTATTTTCATGATCCCCAAGCATATAAATTTTATTACTCTCCACATAAGCAAATTTCTTCTCATGAATAATAGTGGGAGCAAACTTGACAAAATAATTACCATGTGAGGCCAAATCCAATTGAAAACTAAAATCATGATGACAAGTTTCATGGTTATCATTATTCTTAATAGCATACAAGTCATCACAATAATCATCATAGATAGCAACTTTGTTCTCATAATCAATTGGAACCTCTTCCGAAATAGTGGAATCATTACTAAATAAAGTCGTGACCTCTACAAATACACTTTCATAATTATCACAATAAGATTCAACACCCTCCAAAATAGTGGGATCATTACTTCCTAAAGTTGACACTCTTCCAAATCCACTTTCATCAATATAATCATCATGAATAGGAGGCATGCTATCATCAAAATAAATTTGCTCATCAAAACATGGGGGACAAAAAAATAGCATCTTCATCAAACATAGCATCCCAAGCTTGTGGCTTTGCATATCATTAGCATCATGGATATACAAATCATACTAACAACATTGCAGTCATGCTCATCATCCAAAGATTTAGTGCCAAACATTTTAATACATTCTTCTTCTAGCATTTTGGCACAATTATCGGAATCCTTATTTTCACGAAAGATATTAAAAGATGAAGCATATGAGGTACCCTTAATTACATTTTTTGTAGTTTTCTTTTATAGACTAAACTAGTGATAAAACAAGAAACTAAAAGATTCGATTGCAAGATCTAAAGATATACCTTCAAGCGCTAACCTCCCCGGCAACGGCGGCATAAAAGAGCTTGATGTCTACTACACAACCTTCTTCTTGTAGAAGTTGTTGGGCCTCCAAGTGCAAAGGCTTGTAGGACAGTAGAAAATTTCCCTCAAGTGGATGACCTAAGGTTTATCAATCCATGGGAGGCGCTGGATGAAGAAGGACTCTCTCAAACAACCCTGCAACCAAATAGTAAAGAGTTTCTTGTGTCCCCGAAACACCCAATACAATGGTAAATTGTATAGGTGCACTAGTTCGGCGAAGAGATGGTGATACAAGTGCAATATGGATGGTAGATATAGGTTTTTGTAATGTCAAAATATAAAAACAGCAATGGTAACTAATGATAAAAGTGAGCACAAACGGTATTGCAATGCTAGAAAACAAGGCCTAGGGTTCATACTTTCACTAGTGCAATTTCTCTCAATAATAATAACATAATTGGATCATATAACTATCCCTCAACATGCAACAAAGAGTCACTCCAAAGATACTAATAGCGGAGAACAAACGAAGAGATTATTATAGGGTACGAAACCACCTCATAGTTATTCTTTCTGATAGATCTATTCAAGAGTTCGTACTAGAATAACACCTTAAGACACAAATCAACCAAAACCCTAATGTCACATAGATACTCCAATGTCACCTCAAGTATCCATGGGTATGGTTATACGATATGCATCACTCAATCTCAGATTAATCTATTCAACCAACACAAAGAACTTCAAAGAGTACCCCAAAGTTTCTACCGGAGAGTCAAGACAAAAACTTGTGCCAACCCCTATGCATAAGTTCATGAGGTCACGGAACTCGCAAGTTGATCACCAAAACATACACCAAGTGGATCACGTGATATGCCATTATCACCACATATAAGCACATGCAAGACATACATCAAGTGTTCTCAAATCCTTAAAGACTCAATCCGATAATATAACTTCAACGGGAAAACTCAATCCATCACAAGAGACTAGAGGGGGAGAAACATCATAAGATCCAACTATAATAGCAAAGCTCGCGATACATCAAGATCGTGTTGAATCAAGAATATGAGAGAGAGGGATCAAACACGTAGCTACTAGTACATACCCTCAGCCGCGAGGGTGAACTACTCCCTCCTCGTCATGGAGAGGGCCGAGATGATGAAGACGGCCACCGGAGAGGGATTCCCCCCTTCGGCAGGGTGCCGGAACGGGTCTAGATTGGTTTTCGGTGGCTACGGAGGCTTCTGGCGGCAGAACTCCCGATCTAGGTTATATTCTAGAAGTTTTAGTATATATAAGAGGTTTTGGCATCAAGAACAAGTCAGTGGTGGTCTCCGGGCTGTCCACGAGGTAGGGATGCGCACCCAGGGGGGTGGGTGTGCCCCCCACCCTTGTGGGCAGCCCAGGACTCTTCTGGCCCAACTCTTTTACTCCATGTCCTTCTTCTGGTCGAAAACTAAGTTCCGTGAAGTTTCAGGTCAATTGGACTCCGTTTGGTTTTCCTTTTCTGCAAAACTCAAAAACAAGGAAAAAACAAAAACTGGCACTGGGCTCTAGGTTAATAGGTTAGTCCCAAAAATCATATAAAATAGCATATAAATGCATATAAAACATCCAAGGTTGATAATATAATAGCATGGAACAACAAAAAATTATAGATACATTGGAGACGTATCAGGCACCGCCATCGATGAGGGTCTTGGTGATAGCTACGCTGCAGATGGTGGGTGTGCAAAGCACTGGGAGCACGCTCGAGCCGACAGTGGTGACGGGGTGATCCCCCGAGTCGAAGGTGAGGTCGACCTTGGGCGTTGCCCAACCCGAGGGAGCTCCTTGCCGCACGGAGGCGGCACTGATCTGGCAAAAGAATGGCTTGGTGTGACGGTGCGAGGGCGGTGCGTGCGAGCCGCCGAGGAGGGCCGCGACGGTGAGGGGCACCGGTGCCGTGAAGTGCGGGACGAAGAGACCGCGCAGCTCCTCCCAAGAGGCCACCATAGATCTTGGTAGGCTGAGCAGCCAGGCGCGTGGCACGCCAGCCACGGCCAGGGGGATCCAGTTGGCCATGACCTGGTCGTCACCTCCGGCTTCGAGGACGGCCTCCTCGTACGCCTGCAGGAAGGCCACCAGATTTGCCACGCCATCTTAGCGGGAAGGCATCTTTGGCTTGAACTTGCGGGGCCACCGCACCTGCCACAAGGTGTGGGTGAAGGCCCGGACAAGTCTGGGGACCCCCGTTCCCAGGACGCTGACAGATAGCAGTGAGACAGAAGTTTCAGATAAATTGGGATATAAGGAAAGGTAATGTGAACAAGGCAGGAAAAAAGAGAATGAATTGGTTACCTAGAGAAGTCTGTCGGGCAGAGGCCTCAGTTTCCCCAGCAGCATCTGTTGCCGGGCCATGGGTTCCACTCTCTACCGTGACAATCGTGGCAGCTTCTTGCACGGCCTCGTACGAAGAGGGCTCCGTTGGAGGTTCTTCGGCTCAGTCGGCGGAGGAGAGATGCCCTTCTAGGGGGGCTTGCTTTGCGTCGTCTCTCCATCCCCTCCAGCCAATGGAATTGGAAGGCCATCACATCATCTTCGATGGGAGAAGCTAGTCCTCCGCTTCCGGGCCAAGGGCTGGGCTGGGGGCTCGGCATGGGATCCTCTATGTCACTTCCCACCGAGGCTGGGTCCTCCGCAGTCTCCTGCGACCCCACGCGCCGGAGCCTCTTTCGTGGCTAGTAGATGAGGTATTCCGCTTCCTCCTCCACCTCCCTGCTAGTGGAAGCAAGACAAATAGTCCAGTTAGCAAAGGTAATCAGATATGCCGAAGCTATTTACAAGGGGAAAGTCTTCCTTACTCTTCCACAATGAGCGTAGAGTTCAAGTTGAACTCCATGGGAAGCGGGGGCTCCCTTCCTCTCTTTGGAAGTGGAGGGGCAGAGCTTTCCAGTAGCTCTGGCGCCACACGAGGTGCCGGGGGCTCCGATGGAGGTGTGCTTTGTGAGGAGCTCGAGCTGGAGATTTCTTGGCAAGGGAAGCCTTGATCCTGGCAAGGCAAGGAGATTAGCCGCATGCTACATCGGTCTTGGCGACCTTGGAGGTTGTCTTCTTCACTCTCTTGACGGCAGGTGCAAGGTTGGGGGCCATGATAACCCAGAAGTATAGGGGATCGCAACAGTTTTCGAGGGTAGAGTATTCAACCCAAATTTATTGATTCGACACAAGGGGAGCCAAAGAATACTCTCAAGTATTAGCAGCTGAGTTGTCAATTCAACCACACCTAGAAACTTAGTATATGCAGCAAAGTATTTAGTAGCAAAGTAATATGATAGTAGTGCTAACGGTAGAAAAAGGTAACAATAGCAAAAGTAATGTTTTTGGTATTTTGTAGTGATGATAGCAATAGCAACGGGAAAGTAAATAAGCGAAGAACAATATATGGAAAGCTCGTAGGCAATGGATCGGTGATGGAGAATTATGCCGGATGTGGTTCATCATGTAATAGTCATAACCTAGGGTGACGCAGAACTAGATCTAGTTCATCAATGTAATGTAGGCATGTATTTCAAATATAGTCATACATGCTTATGGAAAAGAACTTGCATGACATCTTTTGTCCTACCCTCCCATGGCAGCGGGGTCCTTACGGAAACTACGGGATATTAAGGCCTTATTTTAATAGAGTACCAGAACAAAGCATTAACACATAATGAATACATGAACTCCTCAAACTACGGTCATCACCGGTAAGTATCCCGATTATTGTCACTTCGGGGTTAACGGATCATAACACATAATAGGTGACTATAGACTTGCAAGATAGGATCAAGAACTCTCATATATTGATAAAAACATAATAGGTTCAGATTTGAAATCATGGAACTCGGGCCCTAGTGAGAAGCATTAAGCATAGCAAAGTCATAGCAACATCAATCTCAGAACATAGTGGATACTAGGGATCAAACCCTAACAAAACTAACTCAATTACATGATAGATCCCATCCAACCCATCATCGTCCAGCAAGCCTATGATGGAATTACTCACGCACGGTGCTGAGCATCATCAAATTGGTGATGGAGGATGGTTGATGATGACGATGGCAACGGATTCCCCTCTCCGGAGCCCCGAACGGACTCCAGATCATCCCTCCTGAGAGGTTTTAGGGCTTGGCGGCGGTTCCGTATCGTAAAACGCGATGAATTCTTCTCTATGAGTTTTTTCTCCCAGAAACACAATATATAGAGTTGGAGTTGAAGTTGGAGGAGCTCCAGGGGGCCCACGAGGTAGGGGGCGCGCCCTAGGGGGGCAGGCGCGCCCCCACCCTCGTGGACAGGTGGTGGGCCCCCTGGCCTTCATATTTTGCAGGTATTTTCTATATTTTCCGAAAAGTTGCTCCGTGAAGTTTCAGGTCATTCTGAGAAAGTTTGTTTCTCTACATAAATAACACCATGGTAATTCTGCTGAAAACAACATCAGTCCGGGTTAGTTCCTTTCAAATCATGCAAGTTAGAGTCCAAAACAAGGGCAAAAGTGTTTGGAAAAATAGATACGACGGACACGTATCAACTCCCCCAAGCTTAAACCTTTGCTTGTCCTCAAGCAATGCAGTTGACAAACTGAAAGTGATAAAGAAAAACTTTTACAAACTCTGTTTGCTCTTGTTGTTGCAAATATGTAAGGCCAGCATTCAAGTTTTCAGCAAAGATTATAACTAACCACATTCGCAATAACGCTTAAGTCTCAATTTTACTCATATCTATAGCATAATCAACTAGCGAGCAATAATAATAAATCTCGGATGACAACACTTTGTCAAAACAATCATAATATTATATAACAAGATGTTATCTTGCTAGCCCTTTCTGAGACCGCAAAACATAAATGCAGAGCACCTTTAAAGACCAAGGACTGACTAGACATTGTAATTCATGGTAAAAGAGATCCAGTCAAGTCATACTCAATGTAAACTAACAATAATGAATGCAAATGACAGCGGTGCTCTCTAACTGGTGCTTTTTAATAAGAGGATGATGACTCAACATAAAAGTAAATAGATAGGCCCTTCGCAGAGGGAAGCAGGGATTTGTAGAGGTGCGAGAAATAGAGGTGAATAATATTTTGAGCGGTATACTTTCATTGTCAACATAACAACCAAGAGATGGCGATATCTTCCATGCTACACACATTATAGGCGGTTCCCAATCATAACGGTAAAGTTTATACTCCCCCTTCCACCAACAAGCATCAATCCATGGCTTTCTCGAAACAACGAGTGCCTCCAACTAACAAGAGTCCCGGGGGGAGTTTTGTTTGCAATTATTTTGATTTAGTTTGCATAAAGCATGGGACTGGGCATCCCAGTGACCAGCCATTTATCTCGTGAGTGACGAGCGGAGTCCACTCCTCTTGAGAATAACCCGCCTAACATGGAAGATATGTACAGCCCTAGGTGATACATGAGCTATTCGAGTAGACAAAACAGTATATTTATTTGAAGGTTTAGAGTTTGGCACATACAAATTTACTTGGAACGGCAGGTAGATACCGTATATAGGTAGGTATAGTGGACTCATGTGGAATAACTTTGGGGTTTAAGGGACTGGATGCACAAGCAGTATTCCCGCTTAGTACAGGTGAAGGCTAGCAAAAGACTAGGAAGCGACCAGCTAGAGAGCGACAACAGTCAAGAACATGCATTAAAATTAATCAACACCGAATGCAAGCACGAGTAGGATATAATCCACCATGAACATAAATATCGTGAAGGCTATGTTGATTTTGTTTCAACTACATGCGTGAACATGTGCCAAGTCAAGTCACTTAAATCATTCAGAGGAGGATACCACCCTATCATACCACATCATAACCATTTTAATAGCATGTTGGCACGCAAGGTAAACCATTATAACTCATAGCTAATCAAGCATGGCACAAGAAACTATGATCTCTTGTTGTCATTGCAAACATGTTTATCATAATAGGCTGAATCAGGAACGATGAGCTAATCATATTTACCAAACCAAAAGAGGTCGAGTTCATACCAGCTTTTCTCATCTCAGTCAGTCCATCATATATCATCATAATTGCCTTTCACTTGCACGACCGATTTAAGAATTTAATTATGGTCTTCTCCTATCGACCCTGAAAGAAAAGAAAAGAAATAAAACTATTTACACGGGAGAGCTCCCAACAAGTAAAAGAAGAACAAGAAATCTTTTTGGGTTTTCTTTTTAATTACTACAATAGGCATGGAAAGTAAACTAATTAAAAGCTACAACTAATTTTTTTTTGTTTTTTCTTCAGGTTTATTAAACACACAAGAAGAAAACATAAAAAATTAAATAAACTAGCATGGACGATACAATGAAAAAGTATGAGCACCGACATCTAGCAATAAGTGTGTGAACATAAATGTAATGTCGGTGGGAAATACGTACTCCCCCAAGCTTAGGCTTTTGGCCTAAGTTGGTCTATGCCCACGACTGGCATGGCGGATATCCATAGTAGTAGCTGGGGTCGTACTGAGATGAAGCGGCTATCGCCTCCTAAGCTGCAGCGTGGCGACGAGCGACCTCTGCTCTCCTCTCGTACTCATCTGCCTCCTCTCTGGTAATAACATATCTTCCTTCTGCCTGATGATCAAAGAAGGCAGGAGCAGGGAGAGTAATATGGACAGCATGGCATCTATCAAAGATTAGTCGATACTAGAGAGGTGATTCATTCCTCTCGACAAACTGGTGGTGAACCATAGCATTAAAGTCTAGGTAAGCAGGTGGTAATTCAATATCATCTTCGTGTATGGCTACACCAAGAAAATTAGCTATGCGGGATGCATAAATTCCTCCAAAGAAATCTCCATTAAATCTATTAAGATGCAACCTACGTGCAACAATGGCTCCCAAATTATGAGATTTGTCTCCTAACTCAACACTCCTAAGAATACTGAGGTCTGGGACGCACATGTGACATGCCTCAAATTTAGCATTAATGCATCTACCTATGAAGAGAGCAAAATAATGTATAGCAGGAAAGTGAATGCTCCCTGTGGTAGCTTGTGTTATATCTCCAGATTGTCCCACAGTTATGCTAGCAAGAAAATCTCTAAATTCAGATTTGCGAGGATCCCTTATACTACCCCATTGTGGAAGTTTGCAAGCAGTGGTAAAATACTCTAAGTCCATAGTATAATAATTTTCATAAAGATCAAACAGGACAGTTGGAGAACTACATGAAGATGAAAATTCAAACCTCCTCACAAAGGTACTAGTGAGATTGTGATACTGGCTGCACTTCTCTTCCTCGAAGCTCACAAGATCGGTGTTATGCAAATATGCGTTGAATTCTTCCTTAATTCTTGCTCGATCCATAAAATTTTCAAAAGGCCGCTCACAAGGATGCACTGGAGCGTCTCTTGGTGGCTCTTCATCAGCATCACGCATTGCAAGCCTGGGTCCTTGCTTCCTTGAGGAACCACCTTGGAACATTTTCCTAAGAATTTTTCTTCCTCTGAAAAATTCTGAATTTTTTTAGTAACTTCAAAATAAAAGTAAACCAAACTCAATAATATTGATAAGAACTACTCCTACAAGTGCCTAAGGCCTATATCATGCATCAAAACTACGTTTGACCATATAAATTTGACATGCAAGCTCAAGAACATGGTTGCCTAGGCAGCACAAATTTGCAATGAATAATGCACTAGAACAAAAACTAATTAGACCAATGGAGGAGTCACATACCATGGAACAATCCCCACAAGCAGTTTTGTGAGAGGTGCTTTGAGCAAGGAGATCGAAAATGGCAGGAAAACAAGCTTGGACTCGGGTTTGAGCTGGTTATTCGTGTTTGGGGGAGGAAGAAGGAGTGTGTGGGTGAAAGGATAAGTGGAGGAGGGCCACCGTGGGCCCACAAGGCAGGGGGCACACCCTCCACCCTCGTGGGCAAGTGGTTGACCCCCTGATGTGTTCTTAGTGCCAAATATTCTCAAATATTCCAGAAAAATCATATTTAAATTTCAGGGCATTTAGAGAACTTTTATTTTCGGGGTATTTTTATATTTCACGGATAATCAGATAACAGACAGAAAAATTCTATTTTTATTTTATTTAATATAAATAACAGAAAGTAAAGGTGGGGTACAGAAGGTTGTGCCTTCTAGTTTCATCCATCTCATGATCATCAAAAGGAATCCACTAACAAGGCTGATCAAGTCTTGTTAACGAACTCATTTCGAATAACATGGAATCGGAGAAATTTCGAATAACACTATGTTACGTCAACAGGGATATGCACATCCCCAACAATAAGAATCTCATATTTCTTCTTGACAGTAGGAAGAGGAAATTCAAAACCTCTAAGTATAATCAATGGAATTTTTCCAATAGAGCTGATACTATGAACTTGAGGTTGTTTCCTCGGAAAGTGTACCGTGTGCTCATTACCATTAACATGAAAAGTGACATTGATTTGAGTGCAATCAATAACAGCCCCTGCAGTATTCAAAAAGGGTCTTCCAAGAATGATAGACATACTATCGTCCTCGGGAATATCAAGAATAACAAAGTCCATTAAAATAGTAATGTTTGCAACTACAACAGGCACATCCTGACAAATACCGACAGGTATAGTAGTTGATTTATCAGCCATTTGCAAAGATATTTTAGTAGGTGTCAACTTATTCAAATCAAGTCTACGATATAAAGAGAGAGGCATAACACTAACACCGGCTCCAAGATCACATAAAGCAGTTTTAACATAGTTTCTTTTAATGGAGCATGGTATAGTTGGTACAACGGGATCTCCAAGTTTCTTTGGTATTCCACCCTTAAAAGTATAATTAGCAAGCATGGTGGAAATTTCAGCTTCTGGTATATTTCTCTTATTTGTAATAATATCTTTCATATACTTAGCATAAGGATTCATTTTGAGCATATTAGTTAATCGCATATGCAAAAAGATAGGTCTAATCATTTTAGCAAAGCGCTCAAAATCCTCATCATCCTTTTTCTTGGACAGTTTGGGAGGAAAAGGCATGGGTTTCTGAACCCATGGTTCTCTTTCTTTACCATGTTCCCTTAGCAACAAAGTCTTTCTTATCATAACGTTGATTCTTTGATTGTGGGTTATCAAGATCAATAGCAGGTTCAATTTCTATATCATTATCATTAATAGGTTAAGCATCATCATGAACATTATCATTAACATTATCACTAGTTTCAGGTTCATTACCAGATTGAGTTTCAGCATCAGAAATAGAAATATCATTTGGATTCTCAGGTGTTTCAGTAATAGGTTCACTAGAAGCATGCAAAGTCCTATCATTTTTCTTTTTCTTCTTTTTAGAAGGACTAGGTGCATCTATATTGTTTCTCTGAGAATCTTGCTCAATTCTCTTAGGATGGCCTTCAGGATACAAAGGTTCCTGAGTCGTTTTACCACCTCTAGTCATAACTCTAGCAGCATTATCATTATTCTTACTATTCAATTCATTGAGCAAATCATTTTGAGCTTTAAGTACTTGTTCTACTTGAGTGGTAACCATAGAAGCATGTTTACTAATAAGTTTAAGTTCACCTTTGACATTAGCCATATAATCACCCAAGTGTTCAAGCATATTTGAATTGTATTTCAATTGTCTACCAAAATAAGCATTACAATCTCCTTGCTTAGCCATAAATTTATCGAACTTATCTAACCATGGGCTAGCAAACTTAGTAAATGGGATTTCAGCTTTATCATATCTATAGAGAGAATTTACCTTTACTACCTGTGTCGGGTTATCAAGACCATGACTTTCTTCAATAGGTAAAGGATTAAGATCATATGTTTCTTCAACAGGCGGTAAATTAAGACCATGTATTTCTTCCATAGGAGGTAAATTCTTAACATCTTCAGCTTTAATACCTTTTTCTTACATAGATTTCTTTCCCTCTTGCATATCTTCAGGACTGAGAAATAGAATACCCCTCTTCTTCGGATTGTATTTAGGAATAGGCTCAGGAATTGGCTCCGGAGATGTCCAATTATTTTCATTTGTCAACATATTATTCAATAGAATTTTAGCTTCATCCGGTGTTCTTTCCCTGAAAACAGAACCAGCACAACTATCCAGGTAATCTCTGGACGCATCGGTTAGTCCATTATAAAAGATATTAAGTATTTCATTTTTATTAAGAGGATGATCAGGCAAAGCATTAAGTAATTGGAGAAGCCTCCCCCAAGCTTGTGCGAGACTCTCATCTTCAATTTGCACAAAATTATATATATCCCTGAAAGCAGCTTGTTTCTTATGAGCGGGGAAATATTTAGCAGAGAAGTAATAAATAATTTCCTGGGGACTACGCACACAACTAGGATCAAGAGAATTAAACCATATCTTAGCATCACCCTTTAATGAGAACGGAAATATTTTAAGGATATAAAAGTAATGAGTTCTCTCATCATTCGTGAACAAGGTGGCTATATCATTTAATTTAGTAAGATGTGCCACAACTGTTTCAGATTCATAGCCATGAAAAGGATCAGATTCAACCAAAGTAATTATATCAGGATCAATAGAGAATTCATATTCCTTATCGATAACACAGATAGGTGAAGTAGAAAAAGCAGGGTCAGGTTTCATTCTAGCATTTAGAGATTGCTTGTTCCATTTAGCTAATACCTCTTAAGTTCGTATCTATCTTTGCAAGCTAAAATAGCTAACGAAGCTTCTTTATCAAAAATATAACCCTAAAGAATAACAGGCAAGTCTTCATCATCAATTTCATCATTATTATCAGATTCAATATTTTCAATCTCTCTAGCCCTAGCAAGTTGTTCATCAAGAAATTCACCAGAGTGGCACAGTAGTATCAAGCATATCAGTAGTTTCATCATAAGTATCATGTATAGCAGAAGTGGCATCATCAATAACATGCGACATATCAGAACGAATAGCAGAAGCAGGTTTAGGTGTCACAAGCTTACTCAAAAAAGAAGGTGAATCAAGTGCAGAGCTAGATGGCAGTTCCTTACCTCCCCTCGTAGTTGATGGATAAATCTTGGTTCTTGGATCTTTCAAGTTCTTCATAATGATAAGCAGCTATAAATCCCATGTGACTCAAAGAATAGAGCTATGCTCCCCGGCAACAACGCCAGAAAATAGTCTTGATAACCCACAAGTATAGGGGATCGTCAGTTTTCGAGGGTAGAGTATTCAACCCAAATTTATTGATTCGACACAAGGGGAGCAAAGGAATACTCTCAAGTATTAGCAGCTGAGTTGTCAATTCGACCACACCTGGAAACTTAGTATCTGCAGCAAAGTATTTAGTAGCAAAGTAATATGATAGTAGTGGTAATGGTAGCAAAAGGTAACGATAGCAAAAGTAATGTTTTTGGTATTTTTTAGTGATGATAGCAATAGCAACGGGAAAGTAAATAAGCGAAGAACAATATATGGAAAACTCATAGGCAATGGATCGGTGATGTAGAATTATGCCGGATGCGGTTCATCATGTAACAGTCATAACCTAGGGTGACACAGAACTAGCTCCAAATCATCAATGTAATGTAGGCATGTATTCCGAATATAGTCATACGTGCTTATGGAAAAGAACTTGATGACATCTTTTGTCCTACCCTCCTGTGGCAGCGGGTCCTTACGGAAACTAAGGGATATTAAGGCCTACTTTTAATAGAGTACCAGAACAAAGCATTAACACATAGTGAATACATGAACTCCTCAAACTACGGTCATCACTGGTAAGTATCCCGATTATTGTCACTTCGGGGTTAACGGATCATAACACATAATAGGTGACTATAGACTTGCAAGATAGGATCAAGAACTCTCATATATTGATGAAAACATAATAGGTTCATATCTGAAATCATGGCACTCGGGCCCTAGTGACAAGTATTAAGCATAGAAAAGTCATAGCAACACCAATCTCAGAACATAGTGGATACTAGGGATCAAACCTTAACAAAACTAACTCGATTACATGATAGATCCCATCCAACCCATTACCGTCCAGCAATCCTATGATGGAATTACTCACGCACGACGGTGAGCATCATGAAATTGGTGATGGAGGATGGTTGATGATGACGATGGTGACGGATTCCCCTCAGCGGAGCCCCGAATGGACTCCAGATCAGCCCTCCCAAGAGGTGTTAGGGCTTGGCGGCGGCTCCGTATCGTAAAACGCGATGAATTCTTCTCTCTGGTTTTTTCTCCCCAAAACACAATATATAGGGTTGGAGTTGGAGTCAGAGGAGCTCCAGGGGGCCCATGAGGTAGGGGGCACGCCCCCACCCTCCTGGACAGGTGGTGGGCCCCCTGGCCTTCATCTTTTGCAGGTATTTTTTATATTTTCCAAAAAGTTGCTCCGTGAAGTTTCAGGTCATTCTGAGAATGTTTGTTTCTGCACATAAATAACACCATGGCAATTCTTCTGAAAACAGCATCAATCCGGGTTAGTTCCATTCAAATCATGCAAGTTAGAGTCCAAAACAAGGGCAAAAGTGTTTGGAAAAGTAGATACGACAGAGACGTATCAGGCCACTGCCCCCGGTTAGCAGCACGGTTCTAGGTGGATCTAGGGCTTGCAACCCAGCCGCAAGCCAGTCCGCCTCGAGCTCCGCCACCGCGCTGATCTCATCCTCCTCTTGGAGCTCCATTGACGTTGTGGCTAGGGCATCAAGCCTGGCAAATTCGTTCCCGGCAGGAACATTGATAACCCACAAGTATAGGGGATCGAAACAGTTTTCAAGGGTAGAGTGTCCAACCCAAATTTATTGATTCGACACAAGGGGAGCCAAAGAATATTCTCAAGTGTTAGCGGCTGAGCTGGCAATATAACCACACATGGAAATTTAATACTTACAGGAAAGTATTTAGTAGCAAAGTAATATGATAGTAGCGTAACAGTAGCAAAAGTAATAGTTTTGGTTTTATATTGATTGTAACAGTAGCAACGGAAAAGTAAATAAGCAAAGATCAATATGTGAAAAGTTCGTAGGCAATGGATCAGTGATGGATAATTATGTCAGATGCGATTCCTCATGCAATAGTTATAACATAGGGTGACATAGAACTAGCTCCAGTTCATCAATGTAATGTAGGAATGTATTCCGAATATAGTCATACATGCTTATGGAAAAGAACTTGCAGGCCATCTTTTGTCCTACCATCCCGTGGCAGAGGGGTCCTATTGGAAGCTAAGGGATATTAAGGCCTCCTATAAATAGAGTACCGGACCAAAGCATTAACACTTAGTGAATACATGAACTCCTCAAACTACGGTCATCACCGGTAAGTATCCCAATTATTGTCACTTTCGGGTTAATGGATCATAACGTATAATAGGTGATTATAGACTTGCAAGATAGGATCAAGAACTCACATATATTCATGAAAACATAATAGGTTCAGATCTGAAATCATGGCACTCGGGCCCTGGTGACAAGCATTAAGCATAGCAAAGTCATAGCAACATCATTCTCAGAACATAATGGATACTAGGGATCAAGCCCTAACAGAACTAACTCGATTACATGATAAATCTCATCCAACCCATCACCGTCCAGCAAGCCTATGATGGAATTACTCACGCACAGCGATGAGCATCATGAAATTGGTGATGGAGGAAGGTTGATGATGAGGATGGCGACGAATTCCCCTCTTAGAAGCTCCGAACAGACTCCAGATCAGCCCTCCTGAGAGAGAGATTAGGGCTTGGCGATGGCTCCGTATCGTAAAACATGATGAATCCTTCTCTCCTATTTTTTTCTCCCCGAACACGAATATATAGAGTTGGAGTTGAGGTCGGAGGAGCACCAGGGGGCCCACGAGGCAGGGGGCGCGCCCCCCACCCTCGTGGACAAGGTGTGGGCCCCTGGCCTTGATTCTTTCGCTAGTATTTTTTATATATTCCAAATATATTCTTTGTTGATTTTCAGGTCATTTCAAGAACTTTTATTTCTGCACAAAAATAACACCATGGCAATTCTGCTGAAAACAACGCCAGTCCCGGTTAGTTCCATTCAAATCATGCAAGTTAGAGTCCAAAACAAGGGCAAAAGTGTTTGGAAAAGTAGATACAATGGAGTCGTATCAACTCCCCCAAGCTTAAACCTTTTCTTGTTCTCAAGCAATTCAGTTGACAAACTGAAAGTGATAAAGAAAAACTTTTACAAACTCGGTTTGCTCTTGTTGTTGTAAATATGTAAAGCCAACATTCAAGTTTTTAGCAAAGATTATGAACTAATCATATTCACAATAACATTTAGGTCTCATGTTTACTCATATCAATGACACAATCAACTAGCGAGCAATAATAATAAATCTCGGATGGCAACACTTTCTCAAAACATTCATAATATGATATAACAAGATGGTATCTCGCTAGCTCTTTCTTAGACCGCAAAACATAAATGCAAAGCACCCCTGAAGATCAAGAGCTGTCTGGAAATTGTAATTCATGGTTAAAGAGATCCAGTCACGGTCATACTCAATGTAAACTAACAATAATACAGGAAAATGACAGCGGTGCTCTCCAACTGGTGCTTTTTAATAAGAGGATGATGACTCAACATAAAAGTACATAGATAGGTGAGGGAGTCCTGGACTAAGGGGTCCTCGGGTGTCTGATCTATTAGATATGGGTCGGACTGATGGGCCGTAAGCATACGAAGACCGAAGACTCCACCCGTGTCCGTATAGGACTCTCCTTGGCGTGGAAGGCAAGCTTGGCGACAAACTATGAAGATTCCTTTCTTTGCAACCGACCTTGTGTAACCCTAGGCCCCTCCCATGTCTATATAAACCGGAGGGCTAGGTCCGTAGATAGGCCGAATCCTCATTATCATAGCCATACTAGACTTTTAGGGTTTAGTCATTACGATCTCGTGGTAGATCAACTCTTGTAATACTCATATTCATCAAGATCAATCAAGCAGGAAGTAGGGTATTACCTCCATAGAGAAGGCCCGAACCTGGGTAAAACATTGTGTCCCATGTCTCCTGTTACCATCGATCATAGACTCACAGTTCGAGACCCCCTACCCAAGATGCGTCGGTTTCAACACCGACATTGGTGCTTTCATTGAGAGTTCCACTCTGCCGTCCCCAAAAGGTTTGATGGCCCCTTCAATCGTCAACAACGATGCTGTCCAAGGTGAGACCTTCCTCCCTGGACAGATCTTCGTGTTCGGCGGCTTCGCACTGCGGGCCAACTCGCTTGGCCATCTAGAGCAGATCGATAGCTATGCCCGTTGTTAGGACCCCGATTCCATGTCACATCGATCTAGCTAGTAACACCTCATATCACTTTGCGGCCTCACGCACGGTATTCCCACGGATGTCGCCTTACCATGGCCCGGGACCATTTGCGCCTTTTGACTCACATATATGATAGTGTCGCTAGCATCCATATGACAGAGAACCCGGGGCGACATGGCTAGTTGTGAACCCAAAGCGGCACTAACCCATGGGGACAGACATACATGAATCAACTTCGTGCATGTCGGTCAGCAGCGTGTGAATCCGGGCTGTAGCACTGGGCTAACAGGACTCCGGTAACCCGGGCTGTAGCAGGCTAGGCAAGACTCCGGATGTCACCGCGTGACATTTCCCCGAAGGGACAGACACAGGAACGAAGTGAAACACATGCCGGCCAGTCAAGTGTCCTGAGCAGTAGTGCTGGGCTAGCAGGACTCCGGTGAACCGGGCTGTAGCGGACTACTATGGCTCATGGAAGCACAAGACTACATTTCCCCATAAGAGAGGCTACCAAGGATAAACCACTAGGTTGTCGGATCCCACACATACCAAGCATTTCAATCATACACACAATATGCTAGATATGTGCAAATACAACATGGCATCACAACATAACTCTATGACTCAAAGTAATTATTCATTAGGCTCCGAGGAGCGAGATATTACAAAGATGGGCCTCATGACCCAACAATCATAGCATACCAATCAAAGCACATGCGGAAGCTTAACATGTATGAGTACAGACATCTATAAATGAAAAAGGCTGAGAAGCCTGACTATCTACCAGATCCTGCCGAGGGCACAAGATCGTAGCTGAGGTAGCAAGCTAAACGTCGAAGCCCACGCAGATCTACTAGCGAGACTAACGTCTCTCTGCAAAACATAAATTAAGCAATCGTAAGTACAATTGTACTCAGCAAGACTTACATCAGAACTAACTACATATGCATCAGTATCAACAAAGGGGTAGTGGAGTTTAACTGCAGCAAGCCAGCTTTGACCCAGTGGCTAACCTGAACTACGACTGCAATCAACTCTTTGAGGTGGCGCACAGGAGTCCACATATTCACCATTCAATACACCACTATGGATCCGCTCCCGTCTCCGTATGAGAAGGCCATCCATAGCACTCACACTTATCTTGCGAGTTTTATAGTATCCACTTTCACTTGTCTATGAACTATGCAAGGGGTCCAAGTTTCCATATCCGAGGAATCCGGCTATTCGAATAGATATTGATAACACTACAAGGGTGTACTTCTTCACACACGCTCCCACCACTTATCGTCGTTTACACGACATGTACTCGGCAACCTTCAAGCGGAAGCCCAACGAGGGTGTCGGCCACGGCCTACCTAAACACTTAAGTCTCTAGTCCAGGTTTATCGCCTATCCAGGTTCCATCCGCAAGGAGTCCGACCGAGGTTTCCACATACGTCCCCGAACGATTTGTACAGGGTTCCGAGACACCAAACGGGCACCCGGCATGCCCGGCCACGGTGTATCTACCGCAACATAGCGCACCCCTGGGGTCAGCGCTATGCACGGCCGCCAACACATAACCTACAAACACCAGAAACTAGTTGCAACTCCTGGACAGAGTACTAGGGTGATTAAGAAGCCGAGAGGGTCAATTAAGGATCCCAATGAGTGGTACTAGCTGTTCATGGATCACAGACACAGAACTCAGTTCCTGAGGACGATTTCAATGAGACAACCCACCATGTACTCCTACATGGCCTCTCACCGCTACCTTTAACAAAACGTGTTCACACACTTAGCTCACACACAGTAGGACATGTTCACACACCTCCTATTCATTCCCGATGAATCAGACCTGACACAACTCTATGCAATAGCAGGCATGACAAACAAGCATGAATGAGTAGGCACATCAGGGCTCAGACAACTCCTACTCAAGCTAGTGGGTTTCATCTATTTACTCTGGCAATGGCATGTCATGTAGAGGATAAGGGGTTCAACTACCGCCACAAGTAACAGATGAATCGTTGTTGTCCTAATGCAGTAAAAGAGAGCAGGAGCGAGAGGGTGGGATTGTATCGGAATGAACAAGTTGGTTTTGCTTGCCTGGCACTCATGAAGATAATATAGTTCTTCATCAGTGTCATCGATCTCATCGTCGAAACCACGTCTATCGAGAGGGGACAAATACTGGCAACAGATAAAGAAACACAATCAATGCAATGCACAATATGATGCATGATAATGACATGTCCATATGCTGTGGTTTGAGTTAATGCAACTAGCAACACAATTAAGTGTAGTTGGTTTGAACCCAAGGTTCAAATTCAAACTCCACATATGGTTATTTAAATGCCATTCATTTGATTTGTCCTAAACAGTAGCTATAAGTTGTTCTAACATGCTTGAAAATGGTACAGATGGATTCCTTGAATTTTTCTGATAATTTTTCATATATAAATTATTTCATTTGGAGTTACAGTTTAATTTCTATGATTTTTAGAAGTTTAAACCATTTTCTAGAATTTATAAACCTTTTCTGATTTATTTTAAATCCAGAAAGGCTTTACTGCATCAGCACTAGGTCAGGCTGACGTCAGCTGGTCAACAGGGCCGGCCCCGGTCAAAACTGACAGTGGGCCCCATGTGTCAGTAACTAAACTAAACTAACTAGATTGAGTTAGCACTAATCTAGGTTAGTTAGCAGGGCCGGGCCCACAAGTCATTGACCCAGTGGTCGACTAGGTTAGTGTTAATCCGGTGGTTAGCCATAGTTACGTCGCCGGCGACGAGCTGAGATGGCGGACTACCTATGCGAAGCCCGGTTCCATGCGCATCCAACGGAGCAAACAGGGCGAGCTGGGGTGGCCGTAATCCTCGCTGGCGTCGAGCTCAGCGGCTACCGGACCTCGGGCGTTGGCGGAAACGGCGCTACAGTGCCTTGTTCGCACCGTGGTTGGGCTCGTTCGAGAGCCCAGACCAGCACGCATTAGGCGGTGGTGCTAGCCGAGCCTGGGGTGGCCGGAGGCGTCAGCGAGGAGCTCGGCCGCGGCGGCCGGAGCCCGGGTGAGGCGCGAGCGGTAGCTACGGCGTGCGTGCGGGAGAGCTGAAGTGCTGGTGTGTGCGTGTACGATGCGGCGAGGGCGATGGACACGCCGAGTGGACCAAATGGTCGCCGGGGGCGCGCCGGCAGCGGTCACAGGTGGCGGCGCGTGCGAGAGAGCTCGGTGCGGTGGCTATGGCGCATAGGGAAGGGAACAGAGAGGGGGAGGACAGGCATAAGCTCACGGCGATCTTTGTGGAGTGGACGGCGAGCTCAGGGAGGGCCTGAGGCACTCGAGGCGTCAAGGGGGATCTCCAGCGACGGCGGTCGGGGACGAGCTCGGTGAGGGCAAAGGGGTGCATCCGGCTACGTGTGGCGAACCGAGGAGGTCGAGGACGTTGAGGCGGAGCTCGCCGGCACGGCGAGGAGTCGAGGAAGTGGCGGTGGCGTCAACTACAGCGACGGCGGCTTATAGGCGCGTCGGCCATAGCGGGTGGGGACGAGGGAGAGAGCCAGGGGGAGAATAGGGATGTCGGCAAGGTCACGGCGGCGCCGAGGAGGGGCTTCGAGGCGTGGCCACGCTGTCCAAGCGGGGCAGGAGGCCAGGGAGCTGCGTAGCGAGCTTGGTGTGCGCAGGTGCGCTCCTCTCTGCCTGCCTGGCGAGAGGAAGCAGGTGGCTGGCACGGGCCAGCACAGTGCTGGGCCGGCCAGTGGGCTGCCAGGTGGGCTGCGCTAGGTAAGTGGCCAGGTAACTTCTCTGTCTCTGGTTTTCTCTATTTGTTTCTATTTTCTATTTTCTACAGTAAGTTTTGATTTAGTAAAAATACTAAACCATTTGTTAAAATGCTGAAATTAATTGTGGGCACTTGTGAATTTGTTTCCAACAGCCCTCATTTAATTTCACAATTATTTGAGCACTTAAAAATATATATAGCATTTAAATGCCCAAATTCAAATACAATATGATTTAATTCAAAAATCTAGAATGGCCTAGAAATATGTGCATGACTTTTGGCAGGGGTTTTCACCTTAAACAAAAATCATGAACTTTTCTAAAGGGCATTTGGGATCATTGAAAATATTTTTATCGATCCTAGTTGAATTCATTAGGTGCTAGGGTTTCAACAATCCCTATTTCAAGTTTCTTGAAAATAACAGGATGCATGATGCTCACTGATGCAACTATCTGCAACCAATGCTAGGGCTATGACAACTTACCCCCACTAAACAAGAATCTCGTCCTGAGATTCAAGACGTGAGGTAAGAAGACAGAGGGAGCACAAGCTAACACGATCTCGTGATCCACTTTCCCTTCTCGAAGATGTTGATTCATTGCTTCGTATTGATCTTGATGTCTTTGCTTTCGAGATATTCATCCAACACGATGACGACAAAAGGAAACTCTACAGGAAACAATCTCCCCGAAGATCGAGCACTCAAGATCAACTCATGGAGTGAGACGTTAGAACATCTCTTGAGCTGAGACATGAAACACAGATCAGTAGTGATGGAAAGGAGGTAGATGACAAGGTTCTACTGGGTAGGCAAAAATTCCATGCTGAAAAGGATGGTGCATGATTTCAAGACATCGATGAAATAATTTCCATGATTCCATAATGGGGCACCTTAGGGGAGATGACCCTTGGGATTTTCCCTTAAGTGGCAAAAAGAATTACTTTTGATACAAAGATCATTGAAACTCTCTATACCAGCCTAAGGCAATCACAAACGATCGTTTGAAGAAGTTCGAAGAATGGCATACTCCGACTAGAATGGATGATGTGGACTATCTTGTTGAAGACAACGCAATGGATGATTTTTGCTTATCATCCGAAATGGATGGGACCCATGGTAAGTCCACTTTTGAAGATGATCCTGAACAACAACTACCGAGGTGCAAGCTGGGAACAAAATGCAAATGGTGGGAATGATTCTGGTAACTGGGGAAGAACTCAACAGTCGAGAGTGAGTCCACTGTTTGAAAAGGTTATAACATAACCGAGGAAACTGGAAGCAAATCCCAGTTAACGCCAACGGTAAAACCTGGTGCTTGCGCGTGCTCTCAAGAACTTGAGCATCTCCATATTCATCAAGGTTTTACCAATATCCGTGTCAAGGATCCTGGCAACACAACATACCACCATGATGAATGGTGATGGGTGATGCAGATGCAAAGGAAGATAACACTTTCTCAGATTTCACCTTAGCGAGGCCAATGGAACAAAATCTGGATGATCGACCGAGAGACATATAGCACTCCGCTTCTAATGTTCTCCTTGATGTGCTAGTGTATCCCATTCATAGATATGGTTTGATATATAGAACATCAAGTAAAAGATCGGACTTCGGGTGCACAAGAATCCGTAAGGATTAACTACGGAGGTAAGTCCTACGAAATCCTCATGGGAAGGTGGCCAACTTTCTTCAATCGAGATACTACAATAATAGGTCTTCCGACTGGATGTGTTGGCCACGACATCCACTTTACCGGTTATCGAGAGACCAATATTATAGTTCTTGGAAAATGCTCCAACCATCATATCTGCCTGAGATTCAGATCTGGTTGGTGTCAGGATATTCCAGACTCATCGAGTCTAGAATGGAAAATGAAGGTTTGCAACACAAATCGACGAGACGACGTTGCGAGATTCTCGGGGGAATGAACTACGGTAGTAAGCTCCAAAACATGAGTCGGTTTTGCTACAAGCATGTGAACACGCTGCCCTAGACAAGCATGGTCACCTGGTAGTCTTAAAATGAAACACTACCGAGTTCAGGGGGAACCATCAACGAGGATATCGAAGTCCTTATGTAGGTCTAACTCTTAAGAAGAAACTTCTTCTCCTTGAACAAATCAATCAGTGGCTTGGTGTGCTAGGGATACGTACAAAATGTAGATGATCAGTCTATCAGACCATAGAATACTTCGCACATGCATGACTGACTTGGGATGATTCCAGAGGAAGCAAAAAAACTTTCTCGAATTCACGGCGGCAACTTACATCAGATGCACATGAATTAGAGGAAGTCACATCTTTCAACCGGACATATGCTTCATGATCGGGACATGAGGGCAATGCTTATAAAGTTTACAACACTAGTGTAATGTTCAACGTGAATCATGGGGGAGACAAAATGTTGCTGATGGGATCAACAGCAACTCATCGGAATCTCCATATCACTGGACTTCCACCATCATGTGAACACAGTGATAGCATTGGTCGGACCAAAAGGTGTAATGGTGTATGCTCGAGGGATCAACCAAGAGTAAGAAAACATTACGAACATCATTGGTTCTGATTTGATTTGACGATAGCCCACACTCAAATCAAGGGATTGATAAGGCAATATCGCCGACAATTGATCACGTGGATCAATTGATGAAGATATTATCTTTCTTCAACACAGATACAAGATATCCCTTAGGGATGAGCGTGGTAGGACAAGCTTTTATCTTCCAACTATCCAAGTTGTTGTTAAGCTTAACCAACTAGCTCAGGGGTATCCAACACAGATTCCTGGAGAAGAGGGTGGCTACAAGAAACCAACTTGGTCACGAACTCAACATAGCGATCAGGTGACAGCCTGGTGATACCTCCGAGAAGATATTCGGAAAATCACGAACCACCGATATGTTATTAAGCTCGAGAACAATCTTGCTTTTTTGGGAAAGATGATATGATCAAGGAGCGAGGGATTACCACAGTTCTAACTCATTGGTCGATGAGTGCACCCGAAAATATGGACTAGGTAGCATGATCAATCTTAGGATGATGATTTAATTACCAGCATGCTAAGAATGAGAGTATTGTCCATTAACTACCAAGAAGCAGAGTTGCTAGGAATATTGCTTTCACACATCACGGTTCACTTGTCAGCATTCCGGTTATAATAACACGGAACTGAGGAATGAGCAATGATGGCAAGAAGTATTACTGCGTCAAGAATTCATAAGAGGTGGTGCAATTCCCATGACATTCCTGATATAAAGATGGTAATACCCCAAGGTAGAACAGAACAAAAACTAAATTGGCATTTTGATCTGTGGAATACAACTACTTTGACCCAATCCTAGAAGTAGACGAGGTACTGGAGTTTGTTTCTCCTAGTCATTCCGGAACAGAATGGCTTGACGGACCACAAGAACAATAGGCATCGATGAACACGAATGCACAACTATTCCTGACTATCAATTGATAGACTAGGGTCGGAATACAACTGAGGAGGATCAACTCAAGGAACATAAATCCTTCTGAGTTGTAGATTCACAGATTAGTATGTTGAACAAAGCTCAACATATTTCTTCCGGATAACCCATGCAGAGAGGTAGGACTAGTAGAGTCACAATTATGAATGGAGAACTCCTCAAGAGTACTCTAATTGTGATCTTTTGGTTCAAATAACTTCTGCCATATTGGCTCATGGTATTGGAAGAAGGAAATACCATGGACCTCAAGGACTATCGCAAAGGTTACTAATATCCTAAAGGAACTAGCAAATACTAACAACATGAAGTAGGGTGAATCTCGGGTTCAAAACCCCAGGAATAGAATATCTACTACTAAATGGCATCACGGGATGCTTTCAAGAATGGTGGCCAGAATCATCACACTGGGAACACAAAACATGGCTAGATTACTAGGTGACTCCCTAAAACACCTAGGGTCATAATAATAGCTCCAACATATATGTCGAGGTAGTAGAGTACCTCAACAGACTGTTAGTGTGCTTAATCTGGCCCAAAAGGACATCGGAAACGGGAAGAAGGGATTTGCAAATGCATTAGACTATTTAGAGACTTGGGATGACTCGGACAACATAACGGCTGTAAATGCTCAAAATTATTTGAGACATGATGCAAAAATGGTGGCATAACTACTCAACATCACAATAGCAAGGTTCTGAGGCCAGCTATGAACATATGGAAGTAGTAGGAACTGAACTGAGGCTTGACACCAACAATCCTAAGAGTCTACGGATTAGTAACACGTGATCCTGATAGAAAGATGAGAAGCCTAGTTCTTAATCCCCGTAGAAGAGAAGAGGATGACCCAAATTAGAAGGCCATAGGGTAAAGGAGTAAAAAGAGCCTTACGTTTCCTTCCACAATCAATTCCCTTACATAACTCAAGCATTTCTAGACACGACTTCGACCAGCTTGGCTTGGTAATCCTACAGGTAGTCAGGCTCTGATACCAACGCTGTCAGGACCCCGATTCCAAGTCACATCGATCTAGCTGGTAACACCTCATATCACTTTGCGGCCTCACGCACGGTATTCCCACGGGTGTCGCCTTACCATGGCCTGAGACCATTTGCGCCTTCTGATTCACATATATGATAGTGTCGCTAGCATCCATATGACAGAGAACCCGGGGCAACATGGCTAGTCGTGAACCCAAAGCGGCACTAACCCATGGGGACAGACCTACATGAATCAACTTCGAGCATGTCGGTCAGCAGCGTGTGAATCCGGGCTGTAGCACTGGGCTAACAGGACTCCGGTAACCTGGGCTGTAGCAGGCTAGGCAGGACTCCGGATGTCACCGCGTGACATTTCCCCGAAGGGACAGACACAGGAATGAAGTGAAACACATACCGGCCAGTCAAGTGTCCTGAGCAGTAGTGCTGGGCTAGCAGGACTCCGGTGAACCGGGCTGTAGCGGACTACTATGGCTCATGGAAGCACAAGACTACATTTCCCCATAAGAGAGGCTACCAAGGATAAACCACTAGGTTGTCGAATCCCACACATACCAAGCATTTCAATCATACACACAATATGCTAGATATGTGCAAATAAAACATGGCATCACAACATAACTCTATGACTCAAAGTAATTATTCATTAGGCTCCGAGGAGCGAGATATTACAAACATGGGTCTCATGACCCAACAATCATAGCATACCAATCAAAGCACATGCGGAAGCTTAATAGGTCTGAGTACAGACATCTATAAATGAAAAAGGCTGAGAAGCCTGACTATCTACCAGATCCTGCTGTCAGGACCCCGACTCAATGTCACATCGACCTAGCCTGTAACATCTCATATCACTTTGCGGCCTCACGCACGGTATTCCCACGGGCGTCGCCTTACCTTTGCCCGGGACCGTTTGCGCCTTTTGGCTCACGTATATGATGATGTCTCTAGGATCCATATGATAAGGAGCCCGGGCTGACATGACTAGTCATAAACCCAAAGTGGCACAGACTTACAGGGACAGGCATCCATGACCCAGCATCGAACGTGTCGGTCATCAGCAAGTGGGTCCGGGCTATAGCACTGGGCTAGCAGGACTCCGGTAAACCGGGCTGTAGGTACTCAATGCGTGACATTTCCCCGAAGGGACAGACACAGGAACGAAGAAGGACACATGCCGGCCAGCCTAAGTGTTCCGGAGCAGTAGCAAGCTACCATGGCTCAATGGAAACACTAGGAGACATTTCCCGGTAAGAGAGGCTACTAAAGATAAACAACTAGATAGTTAGATCCCACACATACCAAGCATTTCAATCATACACACAATATGCTCGATATGTGCAAATACAACAAGGAAACACAACATGACTCTACGACACAAGTACTTTATTTAAAAGCTCAGAGAGCCATACATAACATACATACAAGTACGGGTCACATGACCCACTGTCAAGTCATACAGTCATACAAACCAGCAGCGGAAGTAACTTGTCTGAGTACAGACAACTAGTAAAATAAAAGAGGCTTGGAAAGCCTAGCTATACTGCGTGGACCTTCACAAGCTCAGGATTACCACCTGGGCCTTAGTCTACTCGTCGATGTCAACGTCTACGAAGAACCCATCAGAAGGGGTTGCAGCGCCTTCTGTAAAATGTAAATTATAGAAACATGAGTACAAAGGTACCCAGCAAGACTTACGTCAGATCCTACATACATGCACATTATCAAGAAGGGTTGGTGGGGTTATTGCAGCAAGCCAGCTTTGACTCTTGGCTAAACTATCCTACGAGACTCCAACTTGAAAAGGTTTTGCGCACACGAGTCCACTACTCACCACTTCAATACACCACCGAGGATCCACCTCCGTCATCCTACGGAAGAGCCATCCTCGGCACTCACGCTTATCTTGAGATTTTTAGTAGTATCCATTCACTTGTCTATGAACTGTATAAGCAACCAAGTAGTCCTTTACCGCGGACGCGGCTATTCGAATAGATCATGTTAACCCTGCAGGGGTGTACTTCTTCATACATGTTTCCACCACTTAGCGTCTGCACACGACATGTGCTCGGCAGACTTCAAGCGAAAGCCGACGTGGGTGTAGACCACGACCTACCTAAACACCTAAGTCTCTAGTCCAGGTTTATCGCCTATCCAGGTTCCATCCGCAGGGAGTCCGGCCGAGGTTTCCCATACGGCCCCGAACGATGTGTACAGGGTTTCCGAGATACCTAACGGGTATTCGATACACCGTGCCACGTACCTACCGCATCACAGCCCACCCCACGGGTCAGCGCTGTCCACGGCCTCCAGTAAGCTACAAACACCAGAAACTACTTGCAACTCCTGGATAGAGGACTAGGGTGAATAAGAAGTCGAGCAGGGTCATATTTCAGGGCCCAATGCATGGTAGTAGCTGAATCTTAAATCACGCATATAGATCTCAGTTCTTAGGGTCGGCTTCAATGAAACAACCCACCATGTACTCCTACATGGCCTCTCATCGATACCTTTACCAAATCGTGTTCACCACATCACTCTCATTACCGACATGATCATTTCACTCTAGCCCATCACCCAGATGAACCAGACCTGACACGACTCTAAGAATAGCAGGCATAGCAAGGTAGGAACAACACATACATATGGCTCAATCAATTCCTACACATGCTAGTGGGTTTCATCTAATTACTGTGGCAATGACAGGTCATGCAGAGGAAATGGGTTCAACTACCGTAGCACACAGCAGTTTGAAACGCGTTGTCTTAATGCAGTAAAAGAGAGCAAGAGCGAGAACATGGGATTGTATCGATATGATCAAATGGTTGGTTGCTTGCCTGATGGATCGATGCACGGATACAGTTCTTCGCTAGGGTAATCACGGTACTCCTCGGAGGCAGAACCTGCCGCAAAGAACACCGATACACAACCATCACCAAACAATGTGCGACAATATGATGCATGCATGAAACATGGCAATATGAGTGTGTTGGGCTAATGCAACTAAAACCAGATGGGTTTGAATCAATTTGAACCAAAGATTCAAATTTCAAACTCATAAATGGCCCTTTAAAGTGTTTTATCTTGTTCTGCACTAAACCTCAAGTTAGTTTGTTTAAACATGCATGAAACTAGTACAGATGGATAGATTGGATTTTTCTGATCATTTTTCATATATAATTTGTTTGATTTGGAGCTACGGTTGAATTTATATGAATTTTTGAAGTTTGCAACAATTTCTGGAATTTATAAATCATTTTAGATTTATTTTAATTTCAGAAAAGGTTTACTGCGTCAGCATGAGGTCATGCTGACCTCAGCAAGTCAACAGACCCGGTCCAGGTCAAACTTGACGCGTGGGTCCAGGGTGTCAGTGGATAATTAACTAATTTAATTTAGTTTAAACTAATCTGGATAATTAGCAGAAGGGGCCCCCACCTGTCATTGACTCAACAGAGTCAACCAGGGCCCACCCGTGGTCAAAGTCAAAACGGCTGCACCGGCGTTTAGCCGCCGGCGAGCCCGACGCGGCGGCGGAAGTGGTTTTGGCCGTTCCGGCCACCAAATGGGGCGCGGAAGGCATCTACGTGGAGCTGGGGACGAACCGCAGCTCTTGGTGGAGCGAGTTGAGGTCGGGGTGGCCGGAGTTGGCGCCGGCGACGACCTAGGCGGTCACCGGAGTTCGGGTGAAGGCGAACTCGGGGCTAGGGTGTGCGGTGAGGTGCGGGAAGTGCACGGTTGGACTCAACGCAACGTGGTGAGTGCATTGGACACCGTGAGGTGGCCGGAGGATGGTCGGGAGCACGTCGGCGACGAGATCCACGGCGGTGCGTGCGGTTGATCTTCGTGCGGTGGCTACACGGCTCGGGGGCGAGAGAGGAAAGGTAGGAGGGGTAGCTAGGCTCACAGAGCACCCGTAGAGGCCACCGGCGGGGTCGGGGACGAGCTGATGCGGCGACGGCATTGAAGGGGATCTCCGGTGACGGCGGACTCGGGCAAGGTCGATGCGGTGGACTCGGGCCTTGCGAGCACACGGGGCTCGGTTAGCTCGACGAAGTGGACGGCGGCGGAGCTCCTGGACACGACGAGATGATGCACGGGCGGCGGGGAGCGTGGCTACGACGATGGGGCGGCGGCGGTGGCGTCGGCCATGGCTGGGGAGCGCGAGGGGGAGGAGCTGGAGAGGAGAGGAGGTGTCTGGGGGGTTCGGGAGAGCGAGGGGGAGCGATCCACGTCGTTAGCCGGGCGAGTGGAGCGGCGAGGCGGCGAGCAGGTGCGTGGCACCCATGCGGTGCTCGCCGTCGAGCACCTGCCTGCCTGCCTGGTCGGGCAAGCAGCTCGCTGGCGCGGCACTGGGCTGGGCCGGCAGGTGGGCCGGGTTGCAGGCGCCAGGTAAGTTTTTCCTTTCTGTTTTTTTTCCTTTTTCTATTTTCCTGCAACTTTGTTGAATTATTAAAAATACCTAGGCAACTCCTAAAATCACCAAACTGCTCCTGGTCCAAAGTTGGAATATTTCCAACATGAAACATTTCAGTTTAGGAATATTTGGGCATTTGAAATATTTTATATAATTTTAAATGCCCAAATTCAAATACTTATCATTTAATTCAAAGACCCTAAGATGACCTAGAAAATTGTGCAACACTTTTGGCAGAGGTTCTGAACCAAGACAAAAATGATGGACATTTTAGAAGGGCATTTCAGGTTCATTGAAAAAGTTTTTAGTAAACCTAGTTGGTTTCAGAGGGGGCTGGGGGTTCTAACATCCCCATTTCAGGTTTCTGTTGAAAGAATAAACATGATGCAACACTCTAATGCATGAACTAGCTAGGGTGTGACAACTCACCCCCCACTCAAAAGAATCTCGACCCGAGATTTGGGTTCCTCCGGGAAGAAGGAGGGATACTCGAGTCGAAGATGATCCTCCCTTTCCCAAGTTGCTTCATTCTCAGAATGGTGCGACCATTGAACCTTGAGAAACTTGATAGTATGACGTCGAGTGGTATGCTCAGCTTGATCGAGGATACGAACAGGGTACTCTCGATACGTGAGATTATCTTGGAGATCAAGCGTTTCGTGGTCTACTCCACGGATAGGATCCGAGAAGCAACGCCTGAGTTGAGAAACGTGGAAGACATCGTGGACTCTGGAGAGATGCGGAGGTAGTTCCAATTGGTAGGCAACTTCTCCTCGTTTTGCGAGAATGCGAAAGGGTCCAATGTAACGAGGAGCCAATTTGCCCTTGATACCGAAACGATGGGTTCCCTTCAGAGGAGTAACCCGAAGGTAAGCCTTCTCGTCAACCTCAAAAGTCATAGCCTTATGTTTTCGGTCATATTGACTCTTTTGACGAGATTGGACTGTTTTCAACTTTTCACGAACGATGCGAACTTGCTCTTCTGCTTCCTGAATCATATCCAGGCCAAAGAATTGTCTTTCCCCGGTTTCTGACCAGTTAAGAGGCGTTCGACACCTTCGTCCATAGAGAACTTCAAAAGGGGCTTTGCGCAAGCTGGATTGATAGCTGTTATTATAAGCAAATTCGGCAAATGGGAGGCATTTCTCCCACTCCAGTCCGAATGAGATAACAGAAGCTCGAAGCATGTCTTCTAGAATCTGGTTGACACGTTCCACTTGACCACTTGATTGAGGGTGGAAAGCAGTACAAAAAGAAAGGCGGGTTCCCATAGCATTTTGGAAACTTTCCCAAAATCGAGAGGTGAAAAGACTTCCTCGATCCGAGTTAATTTCCAAAGGAACGCCATGGAGAGACACTATTCGGGAGATGTACAAATCTGCTAACTGACTAGCAGTTATACTCTCACGAACAGGTAAGAAATGGGCCACTTTGGAAAGACGGTCGATAACGATGAAGATAGCGTTATTCCCTCTCTTGGTCCTGGGAAAACCGGTAATGAAGTCCATACCAACTTTATCCCATTTCCATTCAGGAATAGCTAGGGGTTGGAGGGTGCCAGCAGGCCGTTGATGCTCTGCTTTTACACGACGGCAGACGTCGCAATTAGCAATACACTGAGCAATTTCTCTCTTCATCCTAGTCCACCAGAACCTTTGGTGTAGGTCCTGATACATCTTGGTACTACCGGGATGAATGGTGAGAGGAGATTCATGAGCCTCCTTAAGGATCAACTGCCGTAGATGCTGGTTCTTGGGAACCACTAAACGGTTCTCAAAGTACACAACACCATGATCATTTGTGGAGAAACATCTAGCACCTCCGCTAGCAATGTTCTCCTTGATCTTAGATATTCCCTTATCTCGCTTTTGGGCAGCGATGATTTGATCCGTAAGAGTAGGTTTCGCCACCAAGGTGGAAAGAAATCCTTGAGGAACAATGTGAAGGTTAAGCTTCCGAAATTCCTCATGGAGAAGCGGTTGACTTTGTTGTAACATCAGGTTGTTACAATAAGATTTACGACTTAGCGCATCAGCCATGACGTTGGCTTTCCCTGGGGTGTAAGTTATTCCTAAGTCGAAATCTATGATCAACTCGACCCAACGTCTTTGCCTGAGATTTAAATCCGGTTGGGTGAATATATACTTCAGACTTTGGTGATTAGTGTAGATTTCGCAACGATTACCGAGAAGGTAATGTCGCCATGTTTTGAGTGCATGGACTACAGCTGCAAGCTCTAGATCATGAGTGGGGTAGTTTTCCTCATGTGGGTGTAATTGCCGTGAAGCATAAGCAATTGCGTGTCGATCTTGCATGAGAATACAGCCTAGTCCTTGTCGCGAGGCGTCGCAGTAGATAACAAAATCCTTGGAAAAATCCGGTGGTACCAGTACGGGAGCAGAGGTTAAACGTCTTTTCAGTTCCTGGAAACTGTGCTCACATTGTGGAGTCCACTCGAACTTTTTATCTTTCTTGAGGAGTTCAGTTAGAGGTTTGGCAACTTTGGAGAAATTCTCGACAAAGTGACAACAATAGCTCGCTAGGCCAAGGAAACTCCGAACTTGCTTGACCGATTCAGGTGGAGTCCAATTAAGGACGGCTCGAACTCGCTCAGGGTTAACAACAATGCCTTTACCAGAAATTACATGTCCAAGATAGGTCACTTCTGACAACCAGAATTCACATTTAGAAAATTTGGCATAAAGGCGATGCTCTCGCAGTTTCTTCAACACTAGCCTTAGGTGTTCGGCATGTTCTTCCTCGTTCTTGGAGTAGATGAGTATATCATCGAGGTAAACCACGACGAATTTATCCAAATACTCCATGAAGATTGAGTTCATCAACCGAGAGAAGGTGGCTGGAGCGTTGGTTAAACCGAAGGACATGACGGTGTACTCGTATTGGCCATAACGAGTAACAAAGGCCGTTTTCGGAATGTCCCCGTTTCTGATTTTGATTTGATGGTAGCCCAACCTCAAATCCATTTTAGAGAAGACTGAGGATCCAGCGAGCTGATCATACAGGTCGTTGATCCTGGGGAGCGGATACTTGTTCTTAATTGTGACCAAGTTGACAGGTCGATAATCTACAACCATCCGGTCCGTACCATCCTTCTTCTTGACGAAGAGGACGGGGCAAGCCCAAGGAGATGAACTAGGTCGGATGAAACCCTTTTTCAAGGACTCATCGAGTTGTTTCTTAAGCTCGGTTAGTTCAAAAGGTGCCATCTTGTAGGGTCTTCTGGAAATCGGGACAGTTCCTGGAATGAGATCTATCACGAATTCGACATCTCTGTCAGGTGGAACACCTGGCAATTCCTCTGGGAAGACATCCGGAAAGTCATGGACTACCGGAACGTCCTCAAGGTCTGGCAAAGGGCTGGCGTTAAGAGAATATAACTATCGCTTGGCTATTCGGGTCAAGACATTGACTATCTTCCCCGAAGGATGGGTGAGTTGAACAGTCCTAGAGAAGCAATCAATTTTGGCATGATGGGATGACATCCAGTCCATACCCAAGATGATATTAATATCCGAAGATTTGAGGGCTATCAAAGATGCGAGAAAAACAAGTCTATCGACTTGAATTTCATTTCCATGGCTTACTCTAGAAGTTTGCCATTTGGATCCCGGAGTTTGAATTACCATTGAGGTGGGCATCTCACAGAATGTGGTGTTATGCAGACGAGCATAGCTCTCGGATATAAATGAATGAGATGCTCCTGTATCAAAAAGAACAGATGCCGGGTGGCAATTCATAAGGAGCGTACCGAGAACGACGTTGGGATCTTCTTGAGCCTCTTCCGCAGAAACACAATTAACATGGCCACGGGCAGTGGTGGCCGGCTTGGCGTAGAACACTTTCCCTGTCGGCTTGCCGCGGCCAACAGTTTTTGCTGTCTGGTTGGGGTTGGTTTGGGGACACTCGCGCATATAGTGGCCTGATTCCCCACACTTGAAACAAGTCACGGAACTGGTGCGTGGAGGAGCAATGTTGGTTGGACCACCATAGGGCTTGGCTGGTGCATATGGCTGAGCTGGGCGAGGCGCCTGGAATGATGGCCTCGGTGTGAACCTGGGTGGCAGGGCAGTGTTAGGCACCCACACGCGGCGCTTGTGAGGACCAGCACCGGATGAGGAACCCAAGTCATGGCCATGCTTGCGTGTTGCTTCATAATCAGTCTGACCAGTCTCAGCACTGATGGCTTTGTTAACAAGCTTCTGGAAAGATGTGCACTCATGCAGACGGAGGTCGTGGCGAAGCTCAGGACTAAGTCCCTTACGGAACCTTGCCTGCTTCTTGGCATCAGTAGAAACTTCCTCCGTTGCATAACGGGAAAGGTTACCAAACTCCCTGCTGTAAGCGTCAACAGAGAGTCGACCTTGAGTGAAACTACAGAACTCCTCACGTTTACGGTCCATGAGACCCTCCGGAATGTGATGTTCACGGAAAGCCTCGCTAAATTCAGCCCAAGTAGTGACATGGTCCGCTGGGCGCATAGCTCCATAATTCTCCCACCATAGACTGGCGGGGCCTTCAAGATGATATGCAGCAAAGGTGACCTTGTCAGCCTCAGCTACTAGCGCAGAACGCGGTTTGTGAGAAATACTACGAAGCCAGTCATCAGCGTCGAGAGGCTCGACGGAGTGGTGGAATGTGGGTGGATGTAACTTGATGAAATCACTGAGTGACACCAAGTTAGTCCTCTGATGGTGTGCTGTGTTCTGTTCAATACGCTCCAACAAACGGTTGGTCTCCCGCTTGTTTCTCTCAGCCTCTAGCATAACTTCTGCCAGAGAGGGAGGGTGAGGCAGATTTGTATCCCCAACTCTGCTGCCTTCGGCCTGCTCTGGGGGAGCGGGGTTGTTGCGGGTGTTGACCATCCTAGGAAAAACAAGACAATGGTTTAGTCCAACATGACAAGATTCCGACATAGAATGTAGAATGTAATGGACAACTCAGAATGCAAGATGATCATCCGTATGACATGGTAGATATAGAAACTACTTCTTTTATTCCATCGCCATACACACCATACGAGGTTTAGTACAAGACCAACAAGTACTACTACGGTGAGAGGAGGATTACATATCATCGGAGGCATCCCAAGCTCCTATACATTATTTTTCCTACACCCCCGGAATTACTACATGCTAAGTCATATTCCACAAGTCACGCAGGACGGTGGAAATACAACTATTACAATACCTAGTGGAACTACTACTATCTCAGTCATCTCCGTAGTAGTTCTCATAGAAGTATCCTCCATAGCCTGGAAGTTCAACGTGAGCATCCGGAAACAAACGGTCCTGAGGAGCCTGTGGACCAAAAGGGCTAGGGTGAGGTCTTGGACCAACAAACGGTGGCCTGCGAGGACCACGAGGTGGGGTGATGCCTCCCACATCACGCCAATCCATCATGTCCGGCAGAGCAGACCTAACAGGATACAGATCTCTCATATCCATGCATCCAGCTTGCACAGCCGGTGCAAACCGAGTCAAAGTGGCCCAATGATCGGCGCGGGTGTTGAAAAGCTCCATTCTCAAGGCCCGATTCTCTCGGTCCTTATCCTCGAGCAACTTAGCAGTGGTGCGAGTTAGTGAGTCCTCCTAACTGGGGTCAGCATAGATAGCCCAGAGATAACCGTGCGCTCCAGGAAGTGAAGCCGGCATATACCGGAAGTCGGTGTTGCGAAGCAGGCCAGTCCTGACTCGCATGATGGTCATCATAGAATAAGCCGCATCTTGCACAGCCATCTCAATAGTAACACCGATCCCATAGGAACAATGAAGGGCCTCGGTAGAACCAGGATAAGAGGGAAATATCCGGACGGTGCAAAGATACTGGCTTTGGTTAAAATCTCGAAACTGCTCTTCGACCGTGTATTCGGGATACCAACGGTAACCCGTCTCGATCATCACTCGAACTAACATGGCCGTATGACCGGTCACACCAATGCATCGGGTCAGGCGAACCACTTGATTTTGGTCGCGAGTGGCCATCTGAAAGCACAACCATAATGCAAAGGCATTAGAATTTCTAGCAAAATTTCGATAGCATAACGGCTGTAAATGCTCAAGAAGGGTTTGAGACATTTATCAAAAAATTGCATAGACACTCAACAATATCATATCAAGGTTCTGGGTTCAATCTTATCATCATAACAAGGTAGTAGAACTGAACTAGGCTTGTAGTCATCAAACCTATAAGGTACTACTGATTCGTAACACGTGAACCTGATAGGGAGAGAAGATCCTAATCCTTAATCCCCGGTAGAAGAATGGACTGACTCAGATCAGAATGCCATGAGGTAAAGAAGTAAAAAGAGCCTTACATACCATCCCACAATCAATTCCCCTACATATAACTAAAGCATTTCTAGACTCAACATCGACCAGTTTGGCTTGGAGAACCTACAGGCAGTCCGGCTCTGATGCCAACGCTGTCAGGACCCCGACTCAATGTCACATCGATCTAGCCTATAACACCTCATATCACTTTGCGGCCTCACACACGGTATTCCCACGGGTGTCGCCTTACCTTTGCCCGGGACCGTTTGCGCCTTTTGGCTCACGTATATGATGATGTCGCTAGCATCCATATGATAAGGAGCCCGGGCTGACATGACTAGTCGTAAACCCAAAGTGGCACAGACTTACAGGGACAGGCATCCATGACCCAGCATCAAACGTGTCGGTCATCAGCAAGTGGGTCCGGGCTGTAGCACTGGGCTAGCAGGACTCCGGTAAACCGGGTTGTAGCGGGCTAACAGGGCTCCGGTACTCAATGCATGACATTTCCCCGAAGGGACAGACACAGGAACGAAGAAGGACACATGCCGGCCAGCCTAAGTGTTCCGGAGCAGTAGCAAGCTACCATGGCTCAATGGAAACACTAGGAGACATTTCCCGGTAAGAGAGGCTACTAAAGATAAACAACTAGATAGTCAGATCCCACACATACCAAGCATTTCAATCATACACACAATATGCTCGATATGTGCAAATACAACAAGGCATCACAACATGACTCTACGACACACGTACTTTATTTAAAAGCTCAGAGAGCCATACATAACATACATACAAGTACGGGTCACACGACCCACATTCAAGTCATACAGTCATACAAACCAGCAGCGGAAGTAACTTGTCTGAGTACAGACAACTAGTAAAATAAAAGAGGCTTGGAAAGCCTAGCTATACTATGTGGACCTTCACAAGCTCAGGATTACCACCTGGGCCTTAGTCTACTCGTTGATGTCAATGTCTACGAAGAACCCATCAGAAGGGGTTGCAGCGCCTTCTGTAAAATGTAAATTATAGAAACATGAGTACAAAGGTACCCAGCAAGACTTACGTCAGATCCTACATACATGCACATTATCAAGAAGGGTTGGTGGGGTTATTGCAGCAAGCCAGCTTTGACTCTTGGCTAAACTATCCTACGAGACTCCAACTTGAAAAGGTTTTGCGCACACGAGTCCACTACTCACCACTTCAATACACCACCGAGGATCCACCTCCGTCATCCTACGGAAGAGCCATCCTTGGCACTCACGCTTATCTTGAGATTTTTAGTAGTATCCATTCACTTGTCTATGAACTGTATAAGCAACCAAGTAGTCCTTTACCGCGGACGCGGCTATTCGAATAGATCATGTTAACCCTGCAGGGGTGTACTTCTTCATACATGTTTCCACCACTTAGCGTCTGCACACGACATGTGCTCGGCAGACTTCAAGCGAAAGCCGACGTGGGTGTAGACCACGACCTACCTAAACACCTAAGTCTCTAGTCCAGGTTTATCGCCTATCCAGGTTCCATCCGCAGGGAGTCCGGCCGAGGTTTCCCATACGGCCCCGAATGATGTGTACAGGGTTTCCGAGATACCTAACGGGTATTCGATACACCGTGCCACGTACCTACCGCATCACAGCCCACCCCGCGGGTTAGCGCTGTCCACGGCCTCCAGTAAGCTACAAACACCAGAAACTACTTGCAACTCCTGGACAGAGGACTAGGGTGAATAAGAAGTCGAGCGGGGTCATATTTCAGGGCCCAATGCATGGTAGTAGCTGAATCTTAAATCACGCATACAGATCTTAGTTCTTAGGGTCGGCTTCAATGAAACAACCCACCATGTACTCCTACATGGCCTCTCATCGATACCTTTACCAAATCGTGTTCACCACATCACTCTCATTACCGACATGATCATTTCACTCTAGCCCATCACCCAGACGAACCAGACCTGACACGACTCTAAGCATAGCAGGCATAGCAAGGTAGGAACAACACATACATATGGCTCAATCAATTCCTACACATGCTAGTGGGTTTCATCTAATTACTGTGGCAATGACAGGTCATGCAGAGGAAATGGGTTCAACTACCGTAGCACACAGCAGTTTGAAACGCGTTGTCTTAATGCAGTAAAAGAGAGCAAGAGCGAGAACATGGGATTGTATCGATATGATCAAATGGTTGGTTGCTTGCCTGATGGATCGATGCACGGATACGGTTCTTCGCTAGGGTAATCACGGTACTCCTCGGAGGCAGAACCTGCCGCAAAGAACACCGATACACAACCATCACCAAACAATGTGCGACAATATGATGCATGCATGAAACATGGCAATATGAGTGTGTTGGGCTAATGCAACTAAAACCAGATGGGTTTGAATCAATTTGAACCAAAGATTCAAATTTCAAACTCATAAATGGCCCTTTAAAGTGTTTTATCTTGTTCTGCACTAAACCTCAAGTTAGTTTGTTTAAACATGCATGAAACTAGTACAGATGGATAGATTGGATTTTTCTGATCATTTTTCATATATAATTTGTTTGATTTGGAGCTACGGTTGAATTTATATGGATTTTTGAAGTTTGCAACAATTTCTGGAATTTATAAATCATTTTAGATTTATTTTAATTTCAGAAAAGGTTTACTGCGTCAGCATGAGGTCATGCTGACCTCAGCAAGTCAACAGACCCGGTCCAGGTCAAACCTGACGCGTGCGTCCAGGGTGTCAGTGGATAATTAACTAATTTAATTTAGTTTAAACTAATCTGGATAATTAGCAGAAGGGGGCCCCACCTGTCATTGACTCAACAGAGTCAACCAGGGCCCACCCGTGGTCAAAGTCAAAATGGCTGCACCGGCGTTTAGCCGCCGGCGAGCCCGACGCGGCGGCGGAAGTGGTTTTGGCCGTTCCGGCCACCAAATGGGGCGCGGAAGGCATCTACGTGGAGCTGGGGACGAACTGAAGCTCTTGGTGGAGCGAGTTGAGGTCGGGGTGGCCGGAGTTGGCGCCGGCGACGACCTAGGCGGTCACCGGAGTTCGGGTGAAGGCGAACTCGGGGCTAGGGTGTGCGGTGAGGTGCGGGAAGTGCACGGTTGGACTCAACGCAACGTGGTGAGTGCGTTGGACACCGTGAGGTGGCCGGAGGATGGCCGGGAGCACGTCGGCGACGAGATCCACGGCGGTGCGTGCGGTTGATCTTCGTGCGGTGGCTACACGGCTCGGGGGCGAGAGAGGAAAGGTAGGAGGGGTAGCTAGGCTCACAGAGCACCCGTAGAGGCCACCGGCAGGGTCGGGGACGAGCTGATGCGGCGACGGCGTTGAAGGGGATCTCCGGCGACGGCGGACTCGGGCAAGGTCGGTGCGGTGGACTCGGGGCTTGCGAGCACACGGGGCTCGGTTAGCTCGACGAAGTGGACGGCGGCGGAGCTCCTGGACACGACGAGACGACGCACGGGCGGCGGGGAGCGCGGCTACGACGATGGGGCGGCGGCGGTGGCGTCGGCCATGGCTGGGGAGCGCGAGGGGGAGGAGCTGGAGAGGAGAGGAGGTGTCTGGGGGGTTCGGGAGAGCGAGGGGGAGCGATCCACGTCGTTAGCCGGGCGAGTGGAGCGGCGAGGCGGCGAGCAGGTGTGTGGCACCCATGCGGTGCTCGCCGTCGAGCACCTGCCTGCCTACCTGGCCGGGCAAGCAGCTCGTTGGCGTGGCGCTGGGCTGGGCCGGCAGGTGGGCCGAGTTGCAGGCGCCAGGTAAGTTTTTCCTTTCTGTTTTTTTCCTTTTTCTATTTTCCTGCAACTTTGTTGAATATTAAAAATACCTAGGCAACTCCTAAAATCACCAAACTGCTCCTGGTCCAAAGTTGGAATATTTCCAACATGAAACATTTCAGTTTAGGAATATTTGAGAATTTGAAATATTTTAGATAATTTTAAATGCCCATATTCAAATACTTATCATTTAATTCAAAGACCCTAAGATGACCTAGAAAATTGTGCAACACTTTTGGCAGAGGTTCTAAACCAAGACAAAAATGATGGACATTTTAGAAGGGCATTTCAGGTTCATTGAAAAAGTTTTTAGTAAACCCTAGTTGGTTTCAGAGGGGGCTGGGGGTTCTGACATCCCCATTTCAGGTTTCTGTTGAAAGAATAAACATGATGCAACACTCTAATGCATGAACTAGCTAGGGTGTGACACCTGCCGAGGGCACAAGATCGTAGCTGAGGTAGCAAGCTAAACGTCGAAGCCCACACAGATCTACTAGTGAGACTAACGTCTCTCTGCAAAACATAAATTAAGCAATCGTAAGTACAATTGTACTCAGCAAGACTTACATCAGAACTAACTACATATGCATCAGTATCAACAAAGGGGTAGTGGAGTTTAACTGCAGCAAGCCAGCTTTGACCCAGTGGCTAACCTGAACTACGACTACAATCAACTCTTTGAGGTGGTGCACAGGAGTCCACATATTCACCATTCAATACACCACTATGGATCCGCTCCCGTCTCCGTACGAGAAGGCCATCCATAGCACTCACACTTATCTTGCGAGTTTTATAGTATCCACTTTCACTTGTCTATGAACTATGCAAGGGGTCCAAGTTTCCATATCCGAGGAATCTGGCTATTCGAATAGATATTGATAACCCTGCAAGGGTGTACTTATTCACACACGCTCCCACCACTTACCGTCGTTTACACGACATGTACTCGGCAACCTTCAAGCAGAAGCCCAACGAGGGTGTCGGCTACGGCCTACCTAAACACTTAAGTCTCTAGTCCAGGTTTATCGCCTATCCAGGTTCCATCCGCAGGGAGTCCGGCCGAGGTTTACACATACGGCCCCGAACGATGTGTACAGGGTTCTGAGACACCAAACGGGCGCCCGGCATGCCCGGCCACGGTGTATCTACCGCAACATAGCCCACCCCTGGGGTCAGCGGTACACACGGCCGCCAACACATAACCTACAGACACCAGAAACTAGTTGCAACTCCTGGACAAAGTACTAGGGTGATTAAGAAGCCGAGAGGGTCAATTAAGGATCCCAATGAGTGGTAGTAGCTGTTCATGGATCACAGACACAGAACTCAGTTCCTGAGGACGGTTTCAATGAGACAACCCACCATGTACTCCTACATGGCCTCTCACCGCTACCTTTACCAAAACGTGTTCACACACTTAGCTCACACACAGTAGGACATGTTCACACACCTCCGATTCATTCCCGATGAATCAGACCTGACACAACTCTATGCAATAGCATGCATGACAAACAAGCATGAATGAGTAGGCACATCAGGGCTCAAACAACTCCTACTCATGCTAGTGGGTTTCATCTATTTACTGTGGCAATGACATGTCATGTAGAGGATAAGGGGTTCAACTACCGCAACAAGTAACAGATGAATCGTTGTTGTCCTAATGCAGTAAAAGAGAGCAGGAGCGAGAGGGTGGGATTGTATCGGAATGAACAAGGGGGTTTTGCTTGCCTGGCACTCCTGAAGATAATATAGTTCTTCATCGGTGTCATCGATCTCATTGTCGAAACCACGTCTATCGAGAGGGGACAAATACCGGCAACAGATAAAGAAACACAATCAATGCAATGCACAATATGATGCATGATCAAGACATGTCAATATGCTGTGGTTTGAGTTAATGCAACTAGCAACACAATTAAGTGTAGTTGGTTTGAACCCAAGGTTCAAATTCAAACTCCACATATGGTTATTTAAATGCCATTCATTTGATTTGTCCTAAACAGTAGCTATAAGTTATTCTAACATGATTGAAAATGGTACAGATGGATTCCTTGAATTTTTCTGATAATTTTTCATATATAAATTATTTCATTTGGAGTTACGGTTTAATTTCTATGATTTTTAGAAGTTTAAACCATTTTCTGGAATTTCTAAACCTTTTCTGATTTATTTTAAATCCAGAAAGGCTTTACTGCGTCAGCACTAGGTCAGGCTGACGTCAGCTGGTCAACAAGGCCGGCCCCGGTCAAAACTGACAGTGGGCCCCATGTGTCAGTAACTAAACTAAACTAACTAGATTGAGTTAGCACTAATCTAGGTTAGTTAGCAGGGTCGGGCCCACAAGTCATTGACCGAGTGGTCGACTAGGATAGTGTTAATCCGGTGGTTAGCTGGAGTTACGTCACCGGCGACGAGCCGAGACAGCGGACGAGCCCGGGATCACTCCTCCGACGACCAAAACAGCGGCGGGGACTACCTACGCGAAGCCCGGGTCCGTGCGCATCCAACGGAGCAAACAGGGCGAGCTGGGGTGGCCGTAATCCTCGCCTGCATCGAGCTCAGCGGCTGCCGGACCTCGGGCGTTGGCAGAAACGGTGCTACGGTGCCTTTTTCGCACCGTGGTTGGGCTCGTTTGAGAGCCCAGACCAGCGCGCATCAGGCGGTGGTGCTAGCCGGGCCTGGGTGGCCGGAGGCATCAGCGAGGAGCTCGGCCGCAGCGGCCGGAGCCTGGGTGAGGCGCGAGTGGTAGCTACAGCATGCGTGCGGGAGAGCTGAACTGCTGGTGTGTGCGTGCATGATGCGGCGAGGGCGATGGACACACCGAGTGGACCAAATGGTCACCGGGGGCGCGTCGGTGACGGTCGCAGGCGGCCGCGCGTGCGGGAGAGCTCGATGCAGTGGCTACGGCGCATAGGGAAGGGAACAGAGAAGGGAGGACGGGCAGAAGCTCACGGCGATCATCATGGAGTGGACGATGAGCTCAGGGAGGGCCTGAGGCACTCGGGGCGTCGAGGGGGATCTCCGGTGACGGCGGTCGGGGACGAGCTCGGTGAGGGCAGAGGGGCGCGTCTGGCTACATGTGGCGAACCGAGGAGGTTGAGGACGTCGAGGCAGAGCTCGCAGGCACGGCGAGGAGTCGAGGAAGTGGTGGTGGCGTCAGCTACGGCGGCGGCGGCTTACGGGCGCGTCGGCCATAGCGGGTGGGGACGAGGGAGAGAGCCAGGGGGAGAATAGGGATGTCGGCGAGGTCGGGACGGCGCCGAGGAGGGGCTTCGAGGCGTGGCCATGCTGTCCAAGCGGGGCAGGCGGCCAGGGAGCTGCGTGGCGAGCTTGGCGTGCACGGGCGCGCTGCTCTCTGCCTGCCTGGCGAGAGGAAGCAGGTGGTTGGCACGGGCCGGCCAGTGGGCTGCCAGGTGGGCTGCGCCAGGTAAGTGGCCAGGTAACTTCTCTCTCTCTGGTTTTCTCTATTTGTTTCTATTTTCTATTTTCTACAGTAAGTTTTGATTTAGTAAAAATACTAAACCATTTGTTAAAATGCTGAAATTAATTGTGGGCACTTGTGAATTTGTTTCCAACAGCCCTCATTTAATTTCACAATTATTTGAGCACTTAAAAATATATATAGCATTTAAATGCCCAAATTCAAATACAATATGATTTAATTCAAAAATCCAGAATGGCCTAGAAATATGTGCATGACTTTTGGCACGGGTTTTCACCTTAAACAAAAATCATGAACTTTTCTAAAGGGCATTTGGGATCATTGTAAATATTATTATCGAACCTAGTTGAATTCATTAGGTGCTAGGGCTGTGACACCTGTGGCCACCATTTCAGATTTGGGAGCTTGAACTATGTTGCGGACATCCCTGGAGACTTGATCTTCATCGGATTCGAGACCGCGGCAACCACTCCTGGTCACCCCGATGGACATGACCTAATTCTGTCATCGGACCACATCCAGGAGATAGCTCCTGTAACCGCTCTGGCCTTAGATCCGGAGCATACCGCGCATCCAAGGACCGGAGGCTCAACCCCACCACGGTGGCCACATATTCCCCGGTGTTGGAGCCGCACATGGACTTAACCTCACATGATATGTGTGTCACCGGAACTCCGGACTCGTCTCCGGCAATAAGTTCCGAACTGTGTGAGTCCGCAGACGCCAAATTTAATCGTTTATTGATCTTCGAATTGAGTGCCGCAGACATCTTCCAGCACTTGCCTTTGGGCGACGTGCTAAACTCATTAAAAAACCTATCCTTAGCGGGGGGTTCGCAGCCGAACTATATCCGATTCAAACTAGAAGCTGATGACGGGGAGTTTCGCTCCCCACCCGCCACCCACTTCATAGCCACTATCGAAGACTTAACCGACATGCTCGATTACGGCTCCGATGACATCGACGGTATGGACGACGATGCCGGAGAAGAAGAGGCCCAGGACCCGCCGTTCACCGGACGCTGGACGGCCACTTCCTCGTACGATGTATAGATGGTGGATGCACCAAAGGAGAACAGCGGCGATGACAAAGAAGATCCAGTTAAGGATAAACCTCCTGAGATACAATCAAAACACCAACGTCAAGAGCGCCGCTCTAAGTCATGCTGTAGTAAAGATAGCAACACCCGCACAGGAGAAGATAACACCCCGGAAGGTGCCAAAGACAACGAAGACCCTGTTGACGCAGCTACCGAACAGGATGAATGGGAAGATGGGCAGGTTAGCCCTGGTAAACAGGCCACACATGAGGACTCGGAGGACAGTAATTATCTTCTGCTGTCCGAGGATGAGGCGAGCCTCGGCACCAAGGATTTCATCGTGCCTGAGGAACCTCTTGAGCAGGAGCGCTTCAAGCGCGAGCTAATAGCCACTGCAAGAAGCCTGAAAAAGAAGCAGCAACAGATTCAAGCTGACGAAGATCTTCTCAACGATAAATGGACTGATGTCCTAGGATCTGAGGAATACGTCCTCAAGCGCCTGGCCAAAAGCTACCCGAAGCGCAAATTACTACCTTAGTTCAACGACGAGGCGCCAGAACACATACCACCATTACGCAATGCGGCTGACCGACCACCACATGGCCAAGACAAATCGGCAACTCAAGCTGAACACTAGCCCGCCCTGCCTTGTTGCAAAGGAACAGGTAAATCATCTCACGGTCATACATATGACCTTCAACATGAACTGAACAATAAAGCAGGACATACTAGATCGATCTACGGATCGCGAGGACCTGCCCCGACACGCGATGACGGCCACATGTTCGGACGTGACAAACCTAGTCATACACGGGCCGAAAGCCGCAGACGGACCCCATCAGAGCTACGTCGTGATACGGCCCGATATAGAGGCGCCTCACACCCTCATTACTTCACCGACGAAGTCATGGAACATGAATTCCTAGAAGGGTTCAAACCCGTGAATATAGAATCATATGATGGAACCACAGAAACCGCGGTATGGATCGAAGACTTCATTCTCCACATTCATATGGCCGGCGGCGATGACCTTCATGCCATTAAATACCTCCCCCTGAAGCTCAAAGGACAAGCACAGCACTGGTTGAACAGCCTGCCCGAAAACTCCATCGGCAGCTGGGAGGACATGGAAGAAGCCTTCCTTGATAACTTCCAAGGTACATACGTTCGACCTCCGGACGCCGATGACTTAAGCCATATAGTTCAACAGCCCGGAGAGTGTGCCGGGAAATTCTGGACCAGGTTCCTAAATAAAAAGAACCAGATAGTCGACTGTCCATATGCCGAAGTCCGCGATGAATGGCTCGCCCGAAATCTCGGCCAAGAGAAGCCAAAGTCCATGGCGGCTGAGGGAGTCCTAGATTAGGGGGTGTCCAGATGGCCGGACTATACCTTCAGCCGGACTCCTGGACTATGAAGATACAAGATTGAAGACTTCGTCCCGTGTCCGGAAGGGACTTTCCTTGGCGTGGAAGGCAAGCTTGGCGATACGGATATGTGGATCTCCTACCATTGTAACCGAATTTGTGTAACCCTAACCCTCTCCGGTGTCTATATAAACTGGAGGGTTCTAGTCCGTAGGACAACATACAAAACAACAATCATACCATAGGCTAGCTTCTAGGGTTTAGCCTCTCCGATCTCGTGGTAGATCTACTCTTGTACTACCCATATCATCAATATTAATCAAGCAAGACGTAGGGTTTTACCTCCATCAAGAGGGCCCGAAACCTGGGTAAAACTTCGTGTCCCTTGCCTCCTGTTACCATCTGGCCTAGACGCACAGTTTGGGACCCCCTACCCGAGATCCACCGGTTTTGACACCGACATTGGTGCTTTCATTGAGAGTTCCTCTGTGTCGTTGCCGTCAGGCTTGATGGCTCCTACGATTATCAATAGTGATGTAGTCCAGGGTGAGACCTTCCTCCCCGGACAGATCTTCGTCTTCGGCGGCTTCGCACTGCGGTCCAATTCACTTGGCCATCTGGAGCAGATCGAAAGCTATGCCCCTGGCCGTCAGGTCAGATTTGGAAGTTTAAACTACACGGCTGACATCCGCGGGGACTTGATCTTCGACGGATTCGAGCCACTGCCGAGCGCGCCGCACTGTCACAACGAGCATGATCTAGCTCTGCCGCCGAACAATGCCCTGGAGGCCGCACCCGCATCGGCTTCGACCCTTAATTCGGAACCAACTGCGCCGATCGAGGACGGATGGTTGGACGCCGCCTCGGGGGCTGCGATCTCAACGGTGATCAAGCCGAACACCAGTCCCGCACTCCGTGAGACTCGTGAGTCCAAGGAGCCGGACTCCTCTTCGGACTCCAAACCCTCCGCGCCCCTGCCAATCGAATCCGATTGGGCGCCGATCATGGAGTTTACTGCCGCGGACATCTTTCAACACTCGCCTTTCGATGATATTTTGAAGACACTAAAGTCTCTCTCTTTATCAGGAGAGCCCTGGCCGGACTATGGTCAGCAAGGTTGGGATACGGATGATGAAGAAATTCAACACCCACCCACCACCCACTTTGTAGCCACTGTCGACGATTTAACCGACATGCTCGACTTCGACTCCGAAGACATCGATGGTATGGAAGCCGATGCAGGAGACGATGAAGAACCAGCACCTATTGGGCCCTGGGAAGCCACCTCGTCATATGACATATACATGGTGGACACCCCAACAGAAGGAGATGGCGATGGAACAGCGGAGGATGACCCCTCCAATAAACAGCCTAAGCGCCAGCGTCAGCGGCGCCGCTCAAAATCCCGCCAAAGCAAATACGGCGATTCCAGCACATGAGATAATAATACTCCGGAGAGTGCCGAAGAAAACCCCCTCCAGCAAGATTCAGCACAGGAGGATGGAGAAGCCATCCCTCATGAGAGAGCGGGAGACAGAGAGGTCGGGGACGATAATTATATGCCTCCCTCAGAAGGCGAGGCAAGCCTCGACGACGAAGAATTCGTCGTGCCAGAGGATCCCGTCGAGCAAGAGCGTTTTCAACGCAGGCTTATGGCCACGGCAAGAAGCCTCAAGAAAAAACAGCAACAACTTAGAGCTGATCAAGATTTGCTAGCCGATAGATGGACTGAAGCCCTTGCGGCCGAGGAGCATAAACTCGAAAGCCCCTCCAAGAGCTACCCAAAGTGCAGGTTGCTACCCCGATTAGAGGAGGAAGCACTTAAACCTACATCACCGGCACTTGATATGGCCGACCGGCCACCTCGTGGCCCCGATAGAGAGGCCTCTCGGCCCTCCACTCAAGCCACACCCCGTACCAAGGCATGGGAAAATGCGCCTGACCTGCGAGATATGTTGGAGGACAAGGCAAGGCAAACAAGATTGATCTACGGATCGCGGGGGCACCCCATGACTCGAGACGGTAACCATCACGCCGGACACAAACCCGGTAGGGCCGAGCATAGTAGACAAAGCTCATTGGAGCTACGTCGTGATATAGCCCAGTACAGAGGCGGCGCACACCCACTATGCTTCACAGACGAAGTAATGGATCATCAAATCCCCGAGGGTTTCAAACCCGTAAACATCAAATCATATGATGGCACAACAGATCCTGCGGTATGGATCGAGGATTATCTCCTTTGTATCCATATGGCCCGCGGCGATGATCTCCACGCCATCAAATACCTCCCACTCAAGCTTATTGGACCAGCTCGGCATTGGCTTAACAGCTTGCCAGCAGGATCAATCAGTTGTTGGGAGGACCTGGAAGCCGCATTCCTCGACAATTTCCAGGGCACTTATGTGCGACCCCTAGACGCAGATGACCTAAGCCACGTAATTCAGCAGCCAGATGAATCGGCCAGGCAATTCTGGACACGGTTCCTTACAAAGAAAAATCAAATAGTCGACTTTCCTGATGCAGAGGCCCTAGCAGCCTTCAAGCACAATATCCGAGACGAGTGGCTTGCCCGGCACCTTGGACAGGAAAAGCCGAAATCTATGGCAGCACTCACGACACTCATGACCCACTTTTGCATGGGAGAAGACAACTGGCTTGCTCGTAGCAACAATATGACCAAGAACCCTGGTAATTCGGATACCAGGGATAGTAGTGGCAGGTCGCGTCGCAGCAAGCAGAAGCACCGCATTAACAACGACAATGCTGAGGATACGGCAGTTAATGCCGGATTCAGAGGCTATAAATCCGGTCAGCGGAAAAAGCCATTCAAAAGAAATCCTAGGGGCCCGTCCAGTTTGGACCGAATACTCGACCGCTTGTGCCAGATACATGGCACCCCCGAAAAGCCGGCCAATCACACCAACAGGGATTGTTGGGTGTTCAAGCAGGCAGGCAAGTTAAATGCCGAAAATACTGACAAGGGGCTGCATAGCAATGACGACGAAGAGCCCCGGCCGCTGAACAACAGTGGACAGAAGGGTTTTCCCCCACAAGTGCGGACAGTGAACATGATATACGCAACCCACATCCCCAAGAGGGAGCGGAAGCCCGCGTTAAGGGACGTATACGCGGTAGAGCCTGTCGCCCCAAAGTTCAACCCATGGTCCTCCTGCCCGATCACCTTTGATCGAAGGGACCATCCCACTAGCACCCGTCATGGAGGATTCGCCGCATTGGTTCTAGACCCAATTATTGATGGATTTCATCTCACTAGAGTCCTTATGGACGGCGGCAGCAGCCTGAACCTGCTTTACCAGGATACAGTGCGGAAAATGGGCATAGATCCCTCGAGGATTAAGCCCACCAAAACGACCTTTAAAGGCGTAATACCAGGTGTAGAGGCCAACTGTACAGGCTCAGTCACACTTGAAGTGGTCTTCTAATCTCCGGATAATTTCCGAAGTGAGGAGTTAATCTTCGACATAGTCCCATTCCGCAGTGGCTATCACGCACTGCTCGGGCGAACCGCATTCACCAAGTTCAATGCGGTACCGCACTACGCATACCTTAAGCTCAAGATGCCAGGCCCCCGAGGAGTAATTACGGTCAATGGAAATACCGAACGCTCTCTCCGAACGGAGGAGCACACGGCGGCCCTTGCAGCGGAAGTACAAAGCAGCCTTTCCAAGAAGTTCTCAAGTCCGGCCATTAAACGTCCAGACACCGTCAAGCGCGCCCGGCGTAACCTACAACAAGACCGCCTTGCACGTTCCGAGCAGGCATAGCAATGCGGCCCCAACCCCAGCCCTTGCAAAAATGCGACGCCAGTGCTTCGCATACATAACTACGCTCTAGAAATACCATGGGTACAGGGGGAGGGGCACCATCACGGCACGCCCGAAACACGGCTTAAACCGCACGAGGGGCTGCCGAATTTTTAATTTTCTCTTACTGTCAGGACTCCATTCTTCGGAAGGCCTGTTCGGCAGTTCAATTGCCGCACAAACGATGCAAGAACCAGGGAAGCAGACAAGCCATGCCGCATTACGGAACTCCCAGGTGCTCTCTATCACGAGCAGTATACCTGTTTCGCATAGCATTCCGCAGCCTGCCCCTGGAACGGACATGATAAATAGTCCAACCTTTTTGCTTATCGTATTATTTTGTATCGTTCTGCTTTGATCGCAGCCCTTTTTAATAAACAATGCATAGCTTTTGTCTATTTTTGCATTACTCTTTTTTTACAAATATATGTTCCTTAACTACATGTTGCACCCGTACACTTTGGTACGGCCAAAATGCGGCAGGGGCTTTAGTACCCCTCAATATGGTGTGAGAATTCCGAACACTTTAACAAGTGCGGCACCCCGAACTTATAGCATTGTATGCATCGGCTCCGAATCATGTCTTGGGTCAATAGTTGGGTTTGCCCGGCTCCTATGTTTTGGTGCCTTACATTCCGCTATATCGGCTAAGGTAGCACTAGGAGAACTACTGCAATTGTGCCCCAGTTGAGCTGGGTCGAGCACCTCGGTAGACAAAAGCTAAAACTGACTGTCATGATGAAGCGAGAGTCGATCGCTGTTCGAGAGGTTTTTCGAGTCCCTAAAGACCATGCCGCTTAGAGTGAGGAGTCGGCTCTGTCCGGCCAAGGCGTGGATAGCGCCCCGAACTCGGTCTTCCGAATACCAGCGGCTTCGCCGGAATTTAAATTATAGAATTCTATGGCTAAGTGAGAGTGTTCACGCATTATAGTCCGATTGCCTCGTTCGTTGTGCTGAAACAAACATGGGAAAAAGAGCGCTCAGGTTTATCCCCGAACACCCCAGCACTAGCGGCACGCGGGCAGAAGCTGAAGAGTCGCCGCACATAAGGTAATATTTTAAATTCCAACAGCATTGCTTAGCGCATATGAACAAGTTTTCAGCGCAAAGGACAAAACGAGCGAGTTTTACTCAAAAATTACATCCCTGGAACATCCATCCACCATAAGGCGGGCACCCTTCAGAACATCCGTATAATAATTCTCGGGCTTGCGATGCTCTTTCCCCGACGGTGGCCCGTCCTTCACAAGCTTCTCAGCATCCAGCTTTCCCCAGTGCACCATAGCACGGGCAAGGGCCCTACGGGCACCTTCAATGCAGATGGAGCGCTTGATGACTTCGAGCCTTGGACAGGCCCCCACCAGCCGCCGCACCAGCCCGAAATAGCTCCCAGGCAGAGCCTCTCCATGCCACAACCGAACTATGAGGCCCTTCATGGCCTGTTCGGCCGCCTTGTGGAGCTCGACTAGTTGCTTCAGCTGGTCGCTCAGGGGCACGGGGTGTCCGGCCTCAGCATACTGAGACTAGAACACCTTCTCTATCGAGATGCGCTCCTCGGCTCGATAGAATGCAGCGACATCGGACACGCTACGGGGAAGATCTACGAATGCTCCTGGAGAGCTCCAGATTTGGGTAAGTAACAAGTAACTCACGCTTATGTGTATGCTTTGCATAAAGAATGCCTTACCCACCGCTATCTTTTTCACCGCATCCAACTCCTGGAGGGTCTTCTAGGATTCGGCCTTGGCAGACTTGGCATTTTCAATAGCCATCGCGAGCTTGGATGCTTGCGTCTTTGAGTCAAGCTCCAAACTCTCATGTTTTTTCATGAGAGCCTGGAGCTCTTACTGCACCTTGCCAACCTGGGCCTCATACTTCTCCCGCTCGGTGCGCTCCGCGGCCGCCCTATTCTCGGCCTCGACCAGCGCTTGCTTAAGGATCGCCACCTCCGACGTGGCCCCTACAATAGCCATGATAATCCTGTCATTTTTTGCAATTGCACCTTTTTTATTATATATTTAAACAAGGTATTTCTTACCTTACTTGTCCTCAAGCTACTTCTTGGCACGCCCGAGCTCTTGCTCGGACTGCTCGAGGTTCTACTTCAGCGTGTCCACTTCCGCAGTCAGTGCGGCGGACGCCAGCAGAGAAGCCTGCATACGCATATTGACTCCTTTTTGTTAGACTCCTGTGAATTTTATTTGATCCTCTCTTCGGCTTTTCTTCCCGAACGCCAAACAAAGCATCAGGGGCTACTGTCTATGCAGTAATATTATTTACACATTCTTTACTTACCTCAAAGCCTGTTAAAAGGTTAGTACAAGCTTCAGTCAGTCCGCTCTTGGCGGACTGAACCTTCTGGACCACCGCACTCATAATGGTGTGGTGCTCCTCATCGACGGAGGCGCCTTTGAGAACCTCCAACAGATTGTCCAGCGCCTCCGGTTGGACGGGGGTCACCGGCACGGTGGGCTTTCTCCTCTTGGAAGGAGGTCGCCTGCCGGACTCTGGAACCTTTGAAGGTTCTAGAGCAGTGTTCGGCCTAGAGCCGGACTTGGAGCCTTGGGGGGTTTTATCCCCTTTACTCCTAGAGTCCAGGAGGTCGCCTTGCGGTGCCTCCAGGACCACCTCTTCCTGGCTTGGAACTTGTTTGGACAACACTTCGGCATCGTCCGTAGGGCGGGGGGAGGAAGCCATCGGAAGCGAATTCACATCCGACGAGTCCAGTGAACCGCTCGACGACGCGTCGAGCCGGTCTTTGGGTGGGATGCATAATCATATTCGACACAAGGGAAAGCTGTGCAATAAAGTAATACTATGAATTACTCTGGTATCCGAATACTTATGATTTCGCCAGGGGCTTGGCCCTGAGCGGCCACTCCTCTCGGCTGTCGTCGGCGTCGGTGGAGTAGTCCGGAGGAAGGGTTTTCCCCTTTTTGGACCCTTCGGCCTCCTTAGTAAGGGCGGCCTTCCTTTTCTTCTCTCCCCCTGCTGGAGGAGGAGAGGTCTCTTCTTCCTCCTCCTCGTCTTCATGGGAGGAATTCGCCTTGGAGCCGTCGGATGATGAACCCGACACCTCCTGGCGCCGGGCACTTTTTCGAGTCCCCGTGGCCCTCTTCGTGGCCTTCTTCTCTGGAACCACATAGGGTGCCGGAACCAGCAGCTTCACCAAGCGGGCATCGGCTGGGTCTTCGGGCAAAGGAGCCGGACAGTCGATCTGTCCGGACTTCGCCTGCCAAACCTGTCAAAGGTAAGGGAGCTTAGATCCCTCATAGAGTTAAACTATGAGAAACTAATACCCTGTAAAAGGTACAAACAACTTACTACGCTAGCGTGACGCTGCGTGCTGAATCCGCGATCCTCGGTAGCGGATGCGGGAGCCTCGGCGCCCTTCAAAAGCACCTTCCAGACATCTTCGTACATCGTGTCGAAGAGCCTGCTCAGAGTTCGGTGCTGCGCCGGGTTGAACTCCCACAGATTGAAGGCTCGTTGTTGACACGAGAGGATCCGGTGGATGAGCATGACCTGGACTACATTGACAAGCCTGAGCTGCTTGTCCACCAGGGTTTGGATGCATCTTTGCAGTCCAGTCACCTCTCCTTTGCTGCCCCACGACAGGCCCGTCTCTTTCCAGGACGTGAGCCGCGTTGGGGGTCCGGACCGGAACTCGGGGGCTGCGACCCATTCAGGGTCCTGGTTGCCGCGCACCACCTTCGGCTTGACATTGAAGGTCTTGAGCCATAGGCCGAAATGGGGGCGGATGCAGAGGGAAGCCTCGCACACGACGATAAACGCCGAGATGTTGAGGATGAAGTTCAGGGCTAGATCATGGAAATCCAGGCCGTAGTAGAACATGAGTCCCCGGACTAATGGGTGGATAGGAAAGCCCACTCCATGGAGGAAGTGGGGAAGGAACACTACCCTCTCATGGGGCCTTGGGGTGGGGAGGAGCTGCCCCTCTTCGGGAAGCTGGTACGCGATGTCGTTAGACAAGTATCAGACCTTCCTCAGTTTTTTGATGTGTCCCTCCGTGATGGAGGAGACCATCCACTTGCCTCCCGCTCCGGACATGGATGGAGAAGGTTGAGGTGGGGAGTGCGGACTTGGGAACTGGAGCTCGAGTGCGCGAAAATGGATAGGCAAAGGAGGAAGAAGGCGTTGGTGCAAAGGTGGATCCTTATCCCCTTATATGGGTGGACGCAACTACATGTCCCCACCAGCCTGGTAAAACTCGCTTATCTCCAAGCACCGTAATCAATGGCGCGGTTGGGTTACCCACGCCCGTATTGATGAGAATCCCGGAATAAGGGGACACGATCTCTACTTTAACAAGACGTGCCAAGGAAACCGCCTCAAGTGACACGCTGAGGTGGGATAATAAAACGATTCGAATAAAGGCTTGGCCGTGGTGCATCACACTACGGAATACGTCAGCAGATTAGATTTGTGTAAATATTATTCTCTCTATGGCAATATGTGGAAACTTATTTTGCGGAGCCGGACACTATCTTTGTGTTCAAAATCTTCTATGAAGTACTTGGAGGAGGAACCCGCCTTGCAATGCCGAAGACAATCTGCGCGCCGGACTCGTCGTCATTGAAGCCTGGTTCACGGGCTACTGAGGGAGTCCTGGATTAGGGGGTGTCCGGATGGACGGACTATACCTTCAGCCGGACTCCTGGACTATGAAGATACAGTATTGAAGACTTCGTCCCGTGTCCGGAAGGGACTTTCCTTGGCGTGGAAGGCAAGCTTGGCGATATGGATATGTGGATCTCCTACCATTGTAACCAACTTTGTGTAACCCTAACCCTCTCCGGTGTCTATATAAACCGGAGGGTTTTAGTCCGTAGGACAACATACAGAACAACAATCATACCATAGGCTAGCTTCTAGGGTTTAGCCTCTCCGATCTCATGGTAGATCTACTCTTGTACTACCCATATCATCAATATTAATCAAGCAGGACGTAGGGTTTTACCTCCATCAAGAGGGCCCGAACCTGGGTAAAACTTCGTGTCCCTTGCCTCCTGTTACCATCCGGCCTAGACGCACAGTTCGGGACCCCCTACCCGAGATCCGCCGGTTTTGACACCGACAGCGGACCTCACGGCACTCATGACCCGCTTTTGCGCGGGCAAGGATAGTTGGCTGGCCCGTAGCAAAAACAATGCAAGCGACGCCGGCACACCTGAAGCTAAAAATAGCAACAACAAGTCTCGACGCAACAGGTACAAATGTCAAAATAACAATGACAACACCCAGGATACAACGGTCAATGCCGGATTCAGTGGCTCCAAGCCTGGTCAGGGGAAGAAACCGTTCAAAAAGAACAATTCGGGCCCATCTAGCCTGGACCGCATACTCGATCGTCCGTGCCAGATTCATGGAACCCCAGACAAACCACCCAATCATACCAACAGAGATTGCTGGGTTTTTAAACAGGCCGGCAAGTTAAATGCCGAAATCAAGGATAAGGGATCGCAAAGCGAAGATGACGATGAGGAGCCCCGGCCGCCGAACACAGGGGGATAGAAGAAGTTTCCCCCTCAGGTCAAAACGGTGAACATGATATACGCTACCCACATCCCCAAGAGAGAGCAAAATTTAATCCATGGTCATCATGCCCGATCACTTTTGATCGCGGGGATCATTCAACCAGTATCTGTCACGGGGGTTCAACCGCACTGGTCCTGGACCCAATATTTGATGGATTCTACCTGATGCGAGTCCTGATGGACGACGGCAGCTACCTGAGCTAGTGTGTGATCCTCTGTACGGCTCAAGCGACACCGGATACACACATACTTTCACTTTCTATTCATTTCCTTTTCAGGTTTCAATCCCGCAGGGCCTGATTACCAGCCCTCTTGAAGGATAAACACACCAAGACGGTGAGAAACACGGATGTACGGGGGATTTTGAAGGTGGTTTCGTTAAACAATCACTCTACCTGTTTTTTAGGACCCACATGTAGCTCTCCCTTGGTTTTTGGCATATTAAATAGCATGTTGCTTATCACACTACTTGTATCAATGCTCCTTGACATATTAATAACATTACAATGAAAACAGTTCGTGACTGGAGCTTTAAAGCCCCAGCTTATCACCTTTGCACCTTTTCTGTTTTCTTTCTTTTCTTCCTTTCCTTTCTCCCTGTGGGTAACCCTATCAGGTAGCACCCATACACTTTGGTGCGTTTGATGTTCGCCAGGGGCTTCACAGCACCCCACACTATGACAACAAAAGTCTGAACATTTTTTATAAGTATAGTTCGGCACCGCGAATTTAGCACTATATGCATTGGCTCTGAATAATGTCTTTGGTCAATAGTTGGTTTGCCCGGCTCCTGTTCTTGCTACCTTATGCTCCGCTATATCGGCTAAGGTAGTAAAGGGAGAACTACTTAGATTGTGCCTTGGTTTATCCAAAGGAGCACCTCAATAGAGAAAGCCGAAAACTAACTGTCTTGATGCGGCGAGAGTCGGTCAGCTGTTCGGAGGATGCAAATCGTTGGAGATTTCTTCCGCATTACGCGAAGAATTGGTAGTTCCCGATCAGACGCTTATAGCACTCTGGTTCAGATACTAGGGGATGCACCCATGTTTTTATTGTCAAACTCCTATGGCTAAGTGAGGGCGTTAAAGCCGCGTTGTCTTATTGCCAGGTTCGTTGCGCTAAACAACTCCTTCAAGGACCTTATAATTGGATCAAGATTGTTTAGATTCCATCCCGAACACCTCCGTACTACCTACGTGGGGCCAGAAGCCGACGACTCGTTAACCCTCAGATTTCATACAACACGGCCGCAGAGGAGGTAAAATTTAAAAACATAACAAGCATTATATTATGAACCCACTTTGTTCTATGATACCAGGCAGAAGGAACGCGAATGCATTCATTCAAAGATAATATCATGCAAACACTATGTTGCTACAATGCGAGATCCCTCTAGGATATCTGCAAAATAGCGCCCGGGTGTGCGCTGCTCCTTGCCCTCTGGCGGCCCCTTGGTCAGCTCGACGGCATCCATCTTCGCCCACCACATCTTCCAGCGGGCGAAGGCCATGCACGCACTTTCAATATAGGCTGATCGCTTCACGGCGTCCAGCCGAGGACAGGCGTTCACCAGCCGCTTCACAAGCCCGAAGTAGCTGCCGGGCATAGCTTCGGCTGGCCATAGCCGGATTATCAAATCCATCATGGCTAGTTCGGCCACCCTATGCAGCTCCACCAGCTGTTTCAGCTGATCGGTGAAAGGCACGGGATGCTCTGGCGCAAGATACTATGACCAGAACAATTTCTCCGTGCAGCTCCCTTCTTTGGCTCGGAAGAACTCCGCGGTGTCGGACACACTACGCGGCAGATCTGCGAAGGCTCCTAGAGAACTCCGAATCCGGGTTAGTAAGAAATACTTCTTCTTCATATAGTTGTGTTGCATACTAAATGCCATACCCGCCGTGATCGTCCTGGCTTCTTGGATCTCCTGGAGTGAACCCTGGGCTTCAACCCGGGCCGCTTCCGCGCTTTGGCGAGCCTTGGAGAGTTCGGTCTCTTGAGACGAAGCATCACCCTTGAGGGTCTCGTACTGCTTCACCGCGTCCTGGAGCTCTTGCTGGACCTCGTTCAGCCGGGCCTTCAGCTTCTTGCAAGCGGCCTGCTCCTTGACAGCTTTCCCCTCGGCTTCGGCAACCCCGGCAAGTTCCTCCCTGGCAACCCCTCCCATGGCCTACACCTCACTTCCACCATCAGAAGAGCTCTCATCCTCGGCCTTCCCCTTGCCCTTCCCAGCCATCGAGGCCCTTGCCGTCTCCGCAAGCCGGGTAGCCTTGTCCTCGTCAACCCTCTTCAGGATATACGCCACTTCCACGGAGGAAGTATGCTTGTACATTCCAGTCTCAACCCTAGTGCCCTCCTCCACCAGGGCACTAGACCACGTGAGCTCTTCATCAAGAGTGGGAAGCCGCTAGTCACATGCCACACCCTGAGCGTTACAATCCGACATCCACTTTAGTATATGATCCCGAGATGAATTGATGTTCACAGGGATAATGGTTGTCGGGAGCTGGAACATCTCAAAGAGGTCGAACAACTGGGGGCACAACCAGGCGTTGCCATAGACAGACATGTTATTGGCCAATCCTGGGAGCAACCTCATCCTGTCCCCAGCGTCAACATACAACCAGGAGGTTCTGTCCCTCTTCTGCAACAGCGAAATGCGACGAAGAAGAAAGTCCGCCCCCACATGTTCAATGGTTAGCGAAAAGCCTTCAAACGGTTAATCATGTTTATTGCCGGGCACAACCTATCATCAAGGCCATGAGCGCTTCAAGGGTCTGACAAGTTGGTAATCAGAGCCTTCCCCGACCTTAGGAGCCCCATTGCTTGATCGTTTTTAGCGGCCGAGTTGTGTCTAGAAAAATGTTTTGAGTCATTAGGAATTATATATCGGAGAGATTAGGAATTCTTTTTTACTTCCCAGTCTCCTCATCGCTCTGGTAAGGCATCCTGACGCAGAGTTTTGACTCTTCTCTTCTCAAATTTCACTAAATTTTTTTTAGGATCACGCGGGTATCTTAGAATCGTTCCGATGGTTTTATGATGAGAACATTGTCTTGGTGCCTCCTGTCAGGGGTTTAGTGGAAGTTTCCCGGGGAGTTGAGCTCTGAGGTGTTGTCATCATAATTTTATCGTTGCAGTTATGGAATACCTGAGTTTAGTACGCCGACATCGAAAATCTCTTTTATGCAGTTCGTTGGTGAGATAACCTCGACGCCACCCAGTACTGGGGCGGGAGTTTGGGAGTATCGCCATAACTTGTATAATGGATGCTTTTCGAAGGTTGAGGTAGATGGTTTCCGAAGGTTTCTTGGTTATGTGTTGAAGGATGGATACAGCTGGATGTAGGAATTGCTAGTTTGGGTGAGATATTATGCTTCCCCTGTATCCCCAACACCTGATTGCATAACCGGAAAGGTTCGGGAGCTTCATAGGTGGGAATTCTAGTAGCTCTAGTTTTTCTTCCACGGATATTGGTTTGAGATTGGGATTTCTTACCGATTATTCGTTCCTGATCCGTACCTCGTTGATTTATTTCTCTACCTTAATTTTACGTGGCTTCTCAATTTATGGATATGTGACCATTTCAAGAGGAATGCATTCGTTCATTTTGTTCGGATGTGAAGACTATATGTTGCAATTTTCATTCCGTTGGATTCAGCTTCAATATTTGTCTATCAATGTGCTAATGGTGGTCAACCTCTTCAGGATGGCTCATCCAACATGCACGACTCCGAATCCTGATCCGCCACCACCTCCCCCTCCTCCGGAGGCATGGCAAGCTGTGATGGCCGCAACCAATGCAAACACACAGTTGATCATGCAAATTCTTCAAGAGCGCAATCAAGGCAGTCAAGGGAATCAAGGCAGTAATCAGAGTCACTTTGCTACACTCAACCAGTTCCTTGCTAACGGGCCAAAGACTTTCAGCAATTGTGTTGAGGCAACCGATGCTGACGATTGGCTTGTGGATCTGTGCAAGCACTTCGAGTGCAGTAACGTCAGGCCTGAGGACTTTGTTAAGTTCGCTTCCTTCCAACTCAAAGATCAAGCTGCAGAATGGTTCCAGCAGTACAAGGACTCCAGAGGTGGACGTGTTATCACTTGGGATGACTTCCGTCGAGATTTCAGGGCTCATCATATTCCCCAGAGCGTGGTTGAAAGCAAGCATGAGGAATTCCGCAATCTGAAACAAGGCTCTTTGTCTGTCTATGACTACAACAAGTTGTCAGGAAGCTCGCTCGCTTTGCTAAGCAGGACGTCCCTGATGAGAAGAGCATGATATATCAGTTCAGGGGTGGTCTCAGAGAAGAAATTCAGCTAGCTCTTGTCCTCTTTGAGCCCTTGAGATACGATGAGTTCTACAACATGGCACTGAAGCAAGAGGCTGCTCAGTTGAGGTGTGATGCTTCCAAGAAGCGAGTCAGAGATGTTACTCCTCCTTCCTCTACTCAAGTGGCCAAGCAGCAGAAGTATTGGCTTCCTCCTCCTCCGTTCTGTCAGCCGTATCAGCAGAAGAGCAAAGGTGGCAGTGGTTCTTCCCACCCACCCAACCCTGGCTTTCAGAACAATACTTCGTCTCAAGCTCCAAGATCGAGTGCTCCGTATCACCGTCCGCTTTCAGAGGTCACGTGCAACAAGTGCCAACAGAAGGGTCACTATGCCAACAAGTGTTTCAACCAGAGGCGTCTTCCTCCTCCTCCTCCTGTCAGATCGGCAAGTTCAGCTATGGTCAAGCATAACCCCAAGCACGCCAAGGTCAACTTGCTGAATGCAGCTCAGGCAGAGGAATCATCAGATGTCATCATGGGTAACTTTCCAGTTAACTCTTTTCCAGCAAAAGTTCTTTTTGACACTGGTGCATCACATTGTTTCATGTTAAGATCATTTGTTTCCAAGCATGACTTCGTTTCACAAATGTTGGGTAAACCTATGGGAGTGGTTTCTCCGGCTAAGTCTATGAGGGCTACTTCAATAGTCCCGGATGTTTCTATCATGATGGGTGATTTCAAGTTTCTGGCTTCTCCAATGGTTCTTGGTAACTCAGATATTGATCTTATTCTCGGGATGGATTGGCTTGTAAGCACAAGGCTCAGCTTGATTGTGCAGCCAGGCAGATTCAATTAACTCATTCGTCTGACGATGTAATTGTCTTTGCCGCGAATGACGATACAATCCGTCTGTTTTCTCTCAATGAGAAGGGTAAACTCGATGCTATCTCGCAAATTCCAGTCGTTTGTGAATATCAAGACGTCTTTCCAGAAGAGCTCCCGGGAATGCTTCCGCACCGGCCAGTTGAATTCGTTATTGATCTTGAGCCTGGTACGGAACCTGTGTGCAAATGTCCTTACAAGCTCGGACCTGAAGAGTTGAAGGAGCTGAAGAAGCAACTCGATATTCAAGAGAAAATGGGTCTCATCCGGCCTAGTTCTTCTCCGTGGGGTTGTGGTGTTCTTTTTGTGAAGAAGAAGGATGGAACGGACCGACTTTGTGTTGATTACCATCCAGTGAACAAGAAGACCATCAAGAACAAATATCCACTTCCCAACATCAATGAGCTGTTCGAACAACTCAAAGGTGCCCAAGTATTCTCCAAGCTTGATCTCTGTATGGGTAATCATCAGATTCGAATCTGTGAGCAAGATATTCCCAAGACGGCTTTCAGGACAAGCTTTGGTTCTTATTAATACACTGTCATGTCTTTTGGCCTCGCCAACGCTCCTCCGACGTTCTCTCGCATGATGAACTTCATCTTCAACGCCTACACCAATGACTTCGTTTTGGTCTATCTCGACGACATTCTGGTTTTCTCCAAGAATAAGGAAGATCATGCCAAGCATTTGTGTTTGGTTCTTGATAAGCTCAGAGAACACAAGTTCTACGCCAAGTTCTCCAAATGTGAATTTTGGCTCGATGAGGTTCTTTATCTTGGTCATATCATCTCTGCCAAGGGCATTGCCGTGAATCCTGAGAAGGTGTCTGCAATTGTGAATTGGGAACCTCCTCAGAACGTGAAGCAACTCCGCAGTTTTCTCGGTCTCGCAAGCTATTGCCGAAGATTCGTTGAAAACTTTTCTAAGATCGTGAAGCCTCTCTCTAATCTTCTCCAGAAGCACGTCAAGTACGTTTGGTCTCCGGAGTGTGATATTTCTTTCAACACTTTGAAAGAGAAATTGATCACTGCTCCACTTCTGACTCCGCCTAATGAATCCAAGCCGCACGAGGTCTTTTGTGATGCCTCTCTCCAAGGTCTTGGCGCAGTTTTGATGCAAGAGAAGAAAGTTGTTGCTTATACATCTCGCTAGTTGAAGCCTAATGAGAAGAACTACCCCACTCATGATCTCGAGTTGGCGGCGGTTGTTGATGCTCTTTTGACTTGGAGACATCTTCTATTGGGAAGAAAAGTGGACATTTTCACTGATCACAAGAGTCTCAAGTACATCTTCACTCAGCCTAATCTCAACCTCAGGCAAACTCGATGGGTCGAAATGATTCAAGAGTATAATCTGAGTATTGAGTATACTCCAGGCAAGGCCAATGTGATTGCTGACACTTTGAGCAAGAAGGCCTACGGCAACAGTCTGATTCTCAAGCCTTATCAACCCGAGCTTTGTGAAGATTTCCGCAAACTTAATCTGCAAGTTGTTCCTCAAGGTTTCCTCGCCAACCTTCAAGTCTCTCCTACCTTGGAAGACCAGATTCGCCAAGCTCAGCTTCTTGATGCCATGGTGAAAAAGGTGAAGATTGGGCTTGCCAAGAGTCAACCCAAGTACAAGTGCTACCGCCTTGATGACAAGGACACTCTCTTCTTCAAGGATCGTATTATTGTACCCAAAGGTGACCTCCGTAAAGTGATCATGAACGAGGCTCACAATTCTCTTCTCTCCATCCACCCTGGGAGCACGAAGATGTATCAGGACCTCAAGCAAGCTTATTGGTGGACTCGAATGAAGCGCGAAATCGCTCAATTCGTGAATGAATGTGATGTCTGCAGAAGAGTGAAGGCAGAACACCAAAGGCCAGCTGGTCTCCTCCAACCTCTTGCCATTCCAGAATGGAAGTTTGACCACATTGAAATGGACTTTGTGACTGGGTTTCCAAAGTCCATGCATGGCAATGATGCTATATTCGTTGTCATCGACAAAATCACCAAAGTGGCTCATTTTCTACCTATCAAAGAGTCGATCACTTAGCTCAATTGGCGGAACTCTATACCTCTCATATTGTCTCTCTGCACGGTATTCCACAAGTGATCTCTTCATACCGTGGCAACATCTTTACCTCGAAGTTTTGGGATTCTTTTCAAAAGGCCATGGGCACGAACATCCGCTTCAGCACAGCTTTCCATCCTCAAACTAGCGGTCAAGTCGAGCGTGTCAACCAGATTCTCGAAGATATGCTCAGGGCTTGTGTGATCTCTTTCGGCATGAAGTGGGAGGATTGTCTTCCTTATGCTGAATTCTCCAACAACAGTTTTCAAGCAAGTTCGGGCAAGGACCCTTTTGAAATTCTGTATGGCAGGAAGTGCCGTACCCCTCTCAACTGGTCTGAAACCGGTGAACGTTAGCTTTTGGGTAATGACTTAATCACAGAAGCAGAAGAAATGTGCAAAGTCATTCGTGATAACCTCAAAGCAGCCCAATCCCTCCAGAAGAGCTACTATGATAGTAAGCACCGCGATCTGGCTTTCGAGATCGGAGATCATGTTTACCTCCGTGTCTCTCCTATTCAAGGTACTCGTCGCTTCGGTATCAAAGGGAAGCTTGCCCCTAGATACGTGGGACCTTTCAAGATTGTCAGCAAGAGAGACGACCTCGCCTATCAACTCGAGCTTCCTTAAAATTTTGCAAATGTTCATGACGTGTTCCATGTCTCTCAGCTTCGAAAGTGCTTCAAGACTCCTGACCGCACCGTCAACTTCGAGGACATTGAGCTCCAAGAAGATCTCTCTTATCGCGAGCACCCAATTGCTATTCTTGAAGAGACTGAACGCAAGACTCGCAACAAAGTCAATCAAATTTCTCAAAGTCAAGTGGTCACACCATTCCGACCGTGAAGCTACCTGGGAACGCGAGGATCACCCCCGTTCTGAGTACTCGGCGTTCTTTCAGTCCTAGATCTCGGGACGAGATCCTTTCGTAGTGGTGGGGTGTTGTAACACCCCGGATGTAACTTTCCCAATTTGTACTCCAACTCTTGCCATTTCCGGCGTTAAGTTATATTTATTTCCTCGGGTTCGGGTTTTTGTCTCCGTGTGTTGTTGTCGTTGTCATGCATCTCATATCATGTCATCATGTGCATTGCATTTGCATACGTGTTCATCTCATGCATTCAAGCATTTTCCCCGTTGTCCGTTTTGCATTTCGGCGCTTCGTTCTCCTCCGGTGGTCATTTCTAGCTTTCTTTCGTGTGTGGGGATTAAACATTTCCGGACTGGACCGAGACTTGCCAAGCGGCCTTGGTTTACTACCGGTAGACCGACTGTCAAGTTTCGTATCATTTGGACTTCGTTTGATACTCCAATGGTTAACGGAGGGACCGAAAAGGCCTCGTGTTTGTTGCAGCCCAACACCCCTCCAATTTGGCCCAAAACCCACCTAACTCTGCTCCATCATCTAAAGCGTTCGATCACGATCGCGTAGCCGAAAACCGCACCTCATTTGGACTCTCCTAGCTCCCTCTATGCCTATATATAGACCCCCTCCTTCAAATTCGCGGTTCCACTCTCCCCCCTAACCCTAGATCCATCCGCCGCCGCCCGGGCCCACTAGCACGCTGCCACCTGGACGCCGCCACCCACCGCCGCCACGGCCCGCTCGGCCCACGGGGAGCCCGCCCCGGGCCGGATCGGGCCCGAGCCTCCCCATGCCTCGCGCCTCCTCTGTCTTACATATAAACCATGCATTGTCTCTAATTAAAGAATCTATGGATCACTAATATTGATAAACTATATAACATTACACATGTCCCCAAATTCAAATGAATATGCATGTTTGATAGACCAATTTTTGTTATGATATTATCGGTGATCTCTAGTTTAAATATTTGAATCCCCTTCAATCCAGATATTCGTCTCATATAGCTATCACTGATGCTTATATATCTCTCTAGACCTATACGCCTTCATCGTCTCTCGGGTATCTCTCGTGTTATTTGTATGTCAACAATTATCTTTTATCTTCATAAGACACTGATGGTACTCTCTCTGTCGCGGGATTTCGGCAGCCACCTATGGGTCCGGGCAGCCCCTTGTTGGTTCGGCAGGGGGACGGCGTTGCACAAAGAGCAGACCAGCATACAACCACGCGGTAGAGAGCACACAATCGATTTACCCAGGTTTGGGCCGCCGCGAGGCGGAAGACCCTGCTCGCGCTTCAGTGGATTGATGGAAGGATGGATCTGGTGGTGCATAGTACACTTGCCTGACAAGGTTTGCCCGAGGCGACTATGTGTATGTGGTGGCTCGGGGTTGTCAACTTTCCAACCTTCTTCCCCTCCTACGAGTGCCATGGGACTCCTTCTATAGATTAAGGGGTCACCACAGTGGCAAAGTGTTCATTATCCACTAATATGATAGCAAACAATGCTATCATACCTAACTCTGCAGGCTGACAGGGTGCATTAAATGCACCACTTAGTGTCACATCACTGGGCGCCCGGCAAGGCCTGCCAGGCTATCTTGCCAGCTCCGCTCCTGCTTTCTTGACACGTTGCAGGACGGGTGTCATTTATAGTCTTCTCTGTAGGAAATGGCTGCCATGTGGCGAATGGCTGCCACTTAATCACCTTGTGGCTTGACACCGCACTGATTCACGACGTGGGTCGTGCTTGAGCGGTAGGTGGGGCGGTTCTGCCCCCGTGGACCCCGACAGGCTCTACCATGGAGCCTCGGTTGCTTGCTTTGGGTGGTGGCCTCGCCCCTTGCCGGGCTCGCCTGCCCGGCAAGGGAGGCCCTTCACTTGTCGATACCTTGCTCCTCAGGCCCAATCCTTGGTCCATCTAAGCTACATGTTGGTTCTTCGAATCTCTTGGTTTTCTAATCTCTGACTTAAGCTGGTGCTTCAATCTTGATCTTGTGCCTGTGCACGGTTGGTCAACAGACCCAGGGTTTGTTGCACCGACAGAAGCCCCCGAGCCTGCCCCAAACGCGCTGCTGAGCATCGTCAGGGTAGGGCCTAATAAGTGCACATGCAAGGTTGCTGAAGGGGTTGGTCCCTTGAGTTTTTCGTTGCTGTTTCATCAGCCTTGATTCCAGGCCAGTTTTCGGTTCTCGCGCGTGCGGCATAAATCCAATAGTGGTGGGGTTGCTCCAGTAATGGCCCGTGAATGACTTTAACGCACGGGGTAAAAACTGCCAATTTACTCTTCCCACAGCGCGCCCTTATCCTGAGCCACGTATGCAACATGCATCACGCGGGGTAGGTAACGGAGGCGCGTGTCGCAGGAGAGTATCTTGGGAAGGGCCTGCCTGCCTTGAATTGGCGGAGGAGGGCGGCGATCCCCCGCGGACGGAGCCGTTTCCTTCCCCGCTCAACTTATAAAAGGGAGGGGCGAAGGAGGGCGGAGTCATCCATTTCCATGGTCCTCCTTTCCTCATCTTCTTTTTCCGCTGGTCATGCTTGAGAAGAAAGCCTGGGGCCAGCCCCCGGGTCCTGGCTCGGGGCATCCCCATGCTGGTGCTGATGCCCGGGGGGTGGGCCTGGTCCTTGGCACGACGAATCTTTTGGTCCCCTCAATGCTTGCCCGGGAGGAGGGGTTGGAGATCATTGGTAATCCCAGCATCGCCCCTCCCGGAGGTCCTAGAGTTGATGTTGATGGGAGGCGCGCCTTCCTGCCCGCCAAGGTGGTGTGCTGCAAGCCTCGAGCCTCCTGGCTGTCCTGGCCGCTCGTTGTTTCTCCGCTGGAGGCATCGGACCGGAGTCTTGGCGCCTCCTCGGAGCAGTGTTGGTGAGGAGAAAGCGAGGGAAGACGGAGAAGACGAGTGGCAGGGGGTCAGGTCGGAGTACGATGGCGAGGATGCCTTCGCCTCCGACCGTTGACCTGCCGCCTCATCTTTCCGCCCTTCCCATCCCTCCCCAGCATCGTCATCTCTAGCCTCCTCAGGCGATGGCCGGGGAGGGATGTCCTCTTGGTGCCTTCTCCTCACCTCTAGCAGTCTTCCAGCTGAGCTTTGGTGGATGACTCCACTGGCACTCAAGCTGGGGCTTCTTGCTGGCTCTGGAGGTGGCGACCACAAGGCACCGTCACGTCCCCTGCCCTCCTCCTTCACAACCTTGCCACTCCCGGTCTTGTCAGGCCATGCCCGACGGGCCCTGACGAGACTGGGGTGGGCTCCTGATTGGGTGCTCTTTTTCTCGTCTTTTCCTCCTTCCACCGCAGAGCCTGAAGGAGGGAGAACGAAAAGAGGGGATTATGGGGCACTTATCTTTTTTAATCTTAAATCTGCAGGCAATGGCCAAATTTTAATTCAAATAATGTAATCTCTCGAGTCCATCTTTGTGTTCTATACTGCTTGTACCTGTATTTGCATGTCAATGAAAGATATAAACCTTGCCGAGAAATCGTGCATGTATACGTCCATGCAGAGGTGGAGTGCCTCTTTATTGTAGTTAAACGAGTTTTCCCGGCAGGATATCCTACCGGCAACCTTTTTGTCTGCCGGAGAACCATGTCTGCTGGGGAACAGACTCAAGCGGTAGCCCCCCGCCCACTCCCATTTTCAACAAGGGCTACTGCGACCATCCAAGCCGAAGCAGCGTTCAAGCCAAGGATGGGAGCATCCTAGTTTCAAGAGAGTGGCGAGGTTTCTCTATGCACAAGCTATAGCTTACAGAACACTAATGGACAAGAGGTATACTTATCTGTTTGGCTTGCCGGGGACCACGGTGTCGTGCAACCTTCTCGTCCTTTGTCGGAGTCAAGTTCACGGTAAGAACCTGCAACTCCATGTAGATGAGAATGAATGCAGGATGCAATCCTATCTATATGCATATGCAAATGCTCATGAAATGCGTATGCCATGATCTGGATGTGCTTGTGCATGCATGCAATCTTAGTCGGGCCACCCTATAGTGCTTCTTTATTTTATCTCCCACGGGGTCATCACCTCGGCTTGTACAGGGAGTTACATGCAACTTCGGCAATGCCGTGTACAATGGGTGGCAGCCGGACAGGGCCTGACAGCCTCTGCGCCTTACGTGTAGAACTTACGGAGGTGTTCAATATTCCATGAGTTTTGCAACTGTGTGCCATCTCCGGTCTCCAGACGGACTGCACCAGGTCTGGTGACTCGTACCACTCGGTAAGGGCCTTCCCACTTTGGTGATAACTTGTTTGTACCCTTGGCGGACTAAACACACCTAAGGAGAAGGTCACCTTCCTCAAAACACCGGGCATGAACCTTGCGGCTATGATAGCGACGCAAGGCTTGCTGGGAGCGTGCAACACGCGTAGCAGCCCGGAGACGGTTCTCCTCAAGTAGCACAGCATCGTCAGACCAGTGCTGATCTTGCGCTACTTCATCATAGGCAAGCACTCGAGGGGACCCGTAAATGAGTTCCGCGGGGATAACTACTTCTGCCCCGTAGACCAGGGAGACGGGATTCTACCCGGTAGCTCGATTAGGTGTCGTTCTGAGGGACCAAAGAACTACCTTCAGCTCCTCGATCCACCACCTATCATGCTTCTGCAGTGTATTGAAAGTTCTTGTCTTGAGTCCATGAAGCACTTCAGCATTCTCCCTCTCATCTTGTTCATTGCTTCGGGGGTGTGCCACAGAAGTGCATGAGATTTTGCATCCGAGGGTACAAACATATTGCATGAAGGCGTGGCTCGTGAACTGGGTGCCGTTGTCTGTGATAATCCTTGTCGGCACTCTGAAACGACACACCAATTCTTTCAAGAACATGATAGCTGACTGAGCAATCACCTTTCTCACGGCAGTCACTTCCGCCCACTTTGTAAACTTGTCGATGGAAATGAACAAGAATTCAAAGCCCCCAATTGCTCGAGGGAAGGGGCCAAGGATATCGAGCCCCCGACCGAAAAAGGCCATGATAGAGGGATTGTCTGAAAGGCTTGGGCAGGCAGGTGTGTTCTCTTGGAATGGAACTGACAGGCTTCACATTTCATGACGAGCTCAACTCCATCTTGGAGGGCTATAGGCCAATGGAATCCTTGTCGAAATGCTTTCCCAACTAATGCCCTTGATCCAATGTGTGAGCCACACATTCCTCTGTGAATCTCAGCCAACAGTTCCTTTCCATCCTCCAGGCAAACACGCTTCAATTTCACGCCGTTGGGCCTTCTTCTATACAGAGTGTCATCGACAAACTTATACATACTGGCCCTCCGGGCTACTATTTCAGCTTCATCATGATTGCCAGGGAGTTCTCCGGTTTGGAGGAAGCGGACAATGTGCCTTGCCCAAGTTGGAGCCTGAGGCTCGGCAACAAGGACTAGCGGCACCTCCTCGGCTACGGGAGCACCAGCCTCATTCGCGGGGTCCATAGGCCCGGCTGGAGGGGGTGGTCCGGCAGGATGTGAGGAGTTGTTTCCGGCAGGGTCTCTGCTGGGAGAGGCTTACCGTAGTCCATCTTTCTCCTCTTTCGGGCCATTGTGGCTGGTGATATGGAGGGTTGAGAGAGATGGAGAACAAAAGTTCATGGTTCCACGGGAAGCTTCTATGCAGCACACTTTGACAGGTGATCAGCTATGTTGTTTTCTACACGGGGTACGTGCTCTATTTGCAACCCGTCAAAGTGCTCCTTGTCGGTGTCAAAACCAGCGGATCTCGGGTAGGGGGTCCCGAACTATGCGTCTAAGGTCGATGGTAACAGGAGACAAGGGACACGATGTTTACCCAGGTTCAGGCCCTCTCTATGGAGGTAATACCCTACATCCTACTTGATTGATATTGATGAAGATGAGTATTACAAGAGTCGATCTACCTTGAGATCGTAATGGCTAAACCCTAGAGGTCTAGCTTGTATGACTATGATAATGAGGATCTAGGGTTACACAAGGTCGGTTACAAAGAAATGAATCTACATATCCGGTCGCCCAGCTTGCCTTCCACGCCAAGGAGAGTCCCATCCATACATAGCTACAGTCTTCGGTCTTCGCATCTTCACAGCCCATCAGTCCAGCCCATGGCTAACAGGCCGGACGCCCGAGGATCCCTTAGTCCAGGACTCCCTTAGTAGCCCCTGAACCTGACTTCAATGACAAGGTATCCGGCGCGTAGTGCTGTCTTCGGCATTGCAAGGCGGGTTCATCCTTCCAAATCCAAAATAGTCTTTGGACAAATTGATCGTGTTCGGACCTGTAACACACACCACACACAACCGTAGAGAGAATATAATAATACATGAGTCCAATCCATTGAAAACTTTTACAATATGACATCACGTCCATCCGGTCATAATTTCAAACCACTGTTTGCCTGCCGCTCCATGTTTCGAGACACGGTTGCCATTGGCACGTCTTGTCAAGGTAGAGATCGTGTCCCCTTATTACGGGATTCTCATCAATACAGCATGGGTAACCCAACCATGCCGTTTACACTGCCCTTGGGAATAGGCGAGTTTTAAGGTGAGCAGGGAGGCGTTTGATATTTGCGGCCTTTATAAGGGGATAAGGATTCGTCCTCACTCACCCCTGCCTTCTCCTTCCTCTGCCCATTCATTCTCCTAGATCCCCTCACCGGTAAAAACACTCCAACCATGTCCGGTTCTGGAGCAGGTGGCAAGTGGATGGCTTCTTCTGTTAAGAAGAAAGACATTAAGGAGCTTCGAGAGGCCGGATACCTGGCCAAGGAGATCATTCACCGTCTCCCAGCCGAAGGACAGATCGTCCCTACTCCAGAGCCCCATGAGAGGGTTGTATTTCTCGCACATTTCGTCCGTGGGCTGGGATTCCCTCTCCACCTGTTTGTTCACGGACTGATGGTTTACTACGGGCTGGACTTCCATGATCTAGCCCCCAACTTTATCCTCAACATCTTGGCATTTATAGTCGTTTGCGAGGCCTTCCTCTGTATCCCACCTCACTTTGGCCTATGGCTGAAGACTTTCAATGTAAAGCCGAAGGTTGTGAGAGGCCAACAAGCAGAGTGCGGAGGCACCATGGTGGGCAATATGCCCAACGTTACATGGCTCGAAGGCTCCTTCGTGGACATGGTGAAGGGGTGGCAGTCGCAGTGGTTCTACATCACCGAGCCGCGCGACACCAACTGGGCGGCTGCCCCTGAATTTCGATCTGGAGCTCCGCTGCGGCTTACCTCCTGGCAAGAGAAGGGCCTCGCCTGGGGCTCTTCAAGCGAGTTGATTGGGCTCCAGACGTGTGTTCAGAACATGATAACCAAGAGGATCAAACTCATCAACGTGATCCAGGTTATGCTCATTCGCCGGATCCTTCCGTGCCAACACCAGACTTGCTATTTGTGGGAGTTCGATCCGGCCAAGCACCAGATGCTACTAGAGCTCTTCGGCACAATGCACGAAGATATCTGGAAAGTGCTCTTTAAGGCCGGCGAGACAACACCCCCACGCCCGAAGATCGTGCGCTCAGCTTAAAGCGCCATGCCAATTCGGTAAGTTCCTTCATGTATTCAAGGTATAGCCTTTACTGGCATATTTTGGGAAGGAGTCTAAGCCTTCCTATCAATTTTCAGTCCTGGATCGACATAGCGGGGCGGATTAGTTATCCAGCTCCACTTCCCAAAAATAAGGACACCCCACTCCTAACGAAGATACTTTTTTCGGCGCCTTATGTTGTGCCGGAGAAGAAGGCCAAGCAGGCGGCCAAAAGGGAGTAGGAGTGGCCTTTGCTGAAAGGGTGCTTCGGACAAGTCGTCTGATGACAAGACTGACTCTTCGGTCGCCGAAGACGACAGCGAGGAGGAAGAAGAAGGCGGCTTGCCCCCGGAGGGGGGAAATAAGAAAAGAGAGGCCTCCACGAATCTGGAGGCGAAGGCGCCCAAGAGGGGGAAGGGCTCCCTTGAGGATAACTCCACATGGGATGTCGAAAGCAGTCTGGAGTGAATGCCCCGAACCAAGCCTCGGGCTGCCTCGTAAGTACCAAAACCATATGCACCTCCCAATACCTGGCCTTTCCAGTTTATAATATTAACATGTTTAAGTTATGCCATTACAGTCCGGCCCGCGATGGCTCCCCGCAATCCTCGACAGAGGATTCGCTAGACTCAAAGGAGATGGCTAGCATGTCTCCGCCGCCCGCTCATTCTGCCTCACCCAAGGGTGATGACGAGGTGGCATCCCAAAGGATCTTCCCAGACCAAGGGAGATTCAAGAAATCATTAAGGTGGTGCCGCAGGATGACTCCTCGGCTTTCGGACACATGGGGGAAAAGCCCCCATGGGGACTGGCAGTGGGGGCCAAGTTCTCTTTGGCCCTCAGCCGGGTACCATTCCGGAACCTACACGTCTTCGGAGTCCAGCGAACAGCCTTCCCCGAAAGTAGGAGGTGTGCCTGTTCCACCGATGACCTCTGTCCAACCAGAGGCACTGGACAATCTGCTGGATGCGCTGCAAGGCGCCTCCATTGTGGATGAGCATTGTGTCCTTATGGGTACGGTGATCGAAAAGGTTCAGTCCGCCAAAAGCAGACTGACTGAGGCCTGCACTAGCCTTTTAATAGACTTTGAGGTAACAATTGTAGAAAAAGTATCACATTGTGGACAGTAGCCCCTGATGCTCTGTTCGGTGTCCGGAAAGGAAAAGCCGAACAGGGGATCAAAATAATTTTTGAAGGAGTCTAACATAATATGTCTATGTGAATAAGCAGGCGTAACTACTAGCTGATGCCACTCACACTACAGAGTTCTCCGGAATGAAGCAGAACTTGGAGCAAGCCGAGAAAGAGCTCGGCCTAGTGAAGAAGCAGCTGGAGGACAGCAAAGGTATGCAGTAACCTGCGTGTATGTTTTAGGAAGATGAATGGTTCATGCTGACTAAAGTGCCATGAACTTTATTAGGGGCCACGACCGAGGTGGCGGCCCTCAAGAAGGCATTAGAGAAGGCCAAGGACAAAGCGGCCAAGGAACGCACCATCCGCGAGAAGCACGAGGCCCGGGTCGGCGAGGTTCAGCAAGAGCTCCAGGACACCGTCAAGAAGTGCGAGTCCTTGGAGCGTGATTCTAAGACGCAAGCGTCTGAACTTGCGAAGGCCCTCCAGAGTGCGCAGGAGGCTCGAGCCGAACCCCAGAGCACCCTTCAGGAAATCCAAGCGACCCGGAAGATTGCTGCGGGTAAGGATTTCATTATGCAAACCAAGTCTGTGAAGGAAGCATTCCTTTTACTTACCCGAATTTGGAGCTCTCCAAGGGCATTTACATATTTGCCGCGCAGCGTATCAGACGTTATCGAGTTCTATCGAGCCGAGGAAGGGAGTTCTAAGGAGAAGCTGTTCTGGTGTCAATATCTTGGCCCCGAACATCCGGTATCCTTTAGCGACCAGCTGAAACAGCTGGTCGAGCTGCACAAGGCGGCCATGCTAGCCATGAAGGAGCTGATAGTCCGACTATGGCCTGCCTTGCCGATATCGAGTAGCTACTTCGGACTTGTGAAGTGGCTTGTTGATGCCTGCCCCTGGCTTGAGGTTATCAAGCGGTCGGTCTGTATCGAAGGTGCTCGGATGGCCTTTGCCCGCGTCAAAACGCACTGGCGAAGATGGATGCCAAGAAGGTAATGACCGAGGGGCACCTGAGGGCAAGGAGCATCGCCGACCCGAGTTGTATTTTGATGGTGTCCTGGAGGGATCCCGCATTGTTGTGGATCACTGTGCGAAAGACACTATCTTTGAATGAATGCATGTGAGCTCCCTCTGCCTTGTATGATAAAACAAAGTGTTTTATGCAATATAATGCTTGTTATGTTTTTAAAATTTTACTTCATGTGCGGCCGTGTTGTATGAAATCTGAGGGTTAACCAGCCGTCAGCTTCTGCCCCCATGTAGGAAGTACGGGGGTGTTCAGGATGGAATATAAACAATCTTGGTCCAATTAGATGGTCCTTGAAGGAGTTGTTTAGGACAACGAACCAGGCAACCAGATTATGCGGCTGTAACGCCCTCACTTAGCCATAGGAGTCCGACAATAAAAACATGGGCGCCACCCCTAGTATCCGAACTAGAGTGCTATAAGCGTCTGATCGGGAAGTACCAATCCTTCGTGTAATGCGGAAGAAATCTCCAATGATTTGCAACCTCCGAACAGCTAACCGGCTCTCGCCGCATCATGACAGTTAGTTTTCGGCTTTCTCTACCGAGGTGCTCCTTTGGATAAACCAAGGCACAATCGCAGTAGTTCTCCCTTTACTACCTTAGCCGATATAGTGGAACGTAAGGTAGCAAGCACAAGAGCCGGGCAACCCAACTATTTACCAAAGACATGATTCGGAGCTAATGCATATAATGCTAAATTCGGGGTGCCAAACTATACTTATAAAACGTGTTCAGACTTTTGTTGCCATAGTGTGGGGTGCTGTGCAGCCCCTGGAGAACATGAAACATACCAAAGTGTATGGGTGCTACCTGAAAGGGTTATCCATAGGGGAGCTAAGAAAAAAAAGAAAGAAAACAGAAAAGATACAAAGGTAAAAAGCTGGAGTCCTACAGCTCCAGCCGCAAGCTATTCTCATTGTAATTTAATTAGTACGTCAAGGCCCATTAATACAGGTAGTGCGATAAGCAATAGACTATTTCACATGCCGGAACCAAGGGAGAGTTGCACGCGGGTCCTGAAAAAAAGGTAGAGTTATCGTTAATGGAATCACCTAAAAAGTCCCCCATATGACTGCGTTTCTCGCCGTCTTGGTGTGTTTATCCTTCGAGAGGACCGATGACCAGACCACCAGATGGTGCCTATGGGATTGAGACCTAAAAGGAAACAAGTAAACATGAAAGTATGTGTGTATCCGATGTCAATTGAGCCGTACTACGGACCACAAGCTAGCTATGCCTCCATCGATGCCCATGGGATTTTGAGTGCGTAGTTATGTACGCGCGGCACGAATGCCACCACTTGATCGGGACTGAGACGGAGGCTAGATTGCTAGTCGAGCTCCTGACGAGCCGAGCTCTCCTACTGCAGAGTAGTTCGGACCCTCTTAACGGTGTCCGTGGGCTCGGCAGCCGAATTAAGGTTCTGCTTGAGAAGGCCACTCTGTAATTCTGCTGCTAAGGCAGCTGTGTGCTCTTCAGTACGGATGGAGCGTTCCATATTTCCGTTGACTATTATGACACCTCGTGGACCAAGCATCTTGAGCTTGAGATAAGTATAGTGTGGTACTTAGTTGAATCGAGCGAACGCAGTTCGTCCGAGCAGTGTGTGATAGCCGTTGCGGAAAGGAACGATATCGAAGATTAATTCCTCGCTTCGGAAGTTGTCCAGAGATCCGAAGACAACCTCTAGTGTCATTGAGCCCATACTGCGGGCCTCTACACCTGGTATGACTCCTTTGAAGGTAGTCCTGGTGGGCTTGATCCGAGATGGGTTAATGCCCATTTTTCGCGCTGTATCCTGATAAAGCAGATTGAGGCTGCTACCTCCGTCCATAAGGACGCGAGTTAGGTGGAACCCATCAATTATTGGGTCTAGGACCAGTGCGGCTGAGCCACCATGAAGGATACTGGTCGGATGATCCCGGCGATCAAAAGTGATCGGGCATGACGACCATGGATTAAATTTTGGGGCGACTGGCTCTATCGCGTAGACGTCCCTGAGCCCACGCTTGCACTCCCTCTTGGGTATGTGGGTAGCGTATATCATGTTCACCATTTTGACCCGAGGGGGAAACTTCTTCTATCCCCCTGTGTTCGATTGCTGGGGCTCTTTGTCATCATCCTCGCTTTGCGATACCTTTTCCCTGTTTTCGGCGTTTAATTTGCCAGCCTATTTAAAAACCCAGCAATCTATATTTGTATGGTTGGGTGGTTTGTCTGGGGTGCCATGAATCTGGCACGGACGATCAAGTATGCGGTCCAAGCTGGATGGGCCTGAATTGTTCTTTTGGAACGGCTTCTTTCGCTGACCGGACTTAGAGCCCCTGAATCTGGCATTGACTATCGTGTCCTCGGTGTTATCTCTGTTGTTTCGGTGCTTGTATCTGTGTTGTCGAGACTTGTCTTTGCTAGTTTTAGCTTCAGGGGTGCCTGCGTCGCTTGCATTGTTTTTGCTACGGGCCAACCAACTATCCTCGCCCGCACAAAAGCGGGTCATGAGTGCCGTGAGGGTTGCCATGGATTTTGGCTTTTCTTGGCCGAGGTGGCAAGTGAGCCATTCGTCGAAGATGTTGTGTTTGAAGGCTGCTAGGGCTTCGGCATTCGGACAATCGATGATTTGGTTCTTTTTAGTTAAGAACCTAGTCCAGAATTTCCTGATGGACTCTCAAGGCTCTTGAACTATATGGCATAAGTCATCAGCGTCCGGAGGTCGAACGTATGTGCCTTGGAAGTTATCAAGGAAGGCCTCTTCCAAGTCATCCCAGCTGCCAATAGAATTTGCAGGCAGACTATTGAGACAATGCCGAGCTGGCCCCTTGAGTTTTAAAGGGAGGTATTTGATCGCGTGGAGGTCACCACCGCGGGCCATATGAATGTGGAGAATGAAGTCTTCGATCCACACCGCGGGGTCCGTGGTTCCATCGTATGATTCTATATTCACGGGTTTGAACCCTTCTGGGAATTCATGATCCAGGACCTCATCAGTGAAGCAATGAGGGTGTGCGGCGCTTCTATATCCGGCCGTATCGCGACGTAGCTCTGATGGAGTCCGTCTGCGGTTTTCAGCCCGCGCATGACTAAGATTGTCATGTCCGAATAGGTGGCCATCATGTGTCGAGGCACGTCCTCACGATCCGTACATTGATCTAGTATGTCCTGCTTTATTGTTCAGCTTTTGCTGGAGGTCATATGTATGACCGTGGGCTAATTTACCTCTACCTGTGCGCTGAGGCGGGGCTGGCTGGTGTTCGGCGTGAGTTGCCGTTTTGTCTCGACCACGTGGTGGTCGGTCAGCCGCATTGTACGATGGAGGTATGTATTCTGGCGCCTCCTTGTCAAACTGAGGTAGCAATTTGCACATTGGGTAGTTTTGGTTGGGCGCTTGAGGCCGTATTCTTCGGCTGCTAGGACATCGTTCCATTTATCATTGAGCAGATCTTGGTCAGCTTGAAGCTGCTGTTGCTTATTTTTCAGGCTCCTTGCAGTGGAGATTAGCTGGCACTTGAAGCGCTCCTGCTCAAGCGGTTCCTCAGGCACGATGAAATCCTCGGTGCCGAGGCTCACCTCGTCCTCGGAGAGCAAAAGGTAATTATCATCCTTCGAATCTTCATTCATGGCCTGTTTACCGGGGCTAACCTACCCGCCTTCCCGTTCATCTTGTTCATTAGCTGTATCGACGGGGTCTTCATTGTCTTCGACACCTTCTGGAGTGTTATCTTCTCCCTTCAATGTCGGGGATATACCCCGCAGCGTAAACCGGCCGGAAGTATAACCCGGCCGGACTTGGCGGTTTATTTGAGACCCCGCTGACACTTGGCGATTCACCGACGACCCACACATACTAGATGGTTTACCAGCAACCTGACTGAACCTGGTTCACTGGTAACCCGGCAGGCGGGACAGACGGTGATAAGGCCCAAGGCCCAGAAGGCCGGCTCATGTTATGGTGGGCCGATTTAAGAGGAAAGGCATGAGGAATATGTGTCTTACAAGGAGTTAAGACCTGGACTTGTATCCGGTTTGTATTAGAGATAGACTAGTCCTAATCCTAATAGGACTCCACATGTAACCCGCCCCTCTAACTTATATAAGGAGGGGCAGGGCTCCCCAAAGAGAGAGAGAGGCAAGAAGAAACAATCTCTAGGGCTAGACACAAAGAGCCGGTTTACGGCGTCTCCCTCGTGATGATAATGAGACCTATCCACAAACAACATGTAGGGTTATTACCGGATGATGTTTCCTGGGGCCCGAAGCTGTCTAAAACCTTGTCTTGCGTTTCGTCTCTCGATTCCGCTCAACCCCTATCAAGCTACCACATAGATGCGTTGGCCTCATGACTAAGTCCTGACACTAAGGACATCTGCCATGACAAAACCACGACAGTTGGCGCCCACCGTGGGGCTAGCGCACGGTGGTGTTGAGTTCTTGGAGGGAGCCCTTCAGGGATCCAGAAGCTTGCAATTGGACAGATGAAGAAAGAGCCAGCGTGGAGCAATCACTCAGGATAACCCGGCGTATAAGAGATTAAGATCAATAGAAATTAGGGTTGGGTCTGTGTACCGCCACTGCGATCTACAATCCATCAAGATCAACAGGAGATCGATTTCATCTGTGCGGCACCTCATGCGATTCGTCAAAAGTTGTCGGCTCCCACTCGCAGGAACAAGAACACGTAATTGTCATCGTGATCTGCCATGTGGCGGTACTCATGCATGGATCCTACAAGGAGTCCACGTGAGGTGCTTTGAACAAACCGGTCAATAAAAGGAGCAGCCACTCGAAGGAAAAAGTTGAATTCGCTGCCCAACCGTCGTACGGACAACCGGATAGCAATCGAACATCCAATTCTGATGTGATGCTATCCGCGCATGCCACGAGTCCTGAGGCCGACTTCTGCACTTGCTGTCCTTAGTACAGCCCCGTTGTGGCAAAGTATTGATCACAGATGCCGCCATGCACGGGACTCAAGCATTACCAGTTATACACCCAGATCATTCTTTTGGTTATTCTGCAAAATACAGGACGCAATCATCGTGAGACGATCATGGGACTAGTACTCCTATTAAAATACAGTACTAGTTGTTCTCTTCTAGCAGCAGTTGCACGATTTTCAAAACTCAGAATCACATGAGGGACCAAAGTACTACTTGGCCAAAGTGAATACATGGGTACTAATCAGAATCACATGACTAGAAGACACAGTGGATTTACGGGATCACTAATTGATGGCTACTAATATGGAGACTGATGTCAAAAGGTGGGCCAGAGCCGCCCCCGCACGGACCTTCCCGCAAGTCGCCGTTGTGGGCGCGCCGGCCGGCTCATGTGCCGTGCGCTGAGCCGCTAGCCACCTCTGAGTTGCCGCCTACGGCCGGTTGGCTCTGCGTCCATTGCTTCGCCGCTCATCTACCGAGGCTCGCCTGTGCTAAACCGCCGCCATGGGTTTGCCTCGCGGCAACCGCTTGATCCGCTATCACCGACTGGCCTAAATCGCCGTCTGCTGAGCCGCCCCGGATCCTTTTATTCCGTCAGATACAGCAGGTTACACACTTACGGTTTCCAATGCCGCAGCCCTCTGCTATTTCAAATTGCCGTCACTCTGCGCCCCTGCGCGTGGTCGCCTGTTCCAAAACCGCAGTTGCGCCCGTTTCTGTCAAGACACTCCGTTGAAGAGCAAAGCCACTTCTGCCATGTTGAGCCGCTGGGGGGCTATATTGAGTTGCCGGTCTATCTGAGCCGTCTCTGTCGCGTTGTACGGATCATCTGTCGTACCAATACACCAGGTGATATCCATCCAGTTTACTTTTTATCAGTAAATACTTGTTAATTTTTTTGTGAAAACAACAACTCTGCCCTATAGTGTTGTTATATACAGGTAAATTATTCATTACAAAAGTGGTGTTATACCGCGGATACACATTCGGCTGTGCCGTGTGGCTCCACAGGCACGCGTGTCGCGGTCCGGTTTACATTAGACGTGCCAGCCAACTCGCCCGTCCGCACCGGCTTACAACGCCGCGGCCGGTTCATCCGTTTGCTCCTGCGGGTGACTCATCCGTGGTTGATTTTGGCTTCACCGCGGTGGATAAATTCCGGCCTAACATATTAGGTGACATCTATCTAAGTCTATTTTTGACACATATTGTTTTTTTGTCAAAAGAACAATTACTTTGGACTGTATATTTTGATGTGCAGGACAATTATTCATTATAAACATGGTCTATACCATGGGTACGGAGCACGCGTTGGCAACGTTCTGCACTGGCGTTTCGTCCATGTCATACCACCCGGTGAATGAACGTGAGCAAGTCGCCGTCCCTGTGGCCCGGTTTACATCAGCTTGCCAGGACCACGCCTACGATTAACTTGCCCGTCCGTGCCGGTTTACGACACCGGTGCCGCTCTTCCCCATCCGCACCGGCTTGCAATGTCGCGGCCGACTCATTTGTCTGAGCTGCCTCTGATGCTGCGGTCGTCCTTCTCATCCGTCTCTCGCGGCCTGGTCTACTTCAACATATCGGGCCGCACCTGTCTGCATGAGCTATTTATTGAGTATGAACAAGTCACAGCTTGGGTAGCCTAGTAATTTCTTTCAAAAAAATGGAGGCAAATTATCATATACTATCAACCGCCGTCTACACTGGGTGGTTCAACAGGCAGGCGCACAAGTCGCCGCCACTACAGTTTTGGTTAACTTCAAATCACCAGTTGGACGGAACCATTGGCCGAATTGCTGACATGGCTCGTGCGGGATCTTTTATAACCCGCCACAGTCACCTCAACCTTCTGTGGATTCACATCGTGCTATCAACACCAATGCTATACAAGTTATGCCGGTTTATATCACGGTCAAATATGGAGAGTCTCAAGCCAACTCCTCGAGTCACCTTGAGACTCGGGGGCTACGATGACATGACTCGGCAAATCTTGCCGGTTTTCAGTGAATTCAAGAACCCCAGGACGATGGAGGGAAAGATAACCAGGTCCCGGAGGCTACTGTTACATTGATGAAAATTTAAAGACTATCAAAAAATTTCCGGATTAGAAAGTATATGACAGTTACAAAATCCCGGCTCAATGAAGAAGTTCCGGGTCATCAGAAAGGATTCCAGTTTACAATCCGGTTCAAGGGAAATCTATTCTCCCACAAAGTTCTGAAGCTCTCAAATCCGGTTTGAAAATGTCCGGTTTAAAAAGGAATTAACTTCTCTTAAGCTCGAGTTTAAAGGCCGTCAAAAAATTTCTGGCTGAAAATGAAGATTCCAGTTTAAAATCCGGTTCAAGGGAAAGATGGCTTCCACAAAGCTTTGAAGCTCTCAGAATCTAGTTCAAAATCCCAGTTCAAGAAGAATTTATCTCTTGCAAAAAGTTAAAGGTAGCCGAAATGGACCTGTTGCCATGATGCGCGGTTCAAACATGGGTGTCCCGTCTTATTGGCCTGTCATATTATTGATCACATGGAGGCTTCTGCTTATAAAGCGGCGTCCGGTTTACCCCTTGATTCAGCTTATCAAAGCTTTCTACAATATCACTTGGGGGCTTGGTCGTATCTGCACCATAGCTACACCTCTTGATCGGCGCAATGCCACAACATCACTTGGGGGCTTGGTCATCTCCGAACCATAGTCACACCTCTTGATCGGCTCAAAGCCAAATTACTCCGGGGCCAAAGATAGTGTTGTAAAACAACAACTCAAACATAGGCACCCACTGAGCAAAAATCAAAATGTTACTTGGGGATTCTTTGCTATCGAAATGAACTTATAATCTACACTTGTAATGGGCTATCAAGCCATGGCTTGGAAGCCTAGTGTATACACCTAAAACCCTGGGTTAAACTTCCTATTTAAGTAAGTCACTCCGCCCAGGTAAACCTGGTATGACCCTTCGAACTTTGACAAGTTACTCTAAAATGAAGACCCTGAACTTGTCAAGTTAAAACGATGATTGGTTAAGGATTGAGGACCATCTTAAAAGGCTTTGCAAAAATGGTTTAACTCAGTGGCCTGGCAACCCATGAAAAGCCTCGAATTTGGGGCCTGGCAGCCCGTGTCTTATCCCTAAGCCTCTTCGCTAACTCGCTCGCCTACAAAAATGAGTAGGCGAGGCTAGGCAGGAATTCGAAGAACTGCTTCAAACGCAGTATCGGGAAGCACAGCTTGGGGAACTTCAATATCGACGGGTCTTGCTTGGGCTGCTTTAATGGTAGTCTTTACATTTTGTCTTTCACTAGTAGTATGGGGAAGGAGTGGACTCTAGGCGCTTCTGGGACCCGAGACTCTTGAGGAATCTTTTCCATTCTTTGGTGAAAGCCTCGACTACAATAGTTTGTATTTGCCTTTGCTAAGTTTTCTTTGTTTTCATAAGATTTATGATGTTTTCAAACCTGTGTTTGTCAACCTGGTTAGACTGTCAACTACAAGTTGTCAGTGCACGATCAAAATACAATCCGGAGACTATCAGCCCGGTCTGGTTTGACTACAAGACACCAGTATTATATACGGTTAATCCAGTGTTTATCACAACCCGGCACGGTTTTATCATAAACTGGCACAATATGGAAGGAGTTATCAGTACTCAAGATTGGGGTTATCACCTTTACTACAATAAAGTTGGCCAACCAATGATGTGATTCAATGTCACAGGTATGATATATTTCATATTTGATTATTCTTAAGTGCAGCCTTGGTTATAAACCCGGGTTATATGTTGGGCATTATGACCCGTCCAGCGGTAAACCGCCAGGACACTTTAAAGTTGTTGTATGCAGAAATAGGTTGAATATAGCATGATTATGAATCACCGGTGTTTATTAACTCGGCCTGGCTTTTGACTATAAGTCGCCAGTATGATGATAATTTATCCTGTGTTTGTTAACTCGGCCTGGCTTTCGACCATAAGTCGCTAGTATATATTTGGATTGCGCCATTGGAATCATGCACTTATAAATCATTGGGTTATATTATTCAAATAGCCAAACTTGGCTGAATTTTCATTATGATGTTGAATGAATATTGTTTTCATACCGGAGTATATTGTCTTGAATAGCCAACATGGCTGGATTTTTATTATGGTTATTAATAACCGGTATTATTGAGGTTTTCAAAGTCGCTTTAGTGCAATGGCTATTATTTTATCAAAGGATATGATTTATTCTACAATGGAAGGAATAGTCCCGAGTCGCTGCAGGCTTACGACCCAGCACTTGGGGCCTACATTATTCAAATTGAGATTACATGCAAGTCTCATGTCGCTCCAAGCATGCACCATGACACTTGGGGGCTAATGCAAAGTCATTTTTATTGGCCTTATTGAAGACCCGACTCATCGCATCATAATGAGCCAGCCCTTGGGGGCTACCAATTGCTCCTGTCAACAATTTAAGTTTTTGAACATCGGGCAATTACGAAGTCCCGGGTTGCTGCAAGCATGACAACCCGGGACTTGGGGGCTACATATATGGAGTATTCAGTTTTTACTAGTGACTGAGATGAACAACATGGATTTCTTCAAAGTAGCAATAATTATATGGAAATAAGTCTTAAGCCATCACTTTGTTCTGTTCAAGACTTGGGGGCTATAGGTAATATGGATATAAGGGAGAAAAATCTTCAAATTCTCAGTTATGAGCAAACCAGATTGACCCGGTGTCTGCAACAATTATGACCCAGCGTTGGTAACAATTATGACTCGGTGCCATCCATATTTACAATCCGGCAATTTTGGTAATATTAAACCGGCAAGTTTTACATCTTCAAACTGGTTGAATATCATATGAGTATTTCAAGACCAATATTTCTTAAGCTGATGTTTTGGAAGCCGACTCAAGTGGATTATTCTTCACAATATTTTTCTATGAGAAACCAAGGTCAGCAATTTGAGTATGAAGCTGGTTATTGACCTGGATTTTCTAGAAGAAGGAAATGACAAGGAATTAAGGATGACCAGGTGCCGGTTTACAAGAATTCTTAACCCGGAGCATAATCTGTCAAGTTTGTTCTTGTGTTTATTTTATAGGATCAATTTAACATGGATAAATCCAAATTTAACTGGGGGCTAATGTCAGGGATATACCCCGCGGCATAAACCGGACGGAAGTATAACCCAGCCGGACTTGGCGGTTTATTTGAGACCCCGCTGACACATGGCGATTCACCGGCGACCCACACAGACCAGATGGTTTACAAGCAACCTGACTGAACCTGGTTCACTACTAACCCGGCGGGCGGGACAGACGGTGACAAGGCCCAAGGCCTAGAAGGCCGACTCATGTTATGGTGGGCCAGTTTAAGAGGAAAGGCGTGAGGAATATGTGTCTTACAAGGAGTTAAGACCTGGACTTGTATCCGGTTTGTATTAGATATAGACTAGTCCTAATCCTAATAGGACTCCACATGTAACCCACCCCTCTAACTTATATAAGGAGGGGCAGGGCTCCCCAAAGAGAGAGAGGAAAGAAGAAACAATCTCTAGGGCTAGACAAAGAGTCGGTTTACGGTGTCTCCCTCGTGATGATAATGAGACCTAACCACAAACAGCATGTAGGGTTATTACTGGATGATGTTTCCTGGGGCCCAAAGCTGTCTAAAACCTTGTCTTGTGTTGCGCCTCTCGATTCCGCTCAACTCCTCTCAAGATACCACATAGATGCGTTGGCCTCGCGACTAAGTCCTGACACTAACAACATCTGCTGTGACAAAACCACGACAGACGGGGTCTTCGTTGTCTTCGACACCTTCTGGAGTGTTATGTTCTCCTGTGCATGTATTACTGTCTTTACTGCGTCGTGACTTAGAGCGGCGCCACTGACACCGGCGTTTGGATTGTATTTCGGAAGGTTTATCCTCAGCTGGATCTTCCTTGTCATCGCCGCTGTTTTCTTTTGGTGCATGCACCATGTATACATCATACGAGGAAGTGGCCATGCAGCGTCCGGTGAACGGCGGGTTCTGGACCTCTTCTTCTCCGGCATCGTCGTCCATACCATCGATGTCCTCGGAGTGGTAATCAAGTTCGTCGGTCAAATCCTCGACCGTGGCTATGAAGTGGGTGGCGGGTGGGAAGCAAAATTCTCCACCGTCAGCCCCTGATTCGAACCGGATAGAGTTCGGTTGTGAGCCCTCTTCCAAGGACATGTTTTTTAACGAGTTTAGCTCATCACTCAAAGGCGAGTGCTGGAAGATGTTTGTGGCGCTGAACTTGAAGATCGATAAATGATCAAGTTCAGCGTCCGCGGGCTCACGTGGCTCGAAACTTACGACTGGAGACGAGTCCGGAGTTCCGGTGACAAAGATGTCGTGAGAGGTTAAGTCTATGTGCGGCTCCAACACCGTAGAGTCTGTGGCCTCCGTCGTGGGGTTGATCCTCCCGTCCTCGGATGGTGCAGTCTGCCCCGGCTCTAAGGCCAGAGCGGTTATAGGAGCGATCTCCTGGATGCGGTCTGATGACAGATTTAGGTCACGATCATCGGGGTGACCGTGGGTGGTAGCCGCAGTCTCGAATCTGGCGAAGATCAAGTCTCCATGGATGTCCGCAACATAGTTCAAGCTCCCAAATCTGACCTGATGGCCAGGGGTGTAGCTTTTGATCTGCTCCAGATGGCCAAGCGAATTGGCCCGCAAGCGAAGCCGCCGAACACAAAGATTTGGCCGAGGAGGAAGGTTTCTCCTTGGACAGCGTCATTATTGCCGATTGAATGGGCCATCAAACCTTTTGGCGACAGCACAGTGGAATTCTCAATGAAAGCACCAATTTCGGTGTCAAAACCGGCGGATCTCGGGTAGGGGGTCCCGAACTGTGCGTCTAAGGTCGATGGTAATAGGAGACAAGGGACACAATGTTTACCCAGGTTCGAGCCCTCTCTATGGAGGTAATACCCTACGTCCTACTTGATTGATATTGATGAATATGAGTATTACAAGAGTTGATCTACCTCGAGATAATAATGGCTAAACCCTAGAGGTCTAGCTTGTATGACTATGATAATGAGTCTCTCTCCGGACTAAGTCCTCCGGTTTATATAGACACCGGGAGGATCTAGGGTTACACAAGGTCGGTTACAAAGAAAGGAATCTACATATCCGGTCGCCAAGCTTGCCTTCCACGCCAAGGAGAGTCCCATCCGGACACAGGTATAGTCTTCGGTCTTCGCATCTTCACATCCCATCAGTCTGGCCCATGGCTAGCAGGCCGGACGCCTGAGGACCCCTTAGTCCAGGACTCCCTCACTCCTCCAATCTCCTTACTTCCTCAACTATGCTTCCATCAGTGGGCTTTGATAATATTTGTTGACTTGTCTCACCACGAGCTGTGAATCTCCTCGAAAGATTAGCTTGTTAATTCCTAATTTTGATGCAATCCTAAGGCCAGCAAGGAGCCCTTCATACTCTGTTGTATTGTTGGTGGCTTCTTCCCGGGCAAAGTGCATCTAGACGACGTACTTCAAGTGCTCCCCCGAGGGTCAACAAGAAGCACGCCAGCCCCTGCTCCTTGTAGGGAAAAAGCACCATCAAAATACATAATCCATTCTTGGAGGGATTCCTTGCCGGGGAGAGCTGTCTCTGTCCTTTTCTCATCAGGGGTTGGCATCCATTCTGCAATAAACTCTTCTAATGCCCTGCTCTGAATGGTTGAAGTGCTCTCAAACTTCAAACCAAAGCTAGATAACTCCAAATACCATTCCACTATTCTACCAGTTGCCTCAGGGTTTCGGAGTATCCTCTGCAATGGGAAACGAGTGACAACCGTGATCTCATGGGCTTGGAAGTAGTGGTGCAGTTTTCTTGAGGCCATAATGAGACCAAAAAATTAACTTTTGCACGCTAGAGTACCTCGATCTAGCCCCCTATAACAAGGAGCTGACGAAGTACACTGGGCAATGCACCACTTTCTTACTTGTCGCATCCTTGGGGTTGCTCTCATTGCCGTGCTCACCGTTGTCCTGATCCTTTTCTGACTCTGTCGTGATCTAGCCACTTTCTGCTTCATCCACCTCTTGCTGTGCTACCAAAGCTGCACTGACCACTTGGTTGGTTGCCGCCATGTATAGCAACAATGGTTCTTGGGGTCTGGGTGCAACCAAGGTAGGCACAGACGATAGGTAGGCTTTGAACTCTTGCAGAGCTGCATCTGCTTCCGGGGTCCACTTCATAGGTCCTGCTTTCTTCAAAACCTTGAAGAACGGCAAGGCACGCTCGACAAACTTGGAGATGAATCTGCTCGGCGCAGCAACGCATGCTGTCAAGCGCCTAACATCCTTAACTGTCATTGGCGCTTGGACCTGCTTAATGGTCTTGAGCTTGTCGGGGTTGGCTTCGATCCCACTATGGGACATGAAGAACCCAAGTAGCTTGCTGGAGGGGACACCAAACACACATTTCTCCAGGTTAAGCTTTAGATTGATCTTGTGCAAATTAGCAAATGTCTCTTCCAAATCCTGGATAAGGGTGGCCTTGTCCTTGGTTTTGACCACTATATCATCCATATAGGCTTCTATATTTCTACGCAATTATGGCTCAAAACCACTTTGGACTGCCCTTATAAAAGTGGACCCATCACTCTTTAATCCGAACGGCATGCGGACAAAACAGTACGTACCACATGGAGTGATGAATTATGTCTTCTCTTCATCTTCCTTGGACATGAAGATCTGATGATATCCTGAGTATGCATCCAAAAAGGAGAGAAAATCACATCCCGAAGTTGAATCCACGATCTGGTCGATGTGCAACAAGGGAAATGGGTCCTTCAGGCAAGCCTTGTTGAGGTCTGTGAATTCAATGCAAAGCCTGTACTTCCCATTAGCTTTCCAGACCACCACTAGATTTGCCACCATGTAGGATGCACTACCTCTCTGACCAGCTGCTTCTAACTTCTTGATCTCTTCGGCAATGAACTTCTACCTCTCCAAGGCCTGCTTCCGTACTTTCTTCTTGACAGGTTGGGCATGTGGGAAGACAACAAGGTGGTGCTCAATTACCTCCCTAGGAATACCAGGGATATCAGATGGCTGCCAAGCAAACACATCGATATTCGCCTACATGAAGGAAACAAGCGCGCTTTCCTATTGTCATCGAGGGTGGTGTTGATGGTGAAAGTACCATCAACGCCAGCCAGCCCTGCCGGGACCTTCTTCACTTGGGGTATAGCAACCTTGGATCTCTTGCTGTTGGAACACTCTGGCACGTTGTCGACGGGTGCTGTGCACTCAGAGGGGGCACGCTTCCTGGACTCCTTGCCGCAGGTCCTACAATCCCTCTTCTTCCCTTTGTTTTCCTTGACGGGAACTACTGCCGCTGGAGCCTCTGCTGCGACTGCGTCCCGATACTTCTTGTCCACATAGATAATTGCATCCTTCTCATCCGATGGGATAGTGAGGACTCCCAATGGCCCGGGCATTTTCAGGGTGTTGTAAGCATAGTGAGATGCTGCCATGAACTTGGCCATGGCTGGTCGTCCAAGAATCCCATTGTACGGCAGGGGGAGATCAACCACATCAAACACAATCTTTTCAGTCCGAAAGTTCAGCTCTCCCCCGAACGTCACGGGAAACGTGATCTTCCCCTTAGGATGACTCCTGCCGGGGTTAACTCCTTGAAATGTGCCGGTGGCCTGCTCTTCTTCTCCTATTTGAAGCTTGCTGATTACCGCTGGGGAAATCAGATTCAACCTAGCCCCGCCATCCACTAACATCTTTGTGACCTTGAGTTTACGAATCGTTGGGGAGACCAACAACGGCAAGCACCCCACCGCCATGGTGCAGCAAGGGTGATCTTCCTCATCAAAGATGATGGGCGTGCGGGACCACTTGAGTGGCTTCCGGGCCTCTGGCACTAGTTCCACATCATTGACCTCTCGTGCCCATCACTTGTGCTGGTGATGAGAGGTGTGCAAAGATGCACCTCCATCAATGCATAGGGCGTCAGTGGCCTTCTGAAATTCCTGCTCACTAGTTTCCTATTCATCCCCTTCATTACTCACATCCTCATAGATTTCCTTGTCTTGGCCACAGGTAGGCTTTCCTTGGTTCCGAAAGGGTCTACTGGGGCGGTTCGCATCACCGCCTCGGCCCTTACCGCCAGCAACATTATGACCTTTCTCCTTATCACACTTATCATACTCTGCCCTCTGTCTCTTGACAAGCTACTCAACCTGATAACACTCCTAAAGGTCATGGCCTTTGGTCCGATGGATCTTGCAGTATGGCCCAACACCTTTCCCAACTTTTTCCACGGCAGCAGCCTCCTGGCAGGCATAACATGTGGCAACTTCCTTGCCGGGGGCCTCAGCCTTGGCCTTCTTGCCAGTACTAGGTGTGCACGAACCTTCCACAGTCATCACTGCCTTATCTCTTGGCTTCTTACTATGCTTCTTGCCCTTCCTCCGACTGGTTGATTCATCCTCATCCTCTGAATCAACATTGATGCACTCTTCCTCTTTGGGCAATTTCCTTCCTTCTTCCATCCGGGCACATTTATCCACTAGTGTATATAGTTATTTCACAATCTTGGGCAACCACACATTCATTTTGGAACGAATGCGGCGGTTGCGCACATTAGACTGGAAAGCTGCTATAACAGCTACCGGATGGATATTTGGAATGTTTCTATGAACTTTACAGAATCTCTGCAAATACTTACAGAGGGTTTCTCCTTCCTTCTGCTGGTGAAGCTGCAGGTCGCTAGGCCTGCCGGGATCTTGGTGGCCACCGGTGAAGGCACCGATGAACTCGTGGCACATGTATGCCCATGACAAAATGGAGTTCTCCGGCAGGTGCACCAGCTAAGACCTCACATTGGACTTGAGGGCCAAAGGGAAGTAGTTAGCGAACGCCTTCTCATCTCTTCCCCGGCAGCCTGAACAACGATGGTGTAGATACTCAGGAACTCTGCTGGGTTCAGCCTCCCGTCATACTTCTCAGGTATCTCTGGCTTGAATGTGCGAACGGACGGCCAACGGACCTGCCGCAACTCTCGTGTAAAGGCAGGGCAGCTAACCTCGAATGGTAGGCACCCACCAACACCAAGTGCGGGCTCGTCGACGTTGAGGCCATCGCACGCGTCGGCTGGGCGGGGATCGTTGCGGCGGCGCTCAGTGACGGCGTGCGCGTCCTCCCGTTGCCTGTTTTCTGGGGTTCGACGTTGGCCTGGTCATTCTCGAGGGTCAGAAAAGGCCATCGAGACGTCGTCGAGGTCTTGATTCTACTGCACCCTCGCCGGCTGCCGTGGTGGGGATTGAACTGTGGGTACGGCCCCTTCGTACGGCTAGCGGCGCGGGCGATGGCGGTCGCTTGGGGAGGTTGCCATGGGAAAGCTCGTCATGAGCCCCCAACTTCAGCGAAACCGAGCAGGCTCTGGATGGTGGCACAGCACTCATCCAACTGCTCGGCGGCTGGCGGGAACCTCAGTAACAACTGAGCTCACGCCATGGCATTTGTGGCCGTGCTTGGCAAGGATGTCGATGACGTCGACCGCACCATCATCTGGCTCCGGATGGTGCCTATGGTGATGGCAACGACGCCACGCCCACACTGCGATGGGGCGACCACCGGGGCAGTGGGGTCGCGTGGCAGTGGTGCTCAAAGATTAGCGGCTCCATTGAGCGCAGCGGCTCGGTTAGCTCGTCCGGGAGGAGGCGCGAGCGCCACGGACGTCCCGTGATGGGGGCGACCGAAGGGTGATGGCTCACCCCGGACCGAACACCGTCGCTGCGGCTGTGCTCATTGGCGAGAAGAGGTGGCGCGGATGGAGTGACCCCCTCGCCTGCACCTTGCAGAGCTTGACCGTTGAGACGCTGCTGCTGTTGTTCTCCTCCGGCAGCTCTAGCCCCCATGTCAGCCGTGGGGCAGGCGGTAAAAGTGCAACCTGCTCCAACCACGCCCCCAATGGTGTCCATGTCCCCGTGAGATCCCGTGTCCCCCGCGACGTTGGAGGCCGCGGGCTGAGGAGCTTTCGAAGTGGATGGATGGGCTGAGGTGCCAGATTTCTTATTGGGAGCCATGGTCGATGACGCCGTCGAGGATGAAAACATCGATGAAGATGACACGCGGTGTACCCTTTCAGGTTCGCGCAAGCGCTCCCCCTACCCAGCGCACCAAAGATGTCGCGGGATTTCTGCGGCCACCTATGGGACCGGGCGGCCCTTTGTTGGTTTAGCGGGGGGACGAGGCCTTACACAAAGAGCAGACCATCGTACGACCGCGCGGCAGTGAGCACACAATCGATTTACCTAGGTTCGGGCCGCCACGAGGTGTAAGACCCTACTCCCGCTTTAGTGGATTGATGGAAGAATGGATGTGGTGGTGCCTAGTACACTTGCCCGACAAGGTTTGCCCGAGGCGACTACGTCTATGTGGTGGCTCGGGGTTGTCAACTTTCCAACCTTCTTCCCCTCCGATGAGTTCCATGGGCCTCCTTTTATAAGTTAAGGGGTCACTACAGTGGCAAAGTAATTTTTATCCACTGATATGATAGCAAATAGTGCTATCATACCTTAGCCTGCGGGCTGACAGGGTGCATTAAATGCACCGCTTAGTGTCACATCATTGGGCGCCCAACAAGGCCTGCTAGGCTATCTCGCCAGCTCTGCTCCTGCTCTCTTGACACGTCACAGGACGGGTGTCATCTGTAGGATTCTTTGTAGGAAATGGCTGCCATGTGGCGAATGGCTGCCACTTAATCACCTTGCGGCTTGACACTGCACTGATTGACGACGTGGGTCGTGCTTGAGTGGTAGGTGGGGCGGTTCTGCCCCCGCGGACCCCGACAGGCTCTGCTGGGGAGCCTCGGTTGCTTGCTTTGGGTGGTGGCCTCGCCCCTTGCCGGGCTCGCGTGCCCGGCAAGGGAGGCCCTTCACTGGTCGATACCATGCACCTCAGGCTCAATCCTTGGTCCATCTGAGTTGCATGTTGGTTCTTTGAATCTCTTGGTTTTCCAATCTCTGACTTAAGCTGGTGCTTCAATCTTGATCTTGTGCCTGTGCACGGTTGGTCAATAGACCCAGGGTTTGTTGCACCGACACTCTCCCTCGACCTTCACTCTATCTCTCTCTAAGTATATCTTGCTCCCTGCTATGTGTCTCTAACTATGATTTTCCCTATGAAATCTCTTTCTCTCACACAAACACAAACTTCGTATCCTGGGGTCTAATTTCTCTCTACTATTCCCCTATATGCCGCTCACACATCCCCTCTCACACAGAGATGTCTTGTGCTCCTTAGGTATGAGAAGCTACAACTCTCCCTCTTAAATATCTCTTTCTCACACACAAACACAAACTCTATGTCCTAGGGTCTCTTATCTCTCCACCATTCCCTTGTATGTCGCTCGCACACACTCTCCCCCCTAGGGATATCTTCTGTTCCCTGATATGTCTCTATAGCTATCACCCTCCTAGTGAAATATCTTTCTCTCTCGCAAACACAAAACTTTGTCTCTCGGGAACTCATTTCTATCTAATATTTGTTTGTATGTGTCTGACATGCACCCTTTCTCTATCTCTCTCACACCCACACACATAACTCAGCCTTCTGATCTACTCAACTCTTATCTCTAACACACACACTAGCTAGCCGATCTCCCTCTAGCTAGCATCTTTATCTTTCTATTTACCTGTTTCTTCATCAACCTTCTTTCTCGCCCTCACTCTTGCTTCCTGTCATGCACACTATATATGTTTCTCTCTACATGCAGTCATGTGCCCTCTTTTATCTTTCTCTCACATAGACATAACTTCACCCCTCTGAACCACTTGGCGGTCATCTCTAACACACAAACTAGCCGATGTCCCTCTAGCTAGCATCTCTATCTCTCTATATATCTGCAGTTTCTTGGTCAACCTTTCTTTCTCGCACGCACTCTTGCTTCCTATCACGCACACTATATCTGTCTCTCTATACATGCATCTATTGGTTGATCTCTTTTGCACAATTGTTGTGTCTCGCTCTCTCTGCTCGCCATAGATGCATGCTCCAGCCTACACCACTATATCTTAAAGACAAAAACACATGCTCAATTATTGGGCCTTCTTCCCTCCACTCTCAGATGCATGCATATTGTCATACCGATCCGTCTCTCCCATGTTGTTGATCTTATGACTTATGTCTTATTTATTTTATCTCGATCATGCGCGCACGCACTCAGACACACACACACACATCCCACATATACATGTATACCTCTCACACATGCACGTTCAAGGTCTCCTATGTCTCCATACATAATTAATTACCCTCAGCCCTAACCCCCACATTGAATCGTTCTCTTCTTGTGTGCACATGACTTCCGCTTGGATGGGTCTCTTCCCTAAAACACACACTCACACTTAACAAACTCCTTCTAGCTACCCCTCTCTCACTCTTCCCCTATATCCCCGAAACCAACAAGACCATCCCTTCGTTTAATTCCTGCCTACATGCACCATCAATACATAGTAGTCTTCCTCGGTGTCTCTCGAACAAACACGTTATCTCAATGTTGACTCCTCTCACACACACACACGCCTTCTCTTCCCTCTTTACAGACCTCTTCTCTTTCCCACCCCCTCATTGGTGGCCTTTTCCATACACATCACCTCTCTATGATGAAGCCACACACACTTAAATTACTTTCGCCACCGAAGACTCCACTTCACACACACACACACACACACACACACTAAGACTCCATCTCACACACATATGCTCTAGGTGGAGCATTTTTTCCTACCACCCTTCGTCCAACTTACTCGTATGATAAACAATCACCTTATTTTACTTATATAACATGGACAAATTCCACTTTATTTTAGTAGTTAGCAAACTTCTCATAATTATATAACGCAAATCATGAGCAGGAAGTGATATTTTTTACACAACCATGTTAACATGGCCATGTAAATCACAAGCTAAAGTGTAATACCATTGTACTTATATCCCGATGCAAAAGGTGGAGTACATGTCCGAAGAGTAGAGTCGCACACACACACTCTGTCTCTTAGAATCTCACACACATACCAGTTACGTGACGCCCCCTAAGCAGACCCGTATGTTACAATTTGTGCACCCGCGGGTACACATGATGGTGCACATTTATGTAAGCCGGACGGCGAACCCAAACAATAGCTGCATTCATTCACCTTCCGCCGCCCCTTCTCTAGTCGCCATCGCCCGATAGACATGGCCCGGCCGAAGGTAACAACATACACCATGCTCCCGCCGGAGAGACACTTTGATCTGGAGGCGGCATGAAGTCTAGATCGCAGCCGCCCTGCCTCCGGAGTCCAGACTAGCCGGAGCTGGACGAGGAGGTGTTGGAGGTGGAGCAGCACATGGAGTCGAAGGAGGAGAACAATGACGCGGAGTCGGAGCAGTAGCACGATGACACGGGCAAAGCAGAGCCGGAGGAGGACGTTGATTTCCATTATACTCAGACTTAAAGGGCTTTGAGTTTCACGCCACATTTATTTCATTGAGATAAGAGAAAGGAAATTTTAGTGGTCATGCATGCATCTTTTTGTGCTAGCACTCCTATATAAGGGTTGACCGGTCGCTTCCCACGGACGTGTGTGGGCGGTGCAAGAGGAATGAGAAGGGAAGCGGGCTGTGGAGTACGCTAGTTGTAGCACGAGTTCTAAGGAATGTTCATGCCAAATAATGCATAGTAGTAGTATAGTATAGTCCAGCAAAGTATGAATTGGCCTTTAGGTTGCGTGTGGATGACATGGCTGCAACATGCAGGCTGCAGTTGGACAGCCTACCGCTCTGCTTCGCACGGTTTGGTCATGCAAGATTTGCATGCATGCATGCCACGCACGTACTTGTCGAAGGCGTGCTCGAAAAAAGGCGACCAGGTACACTAGTTCGCGTTGGTCCATGCGCCCGGAAAACAACTAATCCCAGTCGCTGTAAATGTCGTGTGTGCTTTATTCCGAGCTAGTGGATGGACGCGAACGTGTCATACAACTAACCACCCGCCAGCTCCCTTATCTCTCTCTCTCTTAGTGTCACATCACTGGTTGCCCGACAAGGCTTGCCGGGCTATCTTGCCAGCTCCATGCCTGTTCTCTTGACACGTCGCAGGACGGGTGTCCTCTGTGGGTTTCTTCTGTAGGAAATGGCTGCCACTTAATCACCCTGCGGCTTGACACTGCACTGATTGACGACGTGGGTCATGCTTGAGTGGTTGGTGGGGTGGTTCTGCCCCCTCGAGCCACGGTAGAACTTTTCGGGGTGCCAGGGTTGCCTACTTCGGGCGGTGACCTTGCCCCTTGCCGGGCTTGCCTGCCCGGCAAGGGAGGCCCTTCTCTTGCCGATATCTTGCTCCCCTGGCTGATCTTGGACTCTGAACTGTATATTGGCTCATCAAATCTCTTGGTCCTTCAATCTCTGACTTAAGCTGGTGCCTCAATCTTGTTCTTGTGCATGTGCACAGTCTGGGCAACGGACCAGGTTTTGTTGCACCAATAGAAGCCCCCGGGCCTGCCCCGAACGCGCTGCTGAGCATCGTCGGGGTAGGGCTTAGTAAGTGCATAAGGCAGGGTTGCTGAAGGGGTTGGCCCCTTGAGATTTCCATTGCTGCATCATTAGCCTTGATTTTGGGACGAATTCTGATTTTCCCTCATGTCGTGTGTAACGTCGCAGGGGAACTTTGATCATGGCTTGTGGATTCGCCTTGCCTCATGATCACGGGGCGGAAACTGCCATCCCACTCGCCCTCCGCCCCGCATGCACCGTCCACATGCTCCGCATGCATTGGGCATGGTAGGTGGTGGATGCGGAGGGTACGAGGAGGAGTGCCATAGACCAAGCATCGATGGTTGGAGTGGAGGGTCGGCCTTGGCCCTCAGAGTCACAGTGGGTGCAGAGGGTCTGCATTGGAGGAGAGGGTGGCCGTTTCCCCCATGAGGAGCCAGCCCCCAGTCCCGTTTCCCTATAAGAAGGGGGGCGAGGTGGTGTTCTTCTGCACACACTTCTCCTTCTTCTCTGTAGTTCTTCTCCCTTAACCATGGTGAGAGGGCGAGGGCGCAGTAGTGTTCCGGCGGCGGCGACGAGGGCTTCCACTCGGCAGCACATCCCTCCCCCTTCGGAACCTGAGGCGGTGATGCCCGCCATGACAGGAGGGAGGAGGGGGCGAGGCCGAGGCCGCCGTGGTGCTCGAGGAGGAGGAGGGCGGGGGAGAGCCTTGGCTGCACCCTCACCGGCGGTTCCTCCTCTAAAAGAAGACAATGTCGGGGACCAACCTCGAGAGTTCGTCATCAGGCTGTACAAGCCCTTGTGTGGTCAGCTTCGTCTTCCAACTCCCTTTGCGTGAGAGATGGAGCTCGAGCAACCACGCGCCTTGAGGCTGCACATGAGGGGTTGTGGAAATGGTCGTATGTGGGTTGATGTCGATTTCCCTGCCCCATGTGATGTATCTTCGTCATGGCTAGAAGACCTTCGCCCGTGCTCATAGCTGCTCAGAGGGGCACATTCTCCAATTCAAATTGATGGAGAGCGGCTTGCTCTCTATTAATATCTGCCAGTGCTCGGGTGGTCGCTTAGGGTGTTGCATGGAGAGCTCGACCAATGACGAAACCTCCTCCTCGAATGAAAGAGATGAGGAGGACAGTGACGGCGATGACGATGGCAGTGGTCGGTGGAGCGGCAACTCCGACTCCGGCTGATCATCACCCGCACCATCTTCATCAAGCAGCAGCACCATCATCTGCATCTGCGTCTCCTCCCTGGCAATGTGATTTGCCAGGGAGTTGGGTGCAGAGGTGCGGATGGTGCTGCCGGGCTCCTCCAGCAGTCTTCCAGCTGGACCCTGGCAGGCTTCCTCTTGGGCTGCTGCTCCGTTAGCCTTGCCGAGTCATGCTGGCCCTGGTGACGGTGGTTGACAGGGCCGCCTTCCACCGTGCTCTCCATCGAGGCGTTCCCTCGCGCTCCTGTTCCTATTGGGCTACCTCTCCTGGAGCCCGACAGGAGTGGAGTGGACTCCTATTCTGGCGCTCCTTTTGCCCACCTCGCCTTCAACGGCCATGCCTAGGAGGAGAGGAACAAGAAAGGGCATTACAGAGCACTTAGTTTTTTTCAATCTTAAACTTGTAGGCAATCGCCAAATTATAATTCAAACAATGTAATCTCTCGAGTCCACCTTTGTGTTCTGTAATGCTTGTACTTGTATTAGCATATGAATGAAAAGGATGAACCTTGCTGGGAACCCATGCATGTGTATGTCCATGCAGAGGTGGAGTGCCTCTTTAATGAAAATAAATGAGTTTTGCCCGGCGGGATATCCTTCCGGCACCCTCTTTGTCTGCCGGAGAGCTTCATTTGCCGAGGAATAGACAGAGGGGCCAGCCCCCCGCCAACTCCTTTTTACTAAAGGCCACTGCGACCATCTTGACTGAAGCAACGTTCGAGTCATGGATGGGAGCACCTAAGTTTCAAAAGAGAGGTGAGGTTTTCTCATGCAAAGTTATAGCTTTACAGAACACTAATGGACAGGAGGTAAAACTTATCTGTTTGGCTTGCCGTGGATCGGTGTGCCATGCAATCTTCTCGTCCCTTGTCGAAGCCAAGGTCACGGCAGGAACCTACAACTTCATGTACATGAGAATGAATGCAGGATGCGATCCTATCTATATGCATATGAAAATGCTCATGAAATGTTTATGCAACGATCTTGCTGGGCCCATGCATCCATGCAATCTTAGTTGCCCCCCCTACAATGCTTCTTTCTTTTCTCTTGCAGGGGGTTATCACCCCAGCTTTGTACAAGGGGTTACATGTAGTTGAGGCAAGGACTTTACAAAAGGGTGGCTACCAGGCAGTTCCCTACAGCCTCGCGCGTTACGGGTAGTACTGGTGGAGATGCTCAATATTCCATGAGTTTTGCAACTGAGTGCCATCTCCGGTCTCCAGACAGACTACGCCGGGTCTGGTGACTCGTACCACCCGGTAAGGTTCTTCTGTAGCGCCCAAGATGCGATTCTATCCCAATCACGTGATGAATTCATGATTGGGGCACAACCGCATTTTGAGCACATAGCAAGGTGGATATCATTACAACATACCATGTACTGAATAGATGAGAATACAAGATAGAGGCTTACACTCGCCACGAGATACAACATCAATACAACAGTTCATCAATACATAGAAATCATCATACAAAAGAGCAGGATCCAACTATGGATGAAAACAAACGAAAAACAAGAACGTCATCCACCCTGCTAGCCCAGGCTCTCCTGACTCGGAACCTATCCCTTGATAGAAGAAGAAGAACGCCAAAAGCAAGCAAGCATCACTCTCACATCTGATCATCGCATTACCTGTACCTGCAACTGTTATTGTAGTAATCTGTGAGCCACGAGGACTTATCAATCCCATTACCATGGGTATCAAGACTAGCAATGCTTAATGGGTATGGAAAGGATAAGTGGTGAGGTTGCAGCAACACTAAGCATTGTATGGTGGCTAAATTACAAGTACAAGAGTAAGATGAGAAACTAAGCAACTGCCGCAAACTAGTAATGATCAAGAAGTGATCCAGAACTACTTACGTTCAAACATAACCCAACCGTGTTCTCGTCTCGAACGCACCCGAAAAGAGACAGCCGGGGTTACACACGTGGTTGGTGTAGTTTAGTTGAGTTTACTTCAAGTTCACTACAACCGGATATTAACAAATTCCCATCTTCCACATAACCGCGGGCATGGCTCTATAAAGTTTAAACCCCGCAGGGATGTCCCAACTTAGCCCATGACAAGCTCACGATCCACGGAGATAATCCTCCATCATGGGACCCTCCAATCAGACTCGGAATCCCGGTGCACAAGACATTTCGACAATGGTAACACTAATCCAGCAAGACCGCCCAAATGTGCCGACAAATCCCGATAGGAGCTACACATACCTCGTTCTCAGGGCACACCGGATGAGACATCCTATGAGTAAAACCAACCCTCGAGTTTCCCTGAGGTGGCCCCGCAGTCTAATCGGTTCGGACCAACACCCAAAGGAGCACTGGCCCGGGGGGTTGAATTAAGAAATCCTCGAGGCCCGAAAAGTCCCTAGGCAAGTTTTAGTTGTTATTAGGCAAATGGTAAAACCAATGTTGGGCCTTGCTCGAAGAGTTTTATTCCAAGCAAACTGTCAAGAGGGTTCCATACCCCTCACCGTGTTAGGGACACAAAATCAAGGAACATAACACCGGTATGACGAAAAGTAGGGCGGCAAGAGTGGAACATAACACCAGGCATAAGGCCGAGCCTGCCACCCTTTACCAAGTATATATGTGCATTAATTAAATAAGAGATATTGTGATATTCCAAAATATTCATGTCCCAACATGGAACAACCTGCAACTACACCTGCAACTATCAACGCTATAAGAGGGCCTGAGCAAAGCGGTAACATAGCTAAACAACGGTTTGCTAGGAAGGGTGAAAAAGGTAGAGGCTATCATGGCAATTTGGGAGGCTTGATAAACAAGTGGTAGGTAGCGCCACATAGTGATAGCATCGAGGGAACTAGCATAGCAAAGATAGTAGTGAGATCCAAGGTGACGGTCATCTTGCCTGAAATCCCGCTAGGAAGAAGAACGAGTCCATGAAGAAGACGAGCCAACATAGTCGAATGGATCCTCACAATCGCAACGTGACCGGAACTATCAAGAAGAAGCACAACTGGAAAGAAGGAAACAACATGGCAATCCAACAAGCATAAACATGGCATGATGCACAATCAAATATGATGCATGTCCGGTTTAATGAGGCATGGCATGGCAAAGTGCAACAAAAAATACTACAAGTTAAGTGGAGCCCAATATGCAACGGGTTGCATATTGGAGAAACACCACATTTAATTATTTAGTTAACTCACGTTTATGTACTCAACAATATTAAATGTTGGTTAACATGGCAAGAAGTGAGGCATAAGTAAACTACACTTTTTTAGGCAATTTAAATGAGGCCGGAACAACAAACAACAATTTCGGTAAAACCCCATATGCATATTTAGCAATTTAAAGGAAACAACAATTTTAAACATTTTAAATGTTGTTATCATGATGTGGATGACCTATCCAAGTTTTATGCAATTTAATGAAAATTTTGACATGAGCATGTTATGAAGCATTTGGTTACCATGGCAGAACGAAAGGGGTGCCACAACGACGAATCCAAAAATGATGCCACGACAACATATCGGTTCCGGTAACTCGTTGAGAGACGGGTGCAAAAGGAGTGTGACGGGAGCATGTCAAGCAAGGATGGTAGGGTGACCCCGATTACCGGGTTCCCACGGGTCGACGCATGGCAAACGAGGAGGACCAAGCAAGCGACAACTCGGACACGGTGCAAACACGGGCATCTCATACATCACACATGCATTCGTTCACGGGTGGTCGTCTCGTCATTATACCTTTGAAGCATGCATTTTTGAAGCAGATTGGGTTCGGTGCGGTGTAGGGGAAGTAGGTGTTGTTGGGACAATCGTAGTGGAAGTAGTAGTACACGGGTCATAGTGGGAAGTAGCGGTGCTATTGGTCATCGGCGATCATCGGGACGGTAGTGGAAGTAAAGGTACATGATGTCTTATCGAGAATCATGGTGGCGGTAGTTGTACACATGTTGTAGTCGAAATTGATGGAACCAATGTCCTCGAGAGTAGTCGGGGTACTTGGGGTCTTCGGACTTGCCGGCCTCAGTTCTCGCGACGGTAGTGGTACATCTCGTAGTGGAACTTGGTGCCTCCAAGGTCTTCGGCGTAGTGGTACACATCCGTAGACGAACATGGGTGTTGCGGTACATGGCGCATCGTCATGGTACTTGGAAAAATTCTTGAAGAAGATGCTTGATGGTTCGGGTACGGGTCTTGGCATGTCGTTCTTGCTGATCCAAAACCAAGCGAGACAAAAGGGCCTCTAGTGGGCAACAACAAGGAGGCGATGGTGCAGCGGGAAGCAGCCAGAGGTGCACGGGGGCAACAAAGAAAAACGTGGTGCTCGGTCATGGGCACTGGAGCACATAGTGGACACGGAGGCAGGGCGTCCCTGGCCTTGAGGTCACGGTGGAGCTCGGGTCAACGGTGACGAAGACAGGGGGCGCGGCTACGAAAAGGCAAGGCCAGCAGGGCCATGCGGAAAGGGTCGGTTAGGAGGTGGGGCGACGAGAAGGCGCACGGCTCGGTGACGAGGAGGAACAACGGGTCCAGGGGTGGATGTGACTAGCGGGAGGTGGTGCTGGAGATGGTGGTGGTGGCCGACGACGCAAGGAATCGCCGGATCCAGTGCGAGGAGGTCGGGAGCGGGTGGCCGGCGTGGTCTTCTCGCCATGAACCCGAGGCAAGGGAGGAGCAGGCTTGGGGCGGCCTACAGGTGGTCGGAGGCTCGCCGGGGTGGCCGCCGGCGTCGTCGGCGCGGGGCGGACGGAGCAGCTCCGGCAGAGAGGCTTGAGCGGAGACGGATGCAGAGGAAAGGAAGGAGCGTGGGGGATCGGGCGTTGGGCATGAGGGGATCGGGCACGGGGCCTCGCTGGAGAAGGAGTTGAGGGACGACAGCGGCAACAAGGCCATGGAGGAGGCGCAGGGGTCCTACTGATGAGGAGAAGCAGAGGCGGTAAGGCAGCGGAGGTCACCGGTAGAGGGACCGGGCGCGGGGGTGCGTGGCCATGGGGATCGGGATCCCTCTCCTGTGTGTGGTGATGGCGCGAGGGGTGAAGAGGGGATCGAGGGAGAGGGAAGTTGTGCAGGCTAGGGTTACTAAGGGGTGGTTGGGTTGGCCTGGGTGCGGGTGGCCTATTGGGATATCTCTCTCTCTCTACTCTTATTTTCTATTAGCATAAAAAGGAAGAAATAAATGAGAGAAAGGAAAGATTAGGAAAGGAACTTGGGCATGCGGATAATTTTTCTGGACTCACAAAAATGTGCATGTTCACAGAAAATTAGAAGTGGTAAGATTGCGGGAATTAAATTCAAATGGGTTTGAGCTAGGACTAGGTCTTCGAAGTGCCTAAAAATATCGAGACTTAAGGAGGAGCCTTAATAAAAGAGATAAGAATTGTTGGCAAAGTTTGAGGCAAGGAATTGAGATAGAAAATGCATGGTACTTAAACTGCAGGTGTGTTATAGTGATTCCAAAGTTAATGGAATATTTGATATAGCTCCCTAATATTGGGAGGATATGTTATAAAGAGAAGTCACCATGTGGATTCCCTCGATTTAATTAGATAAAAAAATCTACGCAATTTATTTTGTTGAGTTTTAAAAATTAAATGACATGATGTCATGATGCAATACAAAATAAATAAAGAAAGCAAAATGAAACGCACAGTGATCACGAAATATAAGGAAGTCTTATGGAGCGTTGGTCTTGGGGCGTCACACCTTCCCACTTTGGTGATAGTTTGTTTGTACCCTTGGCGGACTAAACACGCCTAAGGACAAGGTCACCTTCCTGAAAACACCGGGCATGAACCCTGCGACTGTGATAGCGACGCAGGGCTTGCTGGTAGCATGCAACACATGTAGCAGCCCGGAGACGGTTCTCCTCGAGTAGCACATCGTCGTCACGCCGGTGCTGACCTTGCGCTACTTCATCATAGGGAAACACTCGAGGGGACCCGTAAATGAGTTCCATGGGGATAACTGCTTTTGCCCTGTAGACCAGGGAGAAGGGAGTCTGCCCGGTAGCTCGGTTAGGTGTCGTTCTGAGGGACCAGAGAACTACCGGCAGCTCCTCGATCCACCGCCTGCTGTGCTTCTATAGCTATAGTGCCCAAGATGCGATTATATCCCAATCACGTGATGAATTCATGATTGGGGCACAACCGCATTTTGAGTGCATAGCAAGGTGGATATCATTACAACATACCATGCACTGAATGGATGAGTATACAAGATAAAGGCTTACACTCGCCACTAGTTACACCATTCATAAAACAATACATCAATACATAGCAACCATCATACAGAAGAGCACGATCCGACTACGAATGAAATTAAACAAAAAAGAAGAACGACATCCACCCTCCTAATCCCAGGTTCCCCGACCCGGAACCTAAGCCCTTGATCAAAGAAGAAGAAGAACTCCAAAAGCAATCAAGCATCGCTCTCACGTCATGAGCATCGCATTACCTGTACCTGCAACTATTGTTGTAGTAAACTGTGAGCCATGAGGACTCCGCAAAGCATAATGGGTATGGAAGGGATAAGTGGTGAGGTTGCAGCAAGCGGCTAAGCATTAATGGTGGCTAACATACAAGTACAAGAGTAAGATGAGAAACTACACGAACGGTCGCAAACTAGTAATGATCAATAAGTGATCTTGAACTACTTACGTTCAAACATAACCCCAACATGTTCTCTTCTCGAACTCATTCGAAAAGAGACCGTCACAGTTACGCACACGGTTGGTGTATTTTAATTCGAATCTGGTGTCAAGTTCTCTACAACCGGACATTAAAAATTCCCATCTGCCACATAACCACGGGCACGACTCTCGAAAGATTAAACCCTGCAGGGGTGTCCCAACTTAGCCCATGACAAGATCACGATCCGCAGAGACAATCCTCCATCGCGGGACCCTCCGATCAGACTCGGAATCCCGGTGCACAAGACATTTCGACAATGCTAAAACTAATCTATCAAGACCTCCCGGCGTGCCGACACCCTGATAGTAGCCACACGTATCTCGTCTCAGGCCACGTCCGGATGGGACATCCTACGAGTAAAACCAGCCCTCGAGTTTCCCCGAGGTGGCCCCGCAATCTACCCGTTTGGGACCAACACCATCAGCACTGGCCGCCCTGCTATGTAGAAAATCCTCGGGTTCACGATGACCTATGCCAATTAATTATTAGGTTCAAGTATTATTATGGCAATGTTAAAACCAATGTTGGGCCTTGCTGGAAGAGTTTTATTCAAAGGGAACTGTCAAGAGGGCCCCATACCCCTCACCGTGTTAGGGACGCAAAATCAAGGAACATAACACCGGTATGACGGAAACTAGGGCGGCATGAGTGGAATAAAACACTAGGCGTAAGGCCGAGCCTTCCACACTGTACCAAGTATATATGTGCATTAATTAAATAAAATATATTGTGATATCCCATGTTATCCATGTCCCATCATGGAACAACCTACAACTGCACCTGCAACTAGCAATGCTATAAGAGGGGCTGAGCAAAGTGGTAACATAGCCAAACAACGATTTCCTAGGAAGGGTGAAAAATGTTAGAGCTATCATGGAAATTTGGGAGGCTTGATAAACAAGTGGTAGGTAGCGTGACATAGCGACATCATCGAGACAACTAGCATAGCAAAGATAGTGGTGAGTTCCAAGGTGACGGTCATGTTGCCTGAAATCCCGCTAGGAAGAAGACCGAATCCATGAAGTAGACGAACGAACGTAGTTGAACGAATCCTCACAATCGCAACGTAACCAGAACTATCAAGGAGAAGCGGAATCAGAAAGAAGCAAACATCATGGTAAACAAACATCACATAAACATGACATGATGCGCAACCAAGTATGATGCATGTCCAGTTTAATGAGGCATGGCATGGCAAAGTGCAACAAACAATACTACAAGTTAAGTGGAGCTCAATATGCAAGGAGTTGCATATTGGAGAAACACCACATTTAATTATTAAGTTAACTCCCGTTTATGTACTCAACAATATTAAATAATATTAAACATGGCTAGGGGTGAAGCATAATTAAACTAACTATTTAGGCAAGTTTAAATGAGGACGGAAACATCAAATAACAACTCCGGTAAATCCTCATGTGCATATAGTAGTTTGATGCAAACAACAATTTTAACCATTTTAAATGTTGTTATCATGATGCGGATGACATATGCAAGTATATGCAATTTTATGAAAATGTTGACATAAGCATGTTACGAAGCATTTGTCACCGTGGAGGAACAAAATGGTGCCACGACAATGACAATGAAAATGGTGCCACGGCAACATTCCGGTTCCGGTTCCGTGGTCGTGGACGAAGTTGGCAGGAAAATTATGACCGTGTCCAAATGGCCGAAAGAATCTATCCACAGCAGAAGGCGGTAGGTTGCGAATGTGGTGTTTCAGGTGCTAGAAGTAGTGATGGTGCTCCATGGAGGAGGTGAGGGAGTCCTGGACTAGGGGGTCCTCGAGCTGCCGGCCCAATCTTCATGGGCCGGACAGTCAGGCCGCACTGTAGCTGCGAGAAGGCCGGACTATTATGCAGCATCATACCCGGCAGGAGATCCTTTGTATCTTGATGTGCACGTCAGGATGAGAAGAGAAGAACGAGCATGTTTATCCTCTTGTTGTAACTGACATATCTAACCCTAGTACCCCTGGTCTCTATATAAACTAGAGGGTTTAGTCCGTAGGGGACACAACAACAACCATCATCCTACTAGTTTAGGGTTTAGTTCATCTGATCTCGTGGTAGATCGACACTGTAATCCTCATATACGCAAGCAATCACTACAAAAAAATACACTTCCGTGATGATACGTGTTTGTCACAATATGTCACCTTTTCTGTCATGCATGTACATCCATGAAGATTTTATGACAGAATCAAGATAGTCATACCTGTGCTGTCGTAGAAGTGTTCCATGACATTACCAAAATTATCATCACGGAAGTGTCCACTTCCATGATGATAAATTGCGTGTCATGGAAGTGCTTTCATCAAGGGTAATAGACACGTGGCATCCACCGTAACGGGTCACTGTTAAGCTCTCGGGTTCCAGTTTGGATCCGATAACCCATTAACAGCCCGGACCAATGGAGATTTTCCACGTGTAAAATTCCCATTCGCCGATGATCCACGTGTCAGCTTAGCGTTGGGATAGATGTCAACCGTCCATTGGACAATAATCACCAATGAAGCGTTGACACGTTGGAAGGCCCAATAGAGGCCCATATAGGTTTAAATGCCGGCTCAGGAATAGGCCCACAAGATTTCGTCAGATCTAATGGGACGGCCCGTTAACAGCCTGATATTTTCTTGACCAAATTATGGCCCACATCAGATACAGGCCATTAAAGGACTGCAATATTCTAGGCTAGTTTACGGCCCATATTAGATCCGGCCCATTAACAGCCTGCAATAGTTTGGGCCAAATCACAGTCCATACCTGATCCGACCCGTTAACTGACTTTCATATCTTGGGCCAAATTACGGCCCATAATAGATACAACCCTTTAATGGCTACTGTGCTATCGGGCCCACTAGGGGCCTGATTTGCTCTTCGGCCTCTTAATGGCCCGTTTAATAGTTTGACCTGATATTAGTTTTGGCCTATCAGCGGCCCTGTCTACATGTGGGCCTCTTTTGGCCCAGTTTCACTTTCGGCCATTTAAAGGCCCAAGTTGCACCCAAGCCTAATTCTGGTCCGTAGTTACTTTTGTCCTCTTAACAACCCGTAGTCTTCGTGGATACATCCTAGCCCAAACTGCCCATCGACCCGTTAAAGGCCCTTGAGAGTGTTGGGACTAATTTTGCCCCGTTATACATCTGGTTTGTTTCCATCCCATCATGTAATTGGGTCATCCAAGGCCCAAAAACATTTCAGCCTGTTAATAGCCCGTCACACAAATGGGCCAATAATGGGCCGATGTATACTATAGCATGTTGTTGGCCCGTGATTTCTTCGCCACAACTAAGGCTCAATCTAGTTCTCAACCTGTTAAAATCCTATTTAATTTGCCGGCCCAATTAAGGCAAGTGGTTTACTTGGCCTTTTAATGGCCCGAAACTAATAGTGGGCTAGCTAATGTCCCAAGATGATTGTAGGCCCACGGTTCGGCCCGTACTAGCGATTGGCGACAGCCAGTTTTAGTACCGAAATTATTTTCTTATAAACCTAACCTATTGGCTCATTGTGCTCCGATTGAAGATTATGACCTTTTCTCTATGCGACGACAGCTTAAACAACAAATAAATTACAACATCGTGACGAAGAATAAACCTAGACTATACAACACAGAAATTATAGCATATTACATCCCTTGGGCATCAAAGTTCGCCGACAGTGATAATAAAGGGTAACCAGACAGCAGATTCCATAAACTGGGTAGGTCGTCACTAGTGGAAGTAAACAGGCCGACAAAATAATAGACAGAACCGACATCACTTCAACACAGTTCAAGAAAGGTTAGCCCGACCCAGGAGCTATAGCGCAAGCAGCTTAGTAACCTGATGAGTCTGCACTTGTTTGACGCTTATATCCACCAACTTAAGCTGCATAGAATCAATAGACATCCTGTACTTATGGTTAATCTTGCATAGAGATTGGAGTTCCAGCCGGATTTGAGCGGAAGTATGTCTTTGTGTTTGAATTTTAGACTGAAGAAGTCGAATAGATTCGGCGACTTCATCGAGATTGTGTCACTGAGTAAGTTGGACACTACATCAAGACATGACTTTGGGGTTGTATCCCTACCCTCAAGACATGTTGCCTTCTTCTCAGGAATATATGTTAGAGGGACAAACAATGGATTCGTCTCACTATCATTGTGGCAGTTCTTCCTAGCATCAGTGCTGTCACCCTGAAAGAGAAACAAGTAGGTAGATAACAGGTTTTGCACATATAAGCATCAACACTGTCAATTCATCTCATTTATTTGTCAGAAATAAAGAGACGATTTAAAATAGCATTAACATAATAGGCATTGTTCATAGTTAAGACGGCAGGAAATGGCATTATGTAGGAGCGGCCAACTTCACCATACCACTGGATTATAGATCGAGAACACAAGCATACATGTAGTGCTAAACAACGTATAAGCATGAATGGTGAGTGTACTGTCAATTTATACCATTTCAAATTTGTAAATAAAGAGACATGATTTAAATAACATTAATATAATATGGCATTGTTCATAGTTGAGACATAGCAGGATATGACATTGTGCTGGAGTTGGTAGTTTCACCACACCACTGGATTACAGATCAAGAACACAGTGCTAAAGAAAATAACTTGCTATGTTTAGTTTAATTTACATGGTATGAATAAGGAACTAGGTTGTACAACTAAAGACTAAAATTGACAAGGACAAACTTATGTTTATGTACTTCGTTATAAACTTTGAACAAGCAATTTATGCAGACGACAAAAATAAATAACATTTTCACTCATAGCTATCCCAATATACACAACAAAGTTTGAATGCTCGAGGAGGACAAACTTACATAGTAGTGAAGTCTGGCTCTATAAAGCCCTTGTCCATATTGATGGGGGGGCGCAATTCATGACGTTTACCACACACTCTTCTTCAAGAGCGTTGCCTTTATTCTGCATTTTGTTAAGAGTAAATATAGTTGTGAAAATATAGGAACAAATGGCGATTATTCAACCTAAGATGGAGAGTACAAATGAAAATACAACATACAGGCAAAAGGCACCGACAAGAGCAATGTAGAGCTAAACTTCTTTAGTAACATTGGTTTTATTCAATATTTTGTCAAGAGTAAACGTAGATCTAATGTGTAGAAAATGGAGGGCATGGGAAAGTAAGCTGCAAAGTGTACATGAAGAACTAGCTGACAATATGAGTAAAGTGATGAAGGACAACAGATACTTACAAGAACAATGTAGAACTAAATTTCTTCATAAGAGTTGGGTTTATTCTACATTAATGTAAGCATTAATATAGATCTGATAATTTGGAGTGAACAGTGGATAAGAAAGCTATAATTCACAATGATGTCACATAATCCACTAGGTATGAATGTAAGTACAATGATAGGACAATAGGTACTCACAACAGCAAAGCAGCAACCATCATAGTTGCGATATCCTAGTTTTTGCGGAGCTGGTTCTATCGCCAATATACGTGGGGTGCTATCTGATTTCTCTGGTAGAACCACCTTTTTCAAGGACTTTGCTTGTACTCCTTCAGGTTCTGCAATCACCCTCTTCCTTTTGGATGTCTGAAACACAAGAACAACATTTGAATGGAAAAACATGGTATGATGTCGAATGGAATAAGTATTAATAATGGATGGGCATGGCATCTTCACATATATCATGAGTAAGCTAAGCAGATGGCAGTGCAACGAAGCAAAAGAAATGCAAGACACCTTATGCAAGATACGTGCAACCAATAAAACCTTGCCAAATTAGAACAGACACCTTATTGGGTGAACAGGATAGGTCATCTGCCTTTGACTCACTGAGCTCGGAGTAGTGATTAGGATCATATTCTGAATATGAATCTATAGGTCGGGAGCATGTGGGTTTCATTGCATCCACAATGGACCTCAATTCCTTGATGCCAAGTTTGTTACCCATTGAACTGTTCTGCAATATTCTTATGATGTGTGCATTCTTATATTCATTGTGATTACATACAATATCTAAAAGCATGAAAACATAAATAGTAGTAAAATTATCTTTGTAATGCAGAGGATATTGTAATATAATAGGACCTCCCTGTAAACCCTTGTGTGCTATCACTGGATTCTGATGAGAGAGCCCATGTGTGCTGTAATATGGTGAGTAGATTAATATAATCTGGCACAACTACACAAAAACTAGGCTCCCTGTTGGGAGCTCCAGATGTAAGGATAGTTGGCAGATGATAGGTTCATAATATACCATACAGAAAGTTTATTGCCAAAACATGATAACAAGAGCACACAACCACTAGGTAGATCGTATTGTAGATAAAAGGGGTACACCATAATCACCGTAAATAACTCGGGAAAGCGGAACTTGCTGGAAAATACAGGGTTTTGCCGCTACTAATATGCAACCTATCAATCACCTACAAGCAGGTTCTATTCATCTAAAGGCGCACTGCTGTTACTATCAGTCTAGTCTATCAAAGACCGCGCGGCTCCCACCATTTCTAGGATATTATGGTAGGCCAACTCGAAGTGCGAAATCATGTAGCAGAACCGACCCAATAGAGATGTCGACTGCAGATGTCCCTGCTCCTGTTCCTGACAAGAAACATACTATACTTACTAAAGAAGAAGAGAAGAGGAACATGTTAAAGAATAGAAGGGGAAGCATATTATTGAGATTACCCTTCTTCTATACAATGTTGGTTGCCCACCCATGATGAATTAGAGTGCCAAAGAAATGCCATTCCATGATGTCTCTCTATATGTGGCCATAGGCATTTGGAAACTCAAGTGGGAGAATTAGCTAACCAATTAAATGTGTGTATGTTAGCTAATGTCAGTATCATATCACATTCGTATTTTAAGAACCTTAGGATGTATGATTGGTGTGTTATTTAGCTTTAAAGGGTGGCAGTTGCTAGTAGGTCACAAAGCACCTACGCAAAATCATAGTGTAGATATAATTGGAAAACCCCAAGCATCAGGAGTAAAATCAGGAAAGTGGAACTTGCTGGAAAATATGTGCTAGTATTATCGGTACGGCTAGAAAGGCTTCGAATACCAGCTCTCTACAACTGAAGGCATAGTACTGTTACTATCAGTCTAACTCTCAAACATGACACATACGGCCAAATATGAAGAGTTGAAAGCATTCATGACAATCGACATGAAGACCAACATGAAGAGTTGAAAGCGTCCATGACAAACGACCGAATAGACCTGTACACTTCAAATGTCCCTGCTCCTCTTCACTACAAAGAACATATTGTACAACTATTATACTCTCTCTATTCCTAAATACAATTCTTTGTAGAGATTCCACTATGTATCACATACGGATGTATATAGATACATTTTAGAGTGTAGATTCACTCATTTTGCTCCGTATGTAGTCCATGGAGGAATATCTACAAAGACTTATATTTAGGTACGGAGAGCGTACTTACAAAACAAGATTAGAAGAGGAGCATGCTAAAGAAGAGCAAGCAGATTTTGGATAATAAAATGTTAGTTGCCCACACAGGATGAACCAGAGCGCATAAAGAACGCAACTCCCTATCGTCCCTCGATATGTGGCACATGTGATTTTTGAAAGTAAAGTAGGAACATTAGCTGACCAATTAAACATTCTCTATTTTAGTACATGTCAGCATCATATCAGATTCCTATTTGAGCAACTAAGTTTGGAATTATGAGTGGTATTGTGTTTAGCTTGATGGGTTGAGGAGCACTTCTTGCACATAGGTCTCGAAGCACATATGATGATGGTACTCAATATATGGAAATGTCTACATGCAAGTCACCTGACTTTCGTCATTTGGGTCAGTCGACCATTTCAGGCGGTTGGATGAAGATCCTACGTCTCCTAACTCTTCTTCTTCCTCGCCTCTTATTCTTTCCCCAAAGACCACCGCACGGGCCGCCGGCCAAACCACCAACCACTGCCCTCCCCTGAACCACCCACCACCCCGGTCTTCCGCCGCCCCGGCCATCCCTCTAGCTAACCCCACCCCCACCCACGTCGAGTTTTGCCTCCGGCGAGGCCCCACCATAGCCCATCGACAACCCCCCACAACCGCTGTCCCCACCCGAAACACTAAGATAGATAATGGGGCAACCCTCCGGCGAGCCCCTTCCTTCCCTCCGGCGAACTCCCAAAAATGGACTGAGCCCAATTTGAAATTTAGTAGACTGTCATTTAAGCTAATGTCTAATATAAAAGGGGAAAACCATAAGCATTGCGAGTATAGTGGTGCGCATGCCATGGCGGATCTGAAGGTGCAAACCAGACAAAGGCAACTTTGCAACCAATGTTTGGTTTCAACTAACAAGTAAGATTCTAAGTGATGGACAATAAATCACAGTAAAGCAGTGGCGATCTATTTTCTTGCTGAGAAAAATAGCTTGAGCAGATACGGAAGAGTACCACCTTTGGTGTGGCGCCGTGTAAGCATCTGCTGAGGCGTTGAGGGTGCTATGGTAGCGATGGCTGTCAGCAGCATGGAAGCAGATCTAGGAGGGTAGATAGTGGCGGTGAGGGAAATATCCTAACGTGGTGGACGAGCTAGTCGTACGAGTGTCCTCAACAAGGTGGACGACGGTGCGGATGAAGCGAGAGGACGTGATGCAAGTATCCTGGTCCGAAGCCGTGGATGAGAGAGGTCGATCTCTTGTAATGGACGACGGTGTTGGGGTATCATCTCCGACATGGTGGAGGAGGACGATGGTGGATGGGGTGGCGGACGGCGGAGACTGCGGTGGAGAGGGTGTTTTGGCGCCCATGGAGTACGAATGGGGAAATGGAGGGAGAGAGGTAGGGGGAACCATGTCTTCAGGGTGCGCTTGTCTCAAATGTGTGGAAATTTACAAACTTAGCCCCTGTTTAAAATTTCCTACATCACAACAATATTAGTCGGTTGGGGATAGGATGGTAATCTCGCATACACCAAAAATATTTGCCGACGGAGATTTCAGCCGAGGAGAGTTTGTTTTGGCGCCCACCATGTATGAATCGGGGAGGGAGGTGAGAGGCGATTTCGGCCGAGGGGAAACTATGTTTTGGCGCCCACTGTGTATGAATCCAGGGAGGTGAGAGGTGGAGGCGGTTATGTCACGTTTGAGTGAAATTATAAGCCTACCCCTATTGAAACCTATAGAAATCAAGCCGATAGGCTTTGTGTGTCAGGGATAGGCCGTAATTTCCATCTCATAGATTTTGGTTTCGGGCGATTACTGCGAGTTTCCCCGCTTCGTTCAAATTTTTGCAGAGAAAGAGTGCATGTTTTACCGTGCCAACTCAATTCGAATCCAGTTTGTATTTTTTGCGTAGGATCCATTTTGTATTCGAATACAAATCTATATACATCATTTTTTATATATACTTTCTATAGCGCAACACCATTTATACATAAATATGGTTTACAAATGGCATGATCTCAGATTCGTAAGGCTAGATCCATCTTAATTAGTATTTTCAAATATTTGAAACCGCTTTATGTTGAAATCCAATGTATGCATTCCTCGCTAACTGTCTCCAATTAATGTGTGTTTCATGCGGGGTTTTTTACTTCTCAAACACGTATAATGTGTTTGACACATGCAACATGTAGTGTAATCTCGTTTAGACATTAATTACATATAAACCATGCATTGTCTCTAATTAAAGAATCTATGGATCACTAATATTGATAAACTATATAACATTACACATGTCCCCAAATTCAAATGAATATGCATGTTTGATAGACCAATTTTCGTTATGATATTATCGGTGATCTCTAGTTTAAATATTTGAATCCCCTTCAATCCAGATATTCGTCTCATATAGCTATCACTGATGCTTATATATCTCTCTAGACCTATACGCCTTCATCGTCTCTCGGGTATCTCTCGTGTTATTTGTATGTCAACAATTATCTTTTATCTTCATAAGACACTGATGGTACTCTCTCTGTCGCGGGATTTCGGCAGCCACCTATGGGTCCGGGCAGCCCCTTGTTGGTTCGGCAGGGGGACGGCGTTGCACAAAGAGCAGACCAGCATACAACCACGCGGTAGAGAGCACACAATCGATTTACCCAGGTTCGGGCCGCCGCGAGGCGGAAGACCCTGCTCGCGCTTCAGTGGATTGATGGAAGGATGGATCTGGTGGTGCGTAGTACACTTGCCCGACAAGGTTTGCCCGAGGCGACTATGTGTATGTGGTGGCTCGGGGTTGTCAACTTTCCAACCTTCTTCCCCTCCTACGAGTGCCATGGGACTCCTATAGATTAAGGGGTCACCACAGTGGCAAAGTGGTCATTATCCACTGATATGATAGCAAACAATGCTATCATACCTAACTCCGCAGGCTGACAGGGTGCATTAAATGCACCACTTAGTGTCACATCACTGGGCGCCCGGCAAGGCCTGCCAGGCTATCTCGCCAGCGCCGCTCCTGCTTTCTTGACACGTTGCAGGACGGGTGTCATTTATAGTCTTCTCTGTAGGAAATGGCTGCCATGTGGCGAATGGCTGCCACGGGCCTGCCTGCCTTGAATTGGCGGAGGAGGGCAGCGATCCCCCGCGGACGGAGCCATTTCCTTCCCCGCTCAACTTATAAAAGGGAGGGGCGAAGGAGGGTGGAGTCATCCATTTCCATGGTCCTCCTTTCCTCATCTTCTTTTTCCGCTGGTCATGCTTGAGAAGGAAGCCTGGGGCCAGCCCTTGGGTCCTGGCTCGGGGCATCCCCATGCTGGTGCTGATGCCCGGGGAGTGGGCCTGGTCCTTGGCACGGCGAATCTTTTGGTCCCCTCAATGCTTGCCCGGGAGGAGGGGTTGGAGATCATTGGTAATCCCAGCATCGCCCCTCCCGGAGGTCCTAGAGTTGATGTTGATGGGAGGCGCGCCTTCCTGCCCGCCAAGGTGGTGTGCTGCACGCCTCGAGCCTCCTGGCTGTCCTGGCCGCTTGTTGTTTCTCCGCTGGAGGCATCGGACCGGAGTCTTGGCGCCTCCTCGGAGCAGTGTTGGTGAGGAGAAAGCGAGGGAAGACGGAGAAGACGGGTGGCAGGGGGTCAGGTCGGAGTATGATGGGTGGATGCCTTCGCCTCCGACCGTCGACCTGCCGCCTCATCTTTCCGCCCTTCCCATCCCTCCCCAGCATCGTCATCTCTAGCCTCCTCAGGCGATGGCCGGGGAGGGATGTCCTCTTGGTGCCTTCTCCTCACCTCTAGCAGTCTTCCAGCTGAGCTTTGGTGGATGACTCCACTGGCACTCAAGCTGGGGCTTCTTGCTGGCTCTGGAGGTGGCGACCACAAGGCACCGTCACGTCCCTTGCCCTCCTCCTTCACAGCCTTGCCACTCCCGGTCTTGTCAGGCCATGCCCGACGGGCCCTGACAAGACTGGGGTGGGCTCCTGCTTGGGTGCTCTTTTTCTCGTCTTTTCCTCCTTCCACCGCAGAGCCTGAAGGAGGGAGAACGAAAAGAGGGGATTACGGGGCACTTATCTTTTTTAATCTTAAATCTGCAGGCAATGGCCAAATTTTAATTCAAATAATGTAATCTCTCGAGTCCATCTTTGTGTTCTATAATGCTTGTACCTGTATTTGCATGTCAATGAAAGATATAAACCTTGCCGAGAAATCGTGCATGTATACGTCCATGCAGAGGTGGAGTGCCTCTTTATTGTAGTTAAACGAGTTTTCCCGGTAGGATATCCTGCCGGAAACCTTTTTGTCTGCCGGAGAACCATGTCTGCCGGGGAACAGACTCAAGCGCTAGCCCCCCGCCCACCCCCATTTTCAACAAGGGCTACTGCGACCATCCAAGCCGAAGCAGCATTCAAGCCAAGGATGGGAGCATCCTAGTTTCAAGAGAGTGGCGAGGTTTCTCTATGCACAAGCTATACCTTACAGAACACTAATGGACAAGAGGTATACTTATCTGTTTGGCTTGCCGGGGACCACGGTGCCGTGCAACCTTCTCGTCCTTTGTCGGAGTCAAGTTCACGGTAAGAACCTGCAACTCCATGTAGATGAGAATGAATGCAGGATGCAATCCTATCTATATGCATATGCAAATGCTCATGAAATGCGTATGCCATGATCTGGATGTGCTTGTGCATGCATGCAATCTTAGTCGGGCCACCCTACAGCGCTTCTTTATTTTATCTCGCACGGGGTCATCGCCTCGTCTTGTACAGGGGGTTACATGCAACTTTGGCAATGCCGTGTACAATGGGTGGCAGCCGGACAGGGCCTGACAGCCTCTGCACCTTACGTGCAGAACTTACGGAGATGTTCAATATTCCATGAGTTTTGCAACTGTGTGCCATCTCCGGTCTCCAGATGGACTGCACCAGGTCTGGTGACTCGTACCACTCGGTAAGGGCCTTCCCACTTTGGTGATAATTTGTTTGTACCCTTGGCGGACTAAACACACCTAAGGAGAAGGTCACCTTCCTCAAAACACCGGGCATGAACCCTGCGGCTATGATAGCGACGCAAGGCTTGCTGGGAGCGTGCAACACGCATAGCAGCCCGGAGACGGTTCTCCTCAAGTAGCACAGCATCGTCAGACCAGTGCTGATCTTGCGCTACTTCATCGTAGGCAAGCACTCGAGGGGACCCGTAAATGAGTTCCGTGGGGATAACTACTTCTGCCCCATAGACCAGGGAGACGGGATTCTACCCGGTAGCTCGATTAGGTGTCGTTCTGAGGGACCAAAGAACTACCTTCAGCTCCTCGATCCACCACCTTCCATGCTTCTGCAGCGTATTGAAAGTTCTTGTCTTGAGTCCATGAAGAACTTCAGCATTCTCCCTCTCATCTTGTTCATTGCTTCGAGGGTGTGCCACAGAAGTGCATGAGATTTTGCATCCGAGGGTACAAACATATTGCATGAAGGCGTGGCTCATGAACTGGGTGCCATTGTCTGTGATAATCCTTGCCGGCACTCTGAAACGACACACCAATTCTTTCAAGAACATGATAGCTGACTGAGCAATCACCTTTCTCACGGCAGTCACTTCCGCCCACTTTGTAAACTTGTCGATGGCAATGAACAAGAATTCAAAGCCCCCAATTGCTCAAGGGAAGGGGCCAAGGATATCGAGCCCCCAGACCGAAAAAGGCCATGATAGAGGGATTGTCTGAAAGGCTTGGGCAGGCAGGTGTGTTCTCTTGGAATGGAACTGACAGGCTTCACATTTCATGACGAGCTCATCTTGGAGGGCTATAGGCCAATGGAATCCTTGTCCAAATGCTTTCCCAACTAATGCCCTTGATCCAATGTGTGAGCCACACATTCCTCTGTGAATCTCAGCCAACAGTTCCTTTCCATCCTCCAGGCAAACATGCTTCAATTTCACGCCGTTGGGCCTTCTTCTATACAGAGTGTCATCGACAAACTTATACATACTGGCCCTCCGGGCTACTATTTCAGCTTCATCATGATTGCCAGGGAGTTCTCCGGTTTGGAGGAGCGGACAATGTGCCTTGCCCAAGTTGGAGCCTGAGGCTCGACAACAAGGACTAGCGGCACCTCCTCGGCTACGGCAGCACTAGCCTCATTTGCGGGGTCCATAGGCCCGGCTGGAGGGGGTGGTCCGGCAGGATGTGAGGAGTTGTTTCCGGCAGGGTCTCTGCTGGGAGAGGCTTACCGTAGTCCATCTTTCTCCTCTTTCGGGCCATTGTGGCTGGTGATATGGAGGGTTGAGAGAGATGGAGAACAAAAGTTCATGGTTCCACAGGAAGCTTCTGTGCAGCACACTTTGACAGGTGATCAGCTATGTTGTTTTCTACACGGGGTACGTGCTCTATTTGCAACCCGTCAAAGTGCTCCTTGTCGGTGTCAAAACCGGCGGATCTCGGGTAGGGGGTCCCGAACTGTGCGTCTAAGGTCGATGGTAACAGGAGACAAGGGACACGATGTTTACCCAGGTTCAGGCCCTCTCTATGGAGGTAATACCCTACATCCTACTTGATTGATATTGATGAAGATGAGTATTACAAGAGTCGATCTACCTTGAGATCGTAATGGCTAAACCCTAGAGGTCTAGCTTGTATGACTATGATAATGAGTCTCTCTCCGGACTAAGTCCTCCGGTTTATATAGACACTGGGAGGATCTAGGGTTACACAAGGTCGGTTACAAAGAAATGAATCTACATATCCGGTCGCCCAGCTTGCCTTCCACGCCAAGGAGAGTCCCATCCATACACAGCTACAGTCTTCGGTCTTCGCATCTTCACAGCCCATCAGTCCAGCCCATGGCTAACAGGTCGGACGCCCGAGGATCCCTTAGTCCAGGACTCCCTTAGTAGCCCCTGAACCTGGCTTCAATGACAAGGTATCCGGCGCGTAGTGCTGTCTTCGACATTGCAAGGCGGGTTCATCCTTCCGAACTCCAAAATAGTCTTTGGACAAATTGATCGTGTTCGGACCTGTAACACACACCACACACAACCGTAGAGAGAATATAATAATACATGAGTCCAATCCATTGAAAACTTTTACAATATGACATCACGTCCATCCGGTCATAATTTCAAACCACTATTTGCCTGCCGCTCCATGTTTCGAGACACGGTTGCCATTGGCACGTCTTGTCAAGGTAGAGATCGTGTCCCCTTATTACGGGATTCTCATCAATAAAGAGTGGGTAACACAACCGTGCCGTTTACATTGCCCTTGGGAATAGGCGAGTTTTAAGGTGAGCAGGGAGGCGTTTGATATTTGCGGCCTTTATAAGGGGATAAGGATTCGTCCTCACTCACCCCTGCCTTCTCCTTCCTCTGCCCATTCATTCTCCTAGCTCCCCTCACCGGTGAAAACACTCCAACCATGTCCGGTTCTGGAGCAGGTGGCAAGTGGATGGCTTCTTCTGTTAAGAAGAAAGACATTAAGGAGCTTCGAGAGGCCGGATACCTGGCCAAGGAGATCATTCACCGTCTCCCAGCCGATGGACAGATCGTCCCTACTCCAGAGCCCCATGAGAGGGTTGTATTTCTCGCACATTTCGTCCATGGGCTGGGATTCCCTCTCCACCTGTTTGTTCGCGGACTGATGTTTTACTACGGGCTGGACTTCCATGATCCAGCCCCCAACTTTATCCTCAAAATCTTGGCATTTATAGTCGTTTGCGAGGCCTTCCTCTGTATCCCGCGTCACTTTGGCCTATGGCTGAAGACTTTCAATGTAAAGCCGAAGGTTGTGAGAGGCCAACAAGCAGAGTGCGGAGGCGCCATGGTGGGCAATATGCCCAACGTTACATGGCTCGAAGGCTCCTTCGTGGAGACGGTGAAGGGGTGGCAGTCGCAGTGGTTCTACATCACCGAGCCGCGCGACACCAGCTGGTCGGCTGCCCCCGAATTTTGATCTGGAGCTCCGCTGCGGCTTACCTCCTGGCAAGAGAAGGGCCTCGCCTGGGGCTCTTCAAGCGAGTTGACTGGGCTCTAGACATGTGTTCAGAACATGATAACCAAGAGGATCAAACTCATCAACATGATCCAGGTTATGCTCATTCGCCGGATCCTTCCGTGCCAACACCAGACTTGCTATTTGTGGGAGTTCGATCCGGCCAAGCACCAGATGCTACTAGAGCTCTTCAGCACAATGCACGAAGATATCTGGAAAGTGCTCTTTAAGGCCGGCGAGACACCACCCCCACGCCCGAAGATCACGGGCTCAGCTTAAAGCGCCATGCCAATTCGGTAAGTTCCTTCATGTATTCAAGGTATAGCCTTTACTGGCATATTTTGGGAAGGAGTCTAAGCCTTCCTATCAATTTTCAGGCCTGGATCGACATAGCGGGGCGGATTAGTTGTCCAGCTCCACTTCCCAGAAATAAGGACACCCCACTCCTAACGAAGATACTTTTTCCGGCGCCTTATGATGTGCCGGAGAAGAAGGCCAAGCAGACAGCCAAAGGGAGTAGGAGTGGCCTTCGCTAAAAGGGTGCTTCGGACATGTCATCTGATGACAAGACTGACTCTTCGGTCGCCGAAGACGACAGCGAGGAGGAAGAAGAAGGCGGCTTGCCCCCGGAGGGGGGAAATAAGAAAAGAGAGGCCTCCACGAATCTGGAGGCGAAGGCGCCCAAGAGGGGGAAGGGCTCCCTTGAGGATAACTCCACATGGGATGTCGAAAGCAGTCTGGAGTGAATGCCCCGAACCAAGCCTCGGGCTGCCTCGTAAGTACCAAAACCATATGCACCTCCCAATACCTGGCCTTTCCAGTTTATAATATTAACATGTTTAAGTTATGCCATTACAGTCCGGCCCGCGATGGCTCCCCGCAATCCTCGACAGAGGATTCGCTAGACTCAAAGGAGATGGTTAGCATGTCTCCGCCGCCCGCTCATTCTGCCTCACCCAAGGGTGATGACGAGGTGGCATCCCAAAGGATCTTCCCAGACCAGGGGAGATTCAAGAAATCATTAAGGTGGCGCCGCAGGATGACTGCTCGGCTTTCAGACACATGGGGGAAAAGCCCCCATGGGGACTAGCAGTGGGGGCCAAGTTCTCTTTGGCCCTCAGTCGGATACCATTCCGGAACCTACACGTCTCCGGAGTCCAGCGAACGGCCTTCCCCGAAAGTAGGAGGTGTGCCTGTTCCACCGATGACCTCTGTCCAACCAGAGGCACTGGACAATCTGCTGGAAGCGCTGCAAGGCGCCTCCATTGTGGATGAGCACCATGTCCTTATGGGTACGGTGATTGAAAAGGTTTAGTCCGCCAGAAGCAGACTGACTGAAGCCTGCACTAGCCTTTTAATAGACTTTGAGGTAACAATTGTAGAAGAAGTATCACATTGTGGACAGTAGCCCCTGATGCTCTGTTCGGTGTCCGGAAAGGAAAAGCTGAACAGGGGATCAAAATAATTTTCGAAGGAGTCAAACATAATATGTCTATGTGAATAAGCAGGCGTAACTACTAGCTGCTGCCACTCACACTACAGAGTTCTCCGGAATGAAGCAGAACCTGGAGCAAGCCGAGAAAGAGCTCGGCCTAGTGAAGAAGCAGCTGGAGGACAGCAAAGGTATACAGTAACCTGCGTGTATGTTTTAGGAAGATGAATGGTTCATGCTGACTAAAGTGCCATGAACTTTATTAGGGGCCACGACCGAGGTGGCGGCCCTCAAGAAGGCATTAGAGAAGGCCAAGGACAAAGCGGCCAAGGAACGCACCATCCGCGAGAAGCACGAGGCCCGGGTCGGCGAGGTTCAGCAAGAGCTCCAGGACACCGTCAAGAAGTGCGAGTCCTTGGAGCGTGATTCTAAGACGCAAGCGTCTGAACTTGCGAAGGCCCTCCAAAGTGCGCAGGAGGCTCGAGCCGAACCCCAGAGCACCCTTCAGGAAATCCAAGCGGCCCGGAAGATTGCTGCGGGTAAGGATTTCATTATGCAAACCAAGTCTGTGAAGGAAGCATTCCTTTTACTTACCCGAATTTGGAGCTCTCCAAGGGCGTTTACATATTTGCCGCGCAGCGTATCAGACGCTGCCGAGTTCTATCGAGCCGAGGAAGGGAGTTCTAAGGAGAAGCTGTTCTGGTCTCAATATCTTGGCCCCGAACATCCGGTATCCTTTAGCGACCAGCTGAAACAGCTGGTCGAGCTGCACAAGGCGGCCGAGCTAGCCATGAAGGAGCTGATAGTCCGACTATGGCCTGCCGCGCCGATATCGAGTAGCTACTTCAGACTTGTGAAGTGGCTTGTTGATGCCTGCCCCTGGCTTGAGGTTATCAAGCGGTCGGTCTGTATCGAAGGTGCGCGGATGGCCTTTGCCCGCGTCAAAACGCACTAGCGAAGATGGATGCCAAGAAGGTAATGACCGAGGGGCCACCTGAGGGCAAGGAGCATCGCCGACCCGAGTTGTATTTTGATGGTGTCCTGGAGGGATCCCGCATTGTTGTGGATCACTGTGCGAAAGACACTATCTTTGAATGAATGCATGTGAGCTCCCTCTGCCTTGTATGATAAAACAAAGTGTTTTATGCAATATAATGCTTGTTATGTTTTTAAAATTTTACTTCATGTGCGGCCGTGTTGTATGAAATCTGAGGGTTAACCAGTCGTCAGCTTCTGCCCCCATGTAGGAAGTACGGGGGTGTTCAGGATGGAATATAAACAATCTTGGTCCAATTAGATGGTCCTTGAAGGAGTCGTTTAGGACAACGAACTAGGCAACCAGATTATGCGGCTGTAACGCCCTCACTTAGCCATAGGAGTCCGACAATAAAAACATGGGCGCCACCCCTAGTATCCGAACTAGAGTGCTATAAGCGTCTGATCGGGAAGTACCAATCCTTCGCGTAATGCGGAAGAAATCTCCAATGATTTGCAACCTCCGAATAGCTAACCGGCTCTCGCCGCATCATGACAGTTAGTTTTCGGCTTTCTCTACTGAGGTGCTCCTTTGGATAAACCAAGGCACAATCGCAGTAGTTCTCCCTTTACTACCTTAGCCGATATAGCGGAACGTAAGGTAGCAAGCACAGGAGCCGGGCAACCCAACTATTGACCAAAGACATGATTCGGAGCTAATGCATATAATTCTAAATTCGGGGTGCCAAACTATACTTATAAAACGTGTTCAGACTTTTGTTGCCATAGTGTGGGGTGCTGTGCAGCCCCTGGAGAACATGAAACATACCAAAGTGTATGGGTGCTACCTGATAGGGTTATCCATAGGGGAGCTAAGAAAAAAAAGAAAGAAAACAGAAAAGATACAAAGGTAAAAAGCTGGAGTCCTACAGCTCCAGCCGCAAGCTATTCTCATTGTAATTTAATTAGTACGTCAAGGCGCATTAATACAGGTAGTGCGATAAGCAATAGACTATTTCACATGCCGGAACCAAGGGAGAGCTGCACGCGGGTCCTAAAAAAAGGTAGAGTTATCGTTAACGGAATCACCTAAAAAGTCCCCCATATGACTGCGTTTCTCGCCGTCTTGGTGTGTTTATCCTTCGAGAGGACCGATGACCAGACCACCAGATGGTGCCTGTGGGATTGAGACCTAAAAGGAAACAAGTAAACATGAAAGTATGTGTGTATCCGATGTCAATTGAGCCGTACTACGGACCACAAGCTAGCTATGCCTCCATCGATGCCCATGGGATTTTGAGTGCGTAGTTATGTATGTGCGGCACGAATGCCACCACTTGATCGGGACTGAGACGGAGGCTAGATTGCTAGTCGAGCTCCTGACGAGCTGAGCTCTCCTACTGCAGAGTAGTTCGGACCCTCTTAACGGTGTCGGTGGGCTCGGCAACCGAATTAAGGTTCTGCTTGAGAAGGCCGCTCTTTAATTCTGCTGCTAAGGCAGCTGTGTGCTCTTCAGTACGGATGGAGCCTTCCATATTTCTGTTGACTGTTATGACACCTCATGGACCAAGCATCTTGATCTTGAGATAAGTATAGTGTGGTACTTAGTTGAATCGAGCGAACGTAGTTCGTCCGAGCAGTGTGTGATAGCCACTGCGGAAAGGAACGATATCGAAGATTAATTCCTCGCTTCGAAAGTTGTCCAGAGATCCGAAGACAACCTCTAGTGTCATTGAGCCCATACTGCGGGCCTCTACACCTGGTATGACTCCTTTGAAGGTAGTCCTGGTGGGCTGGATCCGAGATGGGTTAATGCCCATTTTTCGCGCTGTATCCTGATAAAGCAGATTGAGGCTGCTACCTCCGTCCATAAGGACGCGAGTTAGGTGGAACCCATCAATTATTGGGTCTAGGACCAGTGCGGCTGAGCCACCGTGAAGGATACTGGTCGGATGATCCCGGCGATCAAAAGTGATCGGGCATGACGACCATGGATTAAATTTTGGGGCAACTGGCTCTATCGCGTAGATGTCCCTGAGCCCACGCTTGCACTCCCTCTTGGGGATGTGGGTAGAGTATATCATGTTCACCATTTTGACCCAAGGGGGAAACTTCTTCTATCCCCCTGTGTTCGGTTGCTGGGGCTCTTCGTCATCATCCTTGCTTTGCGATACCTTTTCCCTGTTTTCGGCGTTTAATTTGCCGGCCTATTTAAAAACCCAGCAATCTCTATTTGTATGATTGGGTGGTTTGTCTGGGGTGCCATGAATCTGGCACGGACGATCAAGTATGCGGTCCAAGCTGGATGGGCCTGAATTGTTCTTTTGGAACGGCTTCTTCCGCTGAACGGACTTAGAGCCCCTGAATCTGGCATTGACTATCGTGTCCTCGGTGTTATCTCTGTTGTTTCGGTGCTTGTATCTGTTGCGTCGAGACTTGTCTTTGCTAGTTTTAGCTTCAGGGGTGCCTGTGTTGCTTGCATTGTTTTTGCTACGGGCCAATCAACTATCCTCGCCCGCACAAAAGCGGGTCATGAGTGCCGTGAGGGTTGCCATGGATTTTGGCTTTTCTTGGCCGAGGTGGCAAGTGACCCATTCGTCGAAGATGTTGTGTTTGAAGGCTGCTAGGGCTTCGGCATCCGGACAATCGACGATTTGGTTCTTTTTAGTTAAGAACCTAGTCCAGAATTTCCTGACGGACTCTCAAGGCTCTTGAACTATATGGCATAAGTCATCAGCGTCCGGAGGTCGAACGTATGTGCCTTGGAAGTTATCAAGGAAGGCCTCTTCCAAGTCATCCCAACTGCCAATAGAATTTGCAGGCAGACTATTGAGACAGTGCCGAGCTGGCCCCTTGAGTTTTAAAGGGAGGTATTTGATCGCGTGGAGGTCACCACCGCGGGCCATATGAATGTGGAGAATGAAGTCTTCGATCCACACCGCGGGGTCTGTGGTTCCATCGTATGATTCTATATTCACGGGTTTGAACCCTTCTGGGAATTCATGATCCAGGACCTCATCGGTGAAGCAATGAGGGTGTGCGGCGCCTCTATATCCGGCCGTATCGCGAGGTAGCTCTGATGGAGTCCGTCTGCGGTTTTCAGCCCGCGCATGACTAAGATTGTCATGTCTGAATAGGTGGCCATCATGTGTCGAGGCACGTCCTCACGATCCATACATTGATCTAGTATGTCCTGCTTTATTGTTCAGCTTTTGCTGGAGGTCATATGTATGACCATGGGCTAATTTACCTCTACCTGTGCGCTGAGGCGGGGCTGGCTGGTGTTTGGCGTGAGTTGCCGTTTTGTCTCGACCACGTGGTGGTCGGTCAACCGCATTGTACGATGGAGGTATGTATTCTGGCGCCTCCTCGTCAAACTGAGGTAGCAATTTGCACTTTGGGTAGTTTTGGTTGGGCGCTTGAGGCCGTATTCTTCGGCTGCTAGGACATCGTTCCATTTATCATTGAGCAGATCTTGGTCAGCTTGAAGCTGCTGTTGCTTCTTTTTCAGGCTCCTTGCAGTGGAGATTAGCTGGCACATGAAGCGCTCCTGCTCAAGCGGTTCCTCAAGCACGATGAAATCCTCGGTGCCGAGGCTCACCTCGTCCTCGGAGAGCAAAAGGTAATTATCGTCCTCCGAATCTTCATTCATGGCCTGTTTACCGGGGCTAACCTACCCACCTTCCCGTTCATCTTGTTCATTAGCTGTATCGATGGGGTCTTCATTGTCTTCGACACCTTCTGGAGTGTTATCTTCTCCCTTTAATGTCGGGGATATACCCCGCGGCGTAAACCGGCCGGAAGTATAACCCGGCCGGACTTGGCGGTTTATTTGAGACCCCGCTGACACTTGGCGATTCACCGGCGACCCACACATACTAGACGGTTTACAAGCAACCTGACTGAACCTGGTTCACTAGTAACCCGGCGGGCGGGACAGACGGTGACAAGGCCCAAGGCCCAGAGGGCCGGCTCATGTTATGGTGGGCCGGTTTAAGAGGAAAGGCGTGAGGAATATGTGTCTTACAAGGAGTTAAGACCTGGACTTGTATCCGGTTTGTATTAGAGATAGACTAGTCCTAATCCTAATAGGACTCCACATGTAACCCGCCCCTCTAACTTATATAAGGAGGGGCAGGGATCCCCAAAGAGAGAGAGGCAAGAAGAAACAATCTCTAGGGCTAGACACAAAGAGCCGGTTTACGGCGTCTCCCTCGTGATGATAATGAGACCTAGCCACAAACATCATGTAGGGTTATTACCGGATGATGTTTCCTGGGGCCCGAAGCTGTCTAAAACCTTGTCTTGCATTGCGTCTCTCGATTCCGCTCAACCCCTATCAAGCTACCACATAGATGCGTTGGCCTCACGACTAAGTCCTGACACTAAGGACATCTGCCGTGACAAAACCACGACAGTTGGCGACCATTGTGGAGCTAGCGCACGGTGGTGTTGAGTTCTTGGAGGGAGCCCTTCAGGGATCCAGAAGCTTGCAATTGGACAGATGAAGCAAGAGCCAGCATGGAGCAATCACTCAGGATAACCCGGCGTATAAGAGATTAAGATCAATAGAAATTAGGGTTGGGTCTGTGTACCACCACTGCGATCTACAATCCATCAAGATCGACAGGAGATCGATTTCATCTGTGCGGCACCTCATGCGATTCGTCAAAAGTTGTCGGCTCCCACTCGCAGGAAGAAGAACATGTAATTGTCATCGTGATCTGCCATGTGGTGGTACTCATGCATGGATCCTACAAGGAGTCCACGTGATGTGCTTTGAACAAACCGGTCAATAAAAGGAGCAGCCACTCGAAGGAAAAAGTTGAATTCGCTGCCCAACCGTCGTACGGACAACCGGATAGCAATCGAACATCCAATTCTGACGTGACGCTGTCCGCGCATGCCACGAGTCCTGAGGCCGGCTTCTGCACTTGCTGTCCTTAGTACATCCCCGTTGTGGCAAAGTATTGATCACAGATGCCGCCATGCACGGGACTCAAGCATTACCAGTTATACACCCAGATCATTCTTTTGGTTATTCTGCAAAATACAGGACGCAATCATCGTGAGACGATCATGGGACTAGTACTCCTATTAAAATACAGTACTAGTTGTTCTCTTCTAGCAGCAGTTGCATGATTTTCAAAACTCAGAATCACATGAGGGACCAAAGTACTACTTGGCCAAAGTGAATACATGGGTACTAATCAGAATCACATGACTAGAAGACACAGTGGATTTACGGGAGCACTAATTGATGGCTACTAATATGGAGACTGATGTCAAAAGGTGGGCCAGAGCCGCCCTCGCACGGACCTCTCGTTGAGCTGCGCTCTTCTGCCGGCGTGCCTCCGCTGTCAAAGATGCCTTGGCCGATCGCTGCTGTCGTTCGGTCGCTTCCCGCAAGTCGCCGTTGTGGGCGCGCCGGCCGGCTCATGTGCCGTGCGCTGAGCCGCTAGCCACCTCTGAGTTGCCGCCTACGGCCGGTTGGCTCCGCGTCCATTGCTTCGCCGCTCATCTACTAAGGCTCGCCTGTGCTAAACCGCCGCCATGGGTTTGCCTCGCGGCAACCGCTTGATCCGCTATCACCGACTGGCCTAAATCGCCGTCTGCTGAGCCGCCCTGGATCCTTTTATTCCGTCAGATACAGCAGGTTAAACACTTACGGTTTCCAACGCCGCAGCGCTCTGCTATTTCAAATTGCCGTCACTCTGCGCCCCTGCGCGTGGTCGCCTGTTCCAGAACCGCAGTTGCGCCCGTTTCTGTCAAGACAGTCCGTTGAAGAGCAAAGCCACTTCTCCCATGTTGAGCTGCTGGGGGGCTATATTGAGTTGCCGGTCTATCTGAGTCGTCTCTGTCGCGTTGTACGGATCATCTGTCGTACCAATACACCAGGTGATAACCATCCAGTTTACTTTTTATCAGTAAATACTTGTTAATTTTTTTGTGAAAACAACAACTCTGCCCTATAGTGTTGTTATATACAGGTAAATTATTCATTACAAAAGTGGTGTTATACCGCGGATACACGTTCGGCTGTGCCGTGTGGCTCCACAGGCATGCGTGTCGCGGTCCGGTTTACATCAGACGTGCCAGCCAACTCGCCCGTCCGCACCGGCTTACAACGCTGCGGCCGGTTCATCCGTTTGCTCCTGTGGGTGACTCATCCGTGGTTGATTTTGGCTTCACCACGGCGGATAAATTCCGGCCTAACATATCAGGTGACATCTATCTAAGTCTATTTTTGACACATATTGTTTTTTGTCAAAAGAACAATTACTTTGGACTGTATATTTTGATGTGCAGGACGATTATTCATTATAAACATGGTCTATACCATGGGTACGGAGCACGCGTTGGCAACGTTCTGCACTGGCGTTTCGTCCATGTCATACCACCCGGTGAATGAACGTGAGCAAGTCGCCGTCCCTGTGGCCCGGTTTACATCAGCTTGCCAGGACCACGCCTATGATTAACTCGCCCGTCCGTGCCGGTTTACGACACCGGTGCCGATCTTCCCCATCCGCACCGGCTTGCAATGTCGCGGACGACTCATTTGTCTGAGCTGCCTCTGATGCTGCGGTCGTCCTTCTCATCCGTCTCTCGCGGCCTGGTCTACATCAACATACCGGGCCGCACCTGTCTGCATGAGCTATTTATTGAGTATGAACAAGTTAGCTTGGGTAGCCCAGTAATTTCTTTCAAACAAAATGGAGGCAAATTATCATATACTATCAACCGCCGTCTGCACTGGGTGGTTCAACAGGCAGGCGCACAAGTCGCCGCCACTACAGTTTTGGTTAACTTCAAATCACCAGTTGGAAGGAACCATTGGCCGAGTTGCTGACATGGCTCGTGCGGGATCTTTTATAACCCGCCACAGTCACCTCAACCTTCTGTGGATTCACATCGTGCTATCAACACCAATGCTATACAAGTTATGCCGGTTTATATCATGGTCAAATATGGAGAGTCTCAAGCCAACTCCTCGAGTCACCTTGAGACTCGGGGCTACGATGACATGACTCGGCAAATCTTGCCTGTTTTCAGTGAATTCAAGAACCCCAGGACGATGGAGGGAAAGATAACCAGGTCCCGGAGGCTACTGTTACATTGATGAAAATTTAAAGACTGTCATAAAATTTCCGGATTAGAAAGTATGTGACAGTTACAAAATCCCGGCTCAATGAAGAAGTTCCGGGTCATCAGAAAGGATTCCAGTTTACAATCCGGTTCAAGGGAAATCTATTCTCCCACAAAGTTTTGAAGCTCTCAAATCCGGTTTGAAAATGTCCGGTTTAAAAAGGAATTAACTTCTCGCAAGCTCGAGTTTAAAGGCCGTCAGAAAATTTCTGGCTGAAAATGAAGATTCCAGTTTAAAATCCGGTTCAAGGGAAAGATGTCTCCCACAAAGCTTTGAAGCTCTCAGAATCTAGTTCAAAATCCTAGTTCAAGAAGAATTTATCTCTTGCAAAAAGTTAAAGGTAGCCGAAATGGACCTGTTGCCATGATGCGCGGTTCAAACATGGGTGTCCCGTCTTATTGGCCTATCATATTATTGATCACATGGAGGCTTCTGCTTATAAAGCGGCGTCTGGTTTACCCCTTGATTCAGCTTATCAAAGCTTTCTACAATATCACTTGGGGGCTTGGTCGTATCTGCACCATAGCTACACCTCTTGATCGGCGCAATGCCACAACATCACTTGGGGGCTTGGTCGTCTCTGAACCATAGTCACACCTCTTGATCGGCTCAAAGCCAAATTACTCCGGGGCCAAAGAGAGTGTTGTAAAACAACAACTCAAACATAGGCACCCACTGAGCGAAAATCAAAATGTTACTTGGGGATTCTTTGCTATCGAAATGAACTTATAATCTACACTTGTAATGGGCTATCAAGCCATGGCTTGGAAGCCTGGTGTATACACCTAAAACCCTGGGTTAAACTGCCTATTTAAGTAAGTCACTCCGCCCAGGTAAACCTGGTATGACCCTTCGAACTTTGACAAGTTACTCTAAAATGAAGACCCTGAACTTGTCAAGTTAAAACGATGATTGGTTAAGGATTGAGGACCATCTTAAAAGGCTTTGCAAAAATGGTTTAACTCAGTGGCCTGGCAACCCATGAAAAGCCTCGAATTTGGGGCCTGGCAGCCCGTGTCTTATCCCTAAGCCTCTTCGCTAACTCGCTCACCTACAAAATGAGTAGGCGAGGCTAGGCAGGAATTCGAAGAACTGCTTCAAATACAGTAACGGGAAGCACATCTTGGGGAACTTCAATATCGACGGGTCTCGCTTGGGCTGCTTTAATGGTAGTCTTTACATTTTCTCTTTCACTAGTAGTATGGGGAAGGAGTGGACTCTACGCGCTTCTGGGACCCGAGACTCTTGAGGAATCTTTTCCATTCTTTGGTGAAAGCCTCGACTACAACAGTTTGTATTTGCCTTTGCTAAGTTTTCTTTGTTTTCATAAGATTTATGATGTTTTCAAACCTGTGTTTGTCAACCCGGTTAGACTGTCAACTACAAGTTGTCAGTGCACGATCAAAATACAATCCGGAGACTATCAGCCCGTTCTGGTTTGACTACAAGACACCAGTATTATATACGGTTAATCCAGTGTTTATCACAACCCGGCACGGTTTTATCATAAACCGGCACAATATGGAAGGAGTTATCAGTACTCAAGATTGGGGTTATCACCTTTACTACAATAAAGTTGGCCAACCAATGATGTGATTCAATGTCACAGGTATGATATATTTCATATTTGATTATTCTTAAATGCAGCCTTGGTTATAAACCCGGGTTATATGTTGGGCATTATGACCCGTCCGGCAGTAAACCGCCAGGACACTTTAAAGTTGTTGTATGCAGAAATAGGTTGAATAGAGCATGATTATAAATCACCGGTGTTTATTAACTCGGCCTGGCTTTCGACTATAAGTCGCCAGTATGATGATAATTTATCCTGTGTTTGTTAACTCGGCCTGGCTTTCGACCATAAGTCACTAGTATATATTTGGATTGCGCCATTGGAATCATGCGCTTATAAATCATTGGGTTATATTATTCAAATAGCCAAACTTGGCTGAATTTTCATTATGATGTTGAATGAATATTGTTTTCATATCGGAGTATATTATCTTGAATAGCCAACATGGCTATATTTTTATTATGGTTATTAATAACTGGTACTATTGAGGTTTTCAAAGTCGCTTTAGCGCAATGGCTATTATTTTATCAAAGGATATGATTTATTCTACAATGGAAGGAATAGTCCCGAGTCGTTGTAGGCTTACGACCCAGCACTTGGGGGCTACATTATTCAAATTGAGATTACATGCAAGTCTCATGTCGCTCCAAGCATGCACCATGACACTTGGGGGCTAATGCAAAGTCATTTTTATTGGCCTTATTGAAGACCCGACTCATCGCATCATAATGAGCCAGCCCTTGGGGGCTACCAATTGCTCCTGTCAACAATTTAAGTTTTTGAACGTCGAGCAATTACGAAGTCCCTGGTTGCTGCAAGCATGACAACCCGGGACTTGGGGGCTACATATATGGAGTATGCAGTTTTTACTAGTGACTGAGATGAACAACATGGATTTATTCAAAGTAGCAATAATTATATGGAAATAAGTCTTAAGCCATCACTTTGTTCTGTTCAAGACTTGGGGGCTACAGGTAATATGGATATAAGGGAGAAAAATCTTCAAATTCTCAGTTATGAGCAAACCAGATTGACCCGGTGTCTGCAACAATTATGACCCGGCGTTGGTAACAATTATGACTCGGTGCCATCCATATTTACAATCCGGCAATTTTGGTAATATTAAACCGGCAAGTTTTACATCTTCAAACTGGTTGAATATCATATGAGTATTTCAAGACCAATATTTCTTAAGCTGATGTTTTGGAAGCCGACTCAAGTGGATTATTCTTCACAATATTTTTCTATGAGAAACCAAGGTCAGCAATTTGAGTATGAAGCTGGTTATTGACCTGGATTTTCTAGAAGAAGGAAATGACAAGGAATTAAGGATGACCAGGTGCCGGTTTACAAGAATTCTTAACCCGGAGCATAATCTGTCAAGTTTGTTCTTGTGTTTATTTTATAGGATCAATTTAACATGGATAAATCCAAATTTAACTGGGGGCTAATGTCAGGGATATACCCTGGGGCATAAACCGGACGGAAGTATAACCCAGCCGGACTTGGCGGTTTATTTGAGACCCCGCTGACACATGGCGATTCACCGGCGACCCACAAAGACCAGATGGTTTACAAGCAACCTGACTGAACCTGGTTCACTACTAACCCGGCGGGCGGGACAGACGGTGACAAGGCCCAAGGCCCAGAAGGCCGACTCATGTTATGGTGGGCCAGTTTAAGAGGAAAGGCGTGAGGAATATGTGTCTTACAAGGAGTTAAGACCTGGACTTGTATCCGGTTTGTATTAGATATAGACTAGTCCTAATCCTAATAGGACTCCACATGTAACCCGCCCCTCTAACTTATATAAGGAGGGGCAGGGCTCCCCAAAGAGAGAGAGAGAGGAAAGAAGAAACAATCTCTAGGGCTAGACAAAGAGTCGGTTTACGGTGTCTCCCTCGTGATGATAATGAGACCTAGCCACAAACAACATGTAGGGTTATTACCGGATGATGTTTCCCGGGGCCCAAAGCTGTCTAAAACCTTGTCTTGTGTTGCGCCTCTCGATTCCGCTCAACCCCTCTCAAGCTACCACATAGATGCGTTGGCCTCGCGACTAAGTCCTGACACTAAGGACATCTGCTGTGACAAAACCACGACAGACGGGGTCTTTGTTGTCTTCGACACCTTCTGGAGTGTTATGTTCTCCTGTGCATGTATTGTTGTCTTTACTGCGGCGTGACTTAGAGCGGAGCCACTGACACCGGCGTTTGGATTGTATTTCGGAAGGTTTATCCTCAGCTGGATCTTCCTTGTCATCGCCGCTGTTTTCTTTTGGTGCATCCACCATGTATACATCATACGAGGAAGTGGCCATGCAGCGTCCGGTGAACGGCGTCGTCGTCCATACCGTCGATGTCCTCGGAGTCGTAATCAAGTTCACCGGTCAAATCCTCGACCGTGGCTATGAAGTGGGTGGCGGGTGGGAAGAAAAATTCTCCACCGTCAGCCCCTGATTCGAACCGGATATAGTTCGGTTGTGAGCCCTCTTCCAAGGACATGTCTTTAACGAGTTTAGCTCATCACTCAAAGGCAAGTGCTGGAAAATGTCTGTGGCACTGAACTCGAAGATCGATAAATGATCAAGTTCGGCATCCGCGGGCTCACGTGGCTCGAAACTTATGACTGGAGACGAGTCCGGAGTTCCGGTGACAAAGATGTCGTGAGAGGTTAAGTCTATGTGCGGCTCCAACACTGTAGAGTCTGTGGCCTCCGTCGTGGGGTTGATCCTCCCGTCCTCGGATGGTGCAGTCCGCCCCGGCTCTAAGGACAGAGCGGTTATAGGAGCGATCTCCTGGATGCGGTCTGATGACAGATTTAGGTCATGATCATCGGGGTGACCGCGGGTGGTAGCCGCAGTCTCGAATCTGGCGAAGATCAAGTCACCATGGATGTCCGCAACATAGTTCAAGCTCCCAAATCTGACCTGATGGCCAGGGGTGTAGCTTTTGATTTGCTCCAGATGGCCAAGCGAATTGGCCCGCAAGCGAAGCCGCCGAACACAAAGATTTGGTCGAGGAGGAAGGTTTCTCCTTGGACAGCGTCATTATTGCCGATTGAATGGGCCATCAAACCTTTTGGCGACAGCACAGTGGAACTCTCAATGAAAGCACCAATGTCGGTGTCAAAACCGGCGGATCTCGGGTAGGGGGTCCCAAACTGTGCGTCTAAGGTCGATGGTAACAGGAGACAAGGGACACAATGTTTACCCAGGTTCAAGCCCTCTCTATGGAGGTAATACCCTACGTCCTGCTTGATTGATATTGATGAATATGAGTATTACAAGAGTTGATCTACCTCGAGATAGTAATGGCTAAACCCTAGAGGTCTAGCTTGTATGACTATGATAAGGAGTCTCTCTCCGGACTAAGTCCTCCGGTTTATATAGACACCGGGAGGATCTAGGGTTACACAAGGTCGGTTACAAAGAAAGGAATCTACATATCCGGTCGCCAAGCTTGCCTTCCACGCCAAGGAGAGTCCCATCCGGACACAGGTATAGTCTTCGGTCTTCGCATCTTCACATCCCATCAGTCTGGCCCATGGCTAGCAGGCCGGACGCCTGAGGACCCCTTAGTCCAGGACTCCCTCACTCCTCCAATCTCCTTACTTCCTCAACATATGCTTCCATCAATGGGCTTTGATAATATTTGTTGACTTGTATCACCACGAGCTGTAAATCTCCTCGAAAGATTAGCTTGTTAATTCCTATTTTTTATGCAATCCTAAGGCCAGCAAGGAGCCCTTCATACTCTGTTGTATTGTTGGTGGCTTCTTCATGGGCAAAGTGCATCTGGACGACGTACTTCAAGTGCTCCCCCGAGGGTCAACAAGAAGCACGCCAGCCCCTGCTCCTTGTAGGGAAAAAGCACCATCGAAATACATAATCCATTCTTGGAGGGATTCCTTGCCGGGGAGAGCTGTCTCTGTCCTTTTCTCATCAGGGGTTGGCATCCATTCTGCAATAAACTCTTCCAATGCCCTGCTCTGAATGGTTGAAGTGCTCTCAAACTTCAAACCAAAGCTAGATAACTCCAAATACCATTCCACTATTCTACCAGTTGCCTCAGGGTTTCGGAGTATCCTCTGCAATGGGAAACGAGTGACAACCGTGATCTCATGGGCTTGGAAGTAGTGGTGCAGTTTTCTTGAGGCCATAATGAGACCAAAAAATTAACTTTTGCACACTAGAGTACCTCGATCTAGCCCCCTATAACAAGGAGCTGACGAAGTACACTGGGCGATGCACCACTTTCTTACTTGTCGCATCCTTGGGGTTGCTCTCATTGCCGTGCTCACCGCTGTCCTGATCCTTTTCTGACTCTGTCGTGATCTGGCCACTTTCTGCTTCATCCACCTCTCGCTGTGCTACCAAAGCTGCACTAACCACTTGGTTGGTTGCCGCCATGTATAGCAACAATGGTTCTTGGGGTCTGGGTGCAACCAAGGTAGGCACAGACGATAGGTAGGCTTTGAACTCTTGCATAGCTGCATCTGCTTCCGGGGTCCACTTCATAGGTCCTGCCTTCTTCAAAACCTTGAAGAAGGGCAAGGCACGCTCGACAAACTTGGAGATGAATCTGCTCGGTGCGGCAACGCATGCTGTCAAGCGCCTCACATCCTTAACTGTCATTGGCGCTTGGACCTGCTTAATGGTCTTGAGCTTGTCGGGGTTGGCTTCGATCCCACTATGGGACATGAAGAACCCAAGTAGCTTGCTGGAGGGGACACCAAACACACATTTCTCTGGGTTAAGCTTCAGATTGATCTTGTGCAAATTAGCAAATGTCTCTTCCAAATCCTAGATAAGGGTGGCCTTGTCCTTGGTTTTGACCACTATATCATCCATATAGGCTTCTATATTTCTATGCAATTATGGCTCAAAACCACTTTGGACTGCCCTTATAAAAGTGGACCCATCACTCTTTAATCCGAATGGCATGCGGACAAAACAGTATGTACCACATGGAGTGATGAATTATGTCTTCTCTTCATCTTCCTTGGACATGAAGATCTGATGATATCCTGAGTATGCATCCAAAAAGGAGAGAAAATCACATCCCGAAGTTGAATCCACGATCTGGTCGATGTGCGACAAGGGAAATGGGTCCTTCAGGCAAGCCTTGTTGAGGTCTGTGAATTCAATGCAAACCCTGCACTTCCCATTAGCTTTCCAGACCACCACTAGATTTGCCAACCATGTAGGATGCACTACCTCTCTGACCAGCTGCTTCCAACTTCTTGATCTCTTCGGCAATGAACTTCTACCTCTCCAAGGCCTGCTTCCATACTTTCTTCTTGACAGGTTGGGCATGTGGGAAGACAGCAAGGTGGTGCTCAATTACCTCCCTAGGAACACCAGGGATATCAGATGGCTGCCAAGCAAACACATCGATATTCGCCCACAGGAAGGAAACAAGCGCGCTTTCCTATTGTCATCGAGGGTGGCGCTGATGGTGAAAGTACCATCAACGCCAGCCAGCCCTGCCGGGACCTTCTTCACTTGGGGTATAGCAACCTTGGATCTCTTACTGTTGGAACACTCTGGCACGTTGTCGACGGGTGCCGTGCACTCGGAGGGGGCACGCTTTCTGGACTCCTTGCTGCAGGTCCTACAATCCCTCTTCTTCCCTTTGTTTTCCTTGACGGGAACTACTGCCGCTGGAGCCTCTGCTGCGACTGCGTCCTGATACTTCTTGTCCACATAGATAATTGCATCCTTCTCATCCGATGGGATAGTGAGGACTCCCAATGGCCCAGGCATTTTCAGGGTGTTGTAAGCATAGTGAGATGCTGCCATGAACTTGGCCATGGCTGGTCATCCAAGAACCCCATTGTACGGCAGGGGGAGATCAACCACATCAAACACAATCTTTTCAGTCCGAAAGTTCAGCTCTCCCCCAAACGTCACGGGAAACGTGATCTTCCCCTTAGGATGACTCCTGCCGGGGTTAACTCCTTGAAATGTGCCAGTGGCCTGCTCTTCTTCTCCTATCTGAAGCTTGCTGATTACCGCTGGGGAAATCAGATTCAACCTATCCCCGCCATCCACTAACATCTTTGTGACCTTGAGGTTGCGAATCGTTGGGGAGACCAACAACGGCAAGCACCCCACCGCCGTGGTGCAGCAAGGGTGATCTTCCTCATCAAAGATGATGGGCGTGCGGGACCACTTGAGCGGCTTCCGGGCCTCTGGCACTGGTTCCACATCATTGACCTCTCGTGCCCATCACTTGAGCTAGTGATGAGAGGTGTGCAAAGATGCACCTCCATCAATGCATAGGGCGTCAGTGGCCTTCTGAAATTCCTGCTCACTAGTTTCCTATTCATCCCCTTCATTACTCACATCCTCATAGATTTCCTTGTCTTGGCCCCAGGCAGGCTTTCCTTGGTTCCGAAAGGGTCTACTGGGGCGGTTCGCATCACCGCCTCGGCCCTTACCGCCAGCAACATTATGACCTTTCTCCTTATGACGCTTATCATACTCTGCCCTCTGTCTCTTGACAAGCTACTCAACCTGATAACACTCCTAAAGGTCATGGCCTTTGGTCCGATGGATCTTGCAGTACGGCCCATCACCTTTCCCAACTTTTTCTGCGGCAGCAGCCTCCTGGCAGGCATAGCATGTGGCAACTTCCTTGCCGGGGGCCTCAGCCTTGGCCTTCTTGCCAGTACTAGGTGTGCCCAAACCTTCCACAGTCATCACTGCCTTATCTCTTGGCTTCTTACTATGCTTCTTGCCCTTCCTCCGACTGGTTGATTCATCCTCATCCTCTGAATCAACATTGATGCACTCTTCCTCTTCGGGCAATTTCCTTCCTTCTTCCATCCGGGCACATTTATCCACTAGTGTATATAGTTATTTCACAATCTTGGGCAACCACACATTCATTTTGGAACGAATGCGGCGGTTGCGCACATTAGACTGGAAAGCTGCTATAACAGCTACCGGATGGATATTTGGAATGTTTCTATGAACTTTACAGAATCTCTGCAAATACTTACAGAGGGTTTCTCCTTCCTTCTGCTGGTGAAGCTGCAGGTCGCTAGGCCTGCCGGGATCTTGGTGGCCACCGGTGAAGGCACCGATGAACTCGTGGCACATGTATGCCCATGACAAAATGGAGTTCTCCGGCAGGTGCACCAGCTAAGACCTCACATTGGACTTGAGGGCCAAAGGGAAGTAGTTAGCGAACGCCTTCTCATCTCTTCCCCGGCAGCCTGAACAGCGATGGTGTAGATACTTAGGAACTCTGCTGGGTTCAGCCTCCCGTCATACTTCTCAGGTATCTCTGGCTTGAATGTGCGATTGGACGGCCAATGGACCTGCCGCAACTCTCGTATAAAGGCAGGGCAGCTAACCTCGAATGGTAGGCACCCACCAACACCAAGTGCGGGCTCGTCGACGTTGAGGCCATCGCACGCGTCGGCTGGGCGGGGATCGTTGCAGCGGCGCTCAGTGACGGCGCGCGTGTCCTCCCGTTGCCTGTTTTCCGGGGTTCGACATTGGCCTGGTCATTCTCGAGGGTTAGAAAAGGCCATCGAGACATCGTCGAGGTCTTGATTCTGCTGCGCCCTCGCCGGCTGCCGTGGTGGGGACTGAACTGTGGGGACGGCCCCCTTCGTACGGCTAGCGGCGCGGGCGATGGCGGTCGCTTGGGGAGGTTGTCGTGGGAAAGCTCGTCGTGAGCCCCCAGCTTCAGCGAAACCGAGCAGGCTCTGGATGGTGGCACGCCACTCATCCAACTGCTCGGCGGCTGGCGGGAACCTCAGTAACAACTGAGCTCACGCCATGGCATTTGTGGCCGTGCTTGGCAAGGATGTCGATGACGTCGACCGCACCATCATCTGGCTCCGGATGGTGCCTATGGTGACGGCGACGATGCCACGCCCACACTGCGATGGGGCAACCACCGGGCAGTGGGGTCGCGTGGCAGTGGTGCTCGAAGATCAGCGGCTCCATTGAGCGCAGCGGCTCGGTTAGCTTGTCCGGGAGGAGGCGCGAGCGCCGCAGACGTCCCGTGATGGGGGCGACCGAAGGGTGATGGCTCACCCCGGACCGAACACCGTCGCTGCGGCTGTGCTCATTGGCGAGAAGAGGTGGCGCGGATGGAGTGACCCCCTCGCCTGCACCTTGCAGAGCTTGACTGTTGAGACGCTGCTGCTGTTGTTCTCCTCCGGCAGCTCTAGCCCCCGTGTCAGCCGTGGGGCAGGCGGTAAAAGTGCAACCTGCTCCAACCACGCCCCCAACAGTGTCCACGTCCCCGTGAGATCCCGTGTCCCCCGCGACGTTGGAGGCCGCGGGCTGAGGAGCTTTCGAAGTGGATGGATGGGCTGAGGTGCCAGATTTCTTATTGGGAGCCATGGTCGATGATGCCGTCGAGGATGAAAACATCGATGAAGATGACACGCGGTGTACCCTTTCAGGTTCGCGCAAGCGCTCCCCCTACCCGGTGCACCAAAGATGTCGCGGGATTTCTGTGGCCACCTATGGGACCGGGCGGCCCCTTGTTGGTTTAGCGGGGGGACGAGGCCTTGCACAAAGAGCAGACCATCGTACGACCGCGCGACAGTGAGCACACAATCGATTTACCTAGGTTCGGGCCGCCGCGAGGTGTAAGACCCTACTCCTGCTTTAGTGGATTGATGGAAGAATGGATGTGGTGGTGCCTAGTACACTTGCCCGGCAAGGTTTGCCCGAGGCGACTACGTCTATGTGGTGGCTCGGGGTTGTCAACTTTCCAACCTTCTTCCCCTCCGATGAGTTCCATGGGCCTCCTTTTATAAGTTAAGGGGTCACCACAGTGGCAAAGTAATTTTTATCCACTGATATGATAGCAAATAGTGCTATCATACCTTAGTCTGCGGGCTGATAGGGTGCATTAAATGCACCGCTTAGTGTCACATCATTGGGCGCCCGATAAGGCCTGCCGGGCTATCTCGCCAGCTCTGCTCCTGCTCTCTTGACACGTCATAGGACAGGTGTCATCTGTAGGATTCTTTGTAGGAATTGGCTGCCATGTGGCGAATGGCTGCCACTTAATCACCTTGCGGCTTGACACTGCACTGATTGACGACGTGGGTCATGCTTGAGCGGCAGGTGGGGTGGTTCTGCCCCTGCGGACCCCGACAGGCTCTACTGGGGAGCCTGGGTTGCTTGCTTTGGGTGGTGGCCTCGCCCCTTGCCGGGCTCGCGTGCCCAGCAAGGGAGGCCCTTCACTGGTCGATACCATGCGCCTCAGGCTCAATGCTTGGTCCATCTAAGTTGCATGTTGGTTCTTTGAATCTCTTGGTTTTCCTATCTCTGACTTAAGCTGGTGCTTCAATCTTGATCTTGTGCCTGTGCATGGTTGGTCAATAGACCCAGGGTTTGTTGCACCGACACTCTCCCTCGACCTTCACTCTATCTCTCTCTAAGTATATCTTGCTCCCTGCTATGTGTCTCTAACTATGATTTTCCCTATGAAATCTCTTTCTCTCACACAAACACAAACTTTGTATCCTGGGGTCTAATTTCTCTCTACTATTCCCCTATATGCCGCTCACACATCCCCTCTCACACAGAGATGTCTTGCGCTCCTAAGGTATGAGAAGCTACAACTCTCCCTCTTAAATATCTCTTTCTCACACACAAACACAAACTCTATGTCCCAGGGTCTCTTATCTCTCCACCATTCCCTTGTATGTCGCTCGCACACACTCTCCCCCCTAGGGATATCTTGTGTTCCCTGATATGTCTCTATAGCTATCACCCTCCTAGTGAAATATCTTTCTCTCTCGCAAACACAAAACTTTGTCTCTCGGGAACTCATTTCTATCTAATATTTGTTTGTATGTGTCTGACATGCACCCTTTCTCTATCTCTCTCACACCCACACACATAACTCAGCCTTCTGATCTACTCAACTCTTATCTCTAACACACACACTAGCTAGCCGATCTCCCTCTAGCTAGCATCTTTATCTTTCTATTTACCTGTTTCTCCATCAACCTTCTTTCTCGCCCTCACTCTTGCTTCCTGTCATGCACACTATATATGTTTCTCTCTACATGCAGTCATGCGCCCTCTTTTATCTTTCTCTCACATAGACATAACTTCACCCCTCTGAACCACTTGGCGGTCATCTCTAACACACAAACTAGCCGATGTCCCTCTAGCTAGCATCTCTATCTCTCTATATATCTGCAGTTTCTTCGTCAACCTTTCTTTCTCGCATGCACTCTTGCTTCCTATCACGCACACTATATCTGTCTCTCTATACATGCATCTATTGGTTGATCTCTTTTGCACAATTGTTGTGTCTCGCTCTCTCTGCTCGCCATAGATGCATGCTCCAGCCCACACCACTATATCTTAAAGACAAAAACACATGCTCAATTATCGGGCCTTCTTCCCTCCACTCTCACATGCATGCATATTGTCATACCGATCCGTCTCTCCCATGTTGTTGATCTTATGACTTATGTCTTATTTATTTTATCTCGATCATGCGCGCACGCACTCAGACACACACACATCCCACATATACATGTATACCTCTCACACATGCACGTTCAAGGTCTCCTATATCTCCATACATAATTAATTACCCTCAGCCCTAACCCCCACATTGAATCATTCTCTTCTTGTGTGCACATGACTTCCGCTTGGATGGGTCTCTTCCCTAAAACACACACTCACACTTAACAAACTCCTTCTAGATACCCCTCTCTCACTCTTCCCCTATATCCCCGAAACCAACAAGACCATCCCTTTGTTTAATTCCTGCCTACATGCACCATCAATACATAGTAGTCTTCCTCGGTGTCTCTCGAACAAACACGTTATCTCGATGTTGACTCCTCTCACACACACACACACGCCTTCTCTTCCCTCTTTACAGACCTCTTCTCTTTCACACCCCCTCATTGGTGGCCTTTTCCATACACATCACCTCTCTATGATGAAGCCACACACACTTAAATTACTTTCGCCACCGAAGACTCCGCTTCAGACACACACACACACACACACACTAAGACTCCATCTCACACACACATGCTCTAGGTGGAGCATTTTTTCCTACACCCTTCGTCCAACTTACTCGTATGATAAACAATCACCTTATTTTACTTATATAACATGGACAAATTCCACTTTATTTTAGTAGTTAGCAAACTTCTCATAATTATATAACACAAATCATGAGCAAGAAGTGATATTTTTTACACAACCATGTTAACATGGCCATGTAAATCACAAGCCAAAGTGTAATACCATTGTACTTATATCCCGATGCAAAAGGTGGAGTACATGTTCGAAGAGTAGAGTCGCACACACTCACTCTGTCTCTTAGAATCTCACACACATACCAGTTACGTGACGCCCCCTAAGCAGACCCGTATGTTACAATTTGTGCACCCGCGGGTACACATGATGGTGCACATTTATGTAAGCCGGACGGCGAACCCAAACAGTAGCTGCATTCATTCACCTTCCGTCGCCCCTTCTCTAGTCGCCATCGCCCGATAGACATGGCCCGGCCGAAGGTAACAACATACACCATGCTCCCGCCGGAGCGACGCTTTGATCTGGAGGCGGCATGAAGCCTGGATCGCAGCCGCCCTGCCTCCGGAGTCCAGACTAGCCGGAGCCGGACGAGGAGGCGTTGGAGGTGGAGCAGCACATGGAGTCGAAGGAGGAGAACAATGATGCGGAGTCGGAGCAGTAGCACGATGACACGGGCAAAGCAGAGCCGGAGGAGGACGTTGATTTCCATTATACTCAGACTTAAAGGGCTTTGAGTTTCACACCACATTTATTTCATTGAGATAAGAGAAAGGAAATTTTAGTGGTCATGCATGCATCTTTTTGTGCTAGCACTCCTATATAAGGGTTGACCGGTCGCTTCCCACGGACGTGTGTGGGCGGTGGAAGAGGAAGGAGAAGGGAAGCGGGCTGTGGAGTACGCTAGTTGTAGCACGAGTTCCAAGGAATGTTCATGCCAAATAATGCATAGTAGTAGTACAGTATAGTCCAGCAAAGTATGAATTGGCCTTTAGGTTGCGTGTGGATGACATGGCTGCAACATGCAGGCTACAGTTGGACAGCCTACCGCTCTGCTTCGCACGGTTTGGTCATGCAAGATTTGCATGCATGTATGCCACGCACGTACTTGTCAAAGGCGTGCACGAAAAAAGGCGACCAGGTACACTAGTTCGCGTTGGTCCATGCGCCCGGAAAACAACTAATCCCAGTCGCTGTAAATGTCGTGTGTGCTTTATTCCGAGCTAGTGGATGGACGCGAACGTGTCATACAACTAACCACCCGCCAGCTCCCTTATCTCTCTCTCTCTTAGTGTCACATCACTGGTTGCCCGACAAGGCTTGTCGGGTTATCTTGCCAGCTCCATGCCTGTTCTCTTGACACGTCGCAGGACGGGTGTCCTCTGTGGGTTTCTTCTGTAGAAATGGCTGCCACTTAATCACCCTGCGGCTTGACACCGCACTGATTGACGACGTGGGTCGTGCTTGAGTGGTTGGTGGGGTGGTTCTGCCCCCTCGAGCCACGGTAGAACTTTTTGGGGTGCCTGGGTTGCCTACTTCGGGCGGTGACCTCGCCCCTTGCCGGGCTCGCCTGCCCGGCAAGGGAGGCCCTTCTCTTGCCGATATCTTGCTCCCCTGGCTGATCTTGGACTCTGAACTGTATATTGGCTCATCAAATCTCTTGGTCCTTCAATCTCTGACTTAAGCTGGTGCCTCAATCTTGTTCTTGTGCCTGTGCACAGTCTGGGCAACGGACCCAGGTTTTGTTGCACCAACAGAAGCCCCCGGGCCTGCCCCGAACGCGCTGCTGAGCATCGTCGGGGTAGGGCTTAATAAGTTCATAAGGTAGGGTTGCTGAAGGGGTTGGCCCCTTGAGATTTCCATTGCTGCATCATTAGCCTTGATTTTGGGACGAATTCTGATTTTCCCTCATGTCGTGCGTAACGTCGCAGGGGAACTTTGATCATGGCTTGTGGATTCGCCTTGCCTCATGATCACGGGGCGGAAACTGCCATCCCACTCGCCCTCCGGCCCGCATGCACCGGCCACATGCTCCGCATGCATTGGGCACGGTAGGTGGTGGATGCGGAGGGTATGGGGAGGAGTGCCATAGTTAAAAACCAGGCATCGATGGTTGGAGTGGAGGGTCGGCCTTGGCCCTCAGAGTCACAGTGGGTGCAGAGGGTCTGCATTGGAGGAGAGGGTGGCCGTTTCCCCCATGAGGAGCCAGCCCCCAGTCCCGTTTCCCTATAAGAAGGGGGCGAGGTGGTGTTCTTCTACACACACTTCTCCTTCTTCTCTGTAGTTCTTCTCCCTTAACCATGGTGAGAGGGCGAGGGCGCAGTAGTGTTCCGGCGGCGGCGACGAGGGCTTCCACTCGGCAGCGCATCCCTCCCCCTTCGGAACCTGAGGCGGCGATGCCCGCCACGACAGGAGGGAGGAGGGGGCGAGGCCAAGGCCGCCGTGGTGCTCGAGGAGGAGGAGGGCGGGGGAGAGCCTTGGCTGCACCCTCACCGGCGATTCCTCCTCTAAAAGAAGACAATGTCGGGGACCAACCTCGAGAGTTCGTCATCAGGCTGTACAAGCCCTTGTTTGGTCATTTTCGTCTTCCAACTCCCTTTGCATGAGAGATGGAGCTCGAGCAACCACGCACCTTGAGGCTGCACATGAGGGGTTGTGGAAATGGTCGTATGTGGGTTGATGTCGATTTCCCTGCCCCATGTGATGTATCTTCGTCATGGCTAGAAGACCTTCGCCCGTGCTCATAGCTTCTCGGAGGGGCACATTCTCCAATTCAAATTGATGGAGAGCGGCTTGCTCTCTATTAATATCTGCCAGTGCTCGGGTGGTCGCTTAGGGTGTTGCATGGAGAGCTCGACCAACGACGAAACCTCCTCCTCGAATGAAAGAGACGAGGAGGACAGTGACAGCGATGACGACGACAGTGGTCGGTGGAGCGGCAACTCCGACTCCGGCTGATCGTCACCCGCACCATCTTTATCAAGCAGCAGCACCATCATCTGCATCTGCGTCTCCTCCCTGGCAATGTGATTTGCCAGGGAGTTGGGTGCAGAGGTGCAGATGGTGCTGCCGGGCTCCTCCAGCAGTCTTCCAGCTGGACCCTGGCAGGCTTCCTCTTGGGCTGCTGCTCCATTAGCCTTGCCGAGTCCTGCTGGCCCTGGTGATGGTGGTTGACAGGGCCGCCTTCCACCGTGCTCTCCATCGAGGCGTTCCCTCGCGCTCCCGTTCCTATTGGGCTACCTCTCCTAGAGCCCGAAGGGAGTGGAGTGGACTCCTATTCTGGCGCTCCTTTTGCCCACCTCACCTTCAACGGCCATGCCTAGGAGGAGAGGAACAAGAAAGGGCATTACAGAGCACTTAGTTTTTTTCAATCTTAAACTTGTAGGCAATCGCCAAATTATAATTCAAACAATGTAATCTCTCGAGTCCACCTTTGTGTTCTGTAATGCTTGTACTTGTATTAGCATATGAATGAAAAAGATGAACCTTGCTGGGAACCCATGCATGTTTATGTCCATGCAGAGGTGGAGTGCCTCTTTAATGAAAATAAATGAGTTTTGCCCGGCGGGATATCCTGCCGGCACCCTCTTTGTCTGCCGGAGAGCTTCATTTGCCGAGGAACAGACAGAGGGGCCAGCCCCCCGCCAACTCCTTTTTACTAAAGGCCACTGTGACCATCTTGACTGAAGCAACGTTCGAGTCATGGATGGGAGCACCTAAGTTTCAAAAGAGAGGTGAGGTTTTCTCATGCAAAGTTATAGCTTTACAGAACACTAATGGACAGGAGGTAAAACTTATCTGTTTGGCTTGCCGTGGATCGGTGTGCCATGCAATCTTCTCGTCCCTTGTCGAAGCCAAGGTCACGGCAGGAACCTACAACTTCATGTACATGAGAATGAATGCAGGATGCGATCCTATCTATATGCATATGAAAATGCTCATGAAATGTTTATGCAACGATCTTGCTGGGCCCATGCATCCATGCAATCTTAGTTGCCCCCCCCCTACAATGCTTCTTTCTTTTCTCTTGCAGGGGGTTATCACCCCGGCTTTGTACAAGGGGTTACATGTAGTTGAGGCAAGGACTTTACAAAAGGGTGGCTACCAGGCAGTGCCCTACAGCCTTGCGCCTTACGGGTAGTACTGGTGGAGATGCTCAATATTCCATGAGTTTTGCAACTGAGTGCCATCTCCGGTCTCCAGACAGACTGCGCCGGGTCTGGTGACTCGTACCACCCGGTAAGGTTCTTCTGTAGCGCCCAAGATGCGATTCTATCCCAATCACGTGATGAATTCATGATTGGGGAACAACCGCATTTCGAGCACATAGCAAGGTGGATATCATTACAACATACCATGTACTGAATAGATGAGAATACAAGATAGAGGCTTACACTTGCCACGAGATACAACATCAATACAACAGTTCATCAATACATAGCAATCATCATACAAAAGAGCAGGATCCGACTACGGATGAAAACAAACGAAAAAGAAGAACGTCATCCACCCTGCTAGCCCAGGCTCTCCTGACTCGGAACCTATCCCTTGATAGAAGAAGAAGAACACCAAAAGCAACCAAGCATCACTCTCACGTCTGATCATCGCATTACCTATACCTGCAATTGTTATTGTAGTAATCTGTGAGCAACGAGGACTTATCAATCCCATTACCATGGGTATCAAGACTAGCAATGCTTAATGGGTATGGAAATGATAAGTGGTGAGGTTGCAGCAACACTAAGCATTGTATGGTGGCTAAATTGCGAGTACAAGAGTAAGATGAGAAACCAAGCAACTGCCGCAAACTAGTAATGATCAAGAAGTGATCCTGAACTACGTACGTTCAAACATAAACCAACCGTGTTCTCTTCTCGAACGCACCCGAAAAGAGACAGCCGGGGTTACACACGTGGTTGGTGTATTTTAGTTGAGTTTACTTCAAGTTCACTACAACCGGATATTAACAAATTCCCATCTTCCACATAACCGCGGGCATGGCTCTATAAAGTTTAAACCCCGCAGGGGTGTCCCAACTTAGCTCATGACAAGCTCACGATCCACGGAGATAATCCTCCATCATGGGACCCTCCGATCAGACTCAGAATCCCGGTGCACAAGACATTTCGACAATGGTAACACTAATCCAGCAAGACCGCCCAAATGTGCCGACAAATCCCGATAGGAGCTACACATACCTCGTTCTCAGGGCACACCGGATGAGACATCCTACGAGTAAAACCAACCCTCGAGTTTCCCCGAGGTGGCCCCGCAGTCTAATCGGTTCGGACCAACACCCAAAGGAGCACTGGCCCGGGGGTTGAATTAAGAAATCCTCAAGGCCCGGAAAGTCCCTAGGCAAGTTTTAGTTGTTATTAGGCAAATGGTAAAACCAATGTTGGGCCTTGCTGGAAGAGTTTTATTCCAAGCAAACTGTCAAGAGGGTTCCATACCCCTCACCGTGTTAGGGACGTAAAATCAAGGAACATAACACCGGTATGATGAAAAGTAGGGCGGCAAGAGTGGAACATAACACCAGGCATAAGGCCGAGCCTGCCACCCTTTACCAAGTATATATGTGCATTAATTAAATAAGAGATATTGTGATATTCCAAAATATTCATGTCCCAACATGGAACAACCTACAACTGCACCTGCAACTATCAACGCTATAAGAGGGCCTGAGCAAAGCGGTAACATAGCTAAACAACGGTTTGCTAGGAAGGGTGAAAAAGGTAGAGGCTATCATGGCAATTTGGGAGGCTTGATAAACAAGTGGTAGGTAGCGCCACATAGTGATAGCATCGAGGCAACTAGCATAGCAAAGATAGTAGTGAGATCCAAGGTGATGGTCATCTTGCCTGAAGTCCCGCTAGGAAGAAGAACGAGTCCATGAAGAAGACGAGCCAACATAGTCGAATGGATCCTCACAATCGCAACGTGACCGGAACTATCAAGAAGAAGCACAACTGGAAAGAAGGAAACAACATGGCAACCCAACAAGCATAAACATGGCATGATGCACAATCAAATATGATGCATGTCCGGTTTAATGAGGCATGGCATGGAAAAGTGTAACAAAAAATACTACAAGTTAAGTGGAGCCCAATATGCAACGGGTTGCATATTGGAGAAACACCACATTTAATTATTTAGTTAACTCTCGTTTATGTACTCAACAATATTAAATGTTGGTTAACATGGCAAGAAGTGAGGCATAAGTAAACTACACATTTTTAGGCAATTTAAATGAGGCCGGAACAACAAACAACAATTCTGGTAAAACCCCATGTGCATATTTAGCAATTTAAAGGAAACATCAATTTTAAACATTTTAAATGTTGTTATCATGATGCAGATGACCTATCCAAGTTTTATGCAATTTAATGAAAATGTTGACATGAGCATGTTATGAAGCATTTGGTTACCATGGCAGAACGAAAGGGGTGCCACAACGACGAATCCAAAAATGATGCCACGACAACATATCGGTTCTGGTAACTCGTTGAGAGACTGGTGCAAAAGGAGTGTGATGGGAGCATGTCAAGCAAGGATGGTAGGGTGACCCCGATTACTGGGTTCCCACGGGTCGACGCATGGTAAATGAGGAGGACCAAGCAAGCGACAACTCGGACACGGTGCAAACACGGGCATCTCATACATCACACATGCATTCGTTCACGGGTGGTCGTCTCGTCATTATACCTTTGAAGCATGCATTTTCAAAGCAGATTGGGTTCGATGCGGTGTAGGGGAAGTAGGTGTTGTCGGGACAATCGTAGTGGAAGTAGTAGTACACGGGTCGTAGTGGGAAGTAGCGGTGCTATCGGTCATCGGCGATCATCGGGACGGTAGTGGAAGTAAAGGTACATGATGTCTTATCGAGAATCACGGTGGCGGTAGTTGTACACATGTTGTAGTCGAAATTGATGGAACCAATGTCCTCGAGAGTAGTCGGGGTACTTGGGGTCTTCGGACTTGCCGGCCTCAGTTCTCGCGACGGTAGTGGTACATCTCGTAGTGGAACTTGGTGCATCCAACGTCTACGGCGTAGTGTTACACATCCGTAGACGAACATGGGTGTTGCGGTACATGGCGCATCGTCGTGGTACTTGGAAAAATTCTTGGAGAAGATGCTTGATGGTTCGGGTACGGGTCTTGGCATGTCGTTCTTGCTGATCCAAAACCAAGCGAGAGAAAAGGGCCTCTAGTGGGCAACAGCAAGGAGGCGATGGTGCAGCAGGAAGCAGCCAGAGGTGCACGGGGGCAGCGAAGAAAAACGTGGTGCTCGGTCATGGAGGACATGGAGGCAGGGCGTCCCTGGCCTTGAGGTCACGGTGGAGCTCGGGTCAACGGCGACGAAGACAGGGGGCGCGGCTACGAAAAGGCAAGGCCAGCAGGGCCATGCGGAAAGGGTCGGTCAGGAGGTGGGGCGACGAGAAGGCGCACGGCTCGGTGACGAGGAGGAACAACGGGTCCAGGGGTGGAGGTGACTAGCGGGAGGTGGTGCTGGAGATGGTGGTGGTGGCCGACGACGCAAGGACTCGCCGGATCGGTCGGGAGCGGGTGGCTGGCGTGGTCTTCTCGCCATGAACCCGAGGCAAGGGAGGAGCGGGCTTGGGGCGGCCTACAGGTGGTCGGAGGCTCGCCGGGGTGGCCGCCCGCGGCGTCGGCGCGGGGCGGACGGAGCAGCTCCGGCAGAGAGGCTTGAGCGGGGACGGATGCAGAGGAAAGGAAGGAGCGTGGGGGATCGGGCGTTGGGCACGAGGGGATCGGGCACGGGGCCTCGCTGGAGAAGGAGTTGAGGGACGACAGCGGCAACAAGGCCATGGAGGAGGCGCAGGGGTCCTACTGATAAGGAGAAGCAGAGGCGGTAAGGCAGCTGAGGTCACCGGCAGAGGGACCGGGCGCGGGGGTGCGTGGCCATGGGGATCGGGATCCCTCTCCTGTGTGTGATGATGGCGCGAGGGGTGAAGAGGGGATCGAGGGAGAGGGAAGTTGTGCAGGCTAGGGTTAGTAAGGGGTGGTTGGGCTGGCCTGGGTGCGGGTGGCCTATTGGGCTATCTCTCTCTCGCTCTCTACTCTTATTTTCTATTAGCATAAAAAGGAAGAAATAAAAGAAAGATTAGGAAAGGAACTTGGGCATGCGGATAATTTTTCTGGACTCACAAAAATGTGCATGTTCACAGAAAATTAGAAGTGGTAAGATTGCGGGAATTAAATTCAAATGGGTTTGAGCTAGGACTAGGTCTTCAAAGTGCCTAGAAATATCGAGACTTAAGGAGGAGCCTTAATAAAAGAGATAAGAATTGTTGGCAAAGTTTGAGGCAAGGAATTGAGATAGAAAATTCATGGTACTTAAACTACAGGTGTGTTATAGTGATTCCAAAGTTAATGGAATATTTGATATAGCTCCCTAATATTGGGAGGATATGTTATAAAGAGAAGTCACCATGTGGATTCCCTTGATTTAATTAGATAAAAAATCTACGCAATTTATTTTGTTGAGTTTTAAAAATTAAATGACATGATGGCATGATGCAATACAAAATAAATAAAGAAAGCAAAATGAAACACACAGTGATCACGAAATATAAGGAAGTCTTATGGAGCGTTGGTCTTGGGGCGTCACACCTTCCCACTTTGGTGATAGTTTGTTTGTACCCTTGGCGGACTAAACACGCCTAAGGACAAGGTCACCTTCCTCAAAACACCGGGCATGAACCCTGCGACTGTGATAGCGATGCAGGGCTTGCTGGTAGCGTGCAGCACACATAGCAGCTCGGAGACGGTTCTCCTCGAGTAGCACATTGTCGTCACGCCGGTGCTGATCTTGCGCTACTTCATCATAGGGAAACACTCGAGGGGACCCATAAATGAGTTCCATGGGGATAACTGCTTTTGCCCTGTAGACCAGGGAGAAGGGAGTCTGCCCGGTAGCTCGGTTAGGTGTCGTTCTGAGGGACCAGAGAACTACCGGCAGCTCCTCGATCCACCACCTGCCGTGCTTCTGTAGCTATAGCGCCCAAGATGCGATTATATCCCAATCACGTGATGAATTCATGATTCGGGCACAACCGCATTTCGAGTGCATAGCAAGGTGGATATCATTACAACATACCATGCACTGAATGGATGAGTATACAAGATAAAGGCTTACACTCGCCACTAGTTACACCATTCATAAAATAATACATCAATACATAGCAACCATCATACAGAAGAGCACGATCCGACTACGAATGAAATTAAACGAAAAAGAAGAATGACATCCACCCTCCTAATCCCAGGTTCCCCGACCCGGAACCTAAGCCCTTGATCAAAGAAGAAGAAGAACTCCAAAAGCAATCAAGCATCGCTCTCACGTCATGAGCATCGCATTACCTGTACCTGCAACTATTGTTGTAGTAAACTGTGAGACATGAGGACTCCGCAAAGCATAATGGGTATGGAAGGGATAAGTGGTGAGGTTGCAGCAAGCGGCTAAGCATTAATGGTGGCTAACATACAAGTACAGGAGTAAGATGAGAAACTACGCGAACGGTGGCAAACTAGTAATGATCAATAAGTGATCTTGAACTACTTACGTTCAAACATAACCCCAACATGTTCTCTTCTCGAACTCATTCGAAAAGAGACCGTCACAGTTACGCACACGGTTGGTGTATTTTAATTCGAATCTGGTGTCAAGTTCTCTACAACCGGACATTAAAAATTCCCATCTGCCACATAACTGCGGGCACGACTCTCGAAAGATTAAACCCTACAGGGGTGTCCCAACTTAGCCCATGACAAGATCACGATCCGCAGAGACAATCCTCCATCGCGGGACCCTCCGATCAGACTCGGAATCCCGGTGCACAAGACATTTCGACAATGGTAAAACTAATCTATCAAGACCTCCCGGCGTGCCGACACCCTGATAGTAGCCACACGTATCTCGTCTCAGGCCACGTCCGGATGGGACATCCTACGAGTAAAACCAGCCCTCGAGTTTCCCCGAGGTGGCCCCACAGTCTACCCGTTTGGGACCAACACCATCAGCACTGGCCGCCCTGCTATGTAGAAAATCCTCGGGTTCACGATGACCTATGCCAATTAATTATTAGGTTCAAGTATTATTATGGCAATGTTAAAACCAATGTTGGGCCTTGCTGGAAGAGTTTTATTCAAAGGGAACTGTCAAGAGGGCCCCATACCCCTCACCGTGTTAGGGACGCAAAATCAAGGAACATAACACCGGTATGATGGAAACTAGGGCGGCATGAGTGGAATAAAACACCAGGCGTAAGGCCGAGCCTTCCACACTGTACCAAGTATATATGTGCATTAATTAAATAAAAGATATTGTGATATCCCATGATATCCATGTCCCATCATGGAACAACCTACAACTGCACCTGCAACTAGCAACGCTATAAGAGGGGCTGAGCAAAGTGGTAACATAGCCAAACAACGATTTCCTAGGAAGGGTGAAAAATGTTAGAGCTATCATGGAAATTTGGGAGGCTTGATAAACAAGTGGTAGGTAGCGTGACATATCGACATCATCGAGACAACTAGCATAGCAAAGATAGTAGTGAGATCCAAGGTGACGGTCATGTTGCCTGAAATCCCGCTAGGAAGAAGATCGAATCCATGAAGTAGACGAACGAACGTAGTTGAACGAATCCTCACAATCGCAACGTAACCAGAACTATCAAGGAGAAGCGGAATCGGAAAGAAGCAAACATCATGGTAAACAAACATCACATAAACATGACATGATGCGCAACCAAGTATGATGCATTTCCAGTTTAATGAGGCATGGCATGGCAAAGTGCAACAAACAATACTACAAGTTAAGTGGAGCTCAATATGCAAGGAGTTGCATATTGGAGAAACACCACATTTAATTATTAAGTTAACTCCCGTTTATGTACTCAACAATATTAAATAATATTAAACATGGCTAGGGGTGAAGCATAATTAAACTAACTATTTAGGCAAGTTTAAATGAGGACGGAAACATCAAATAACAATTCCGGTAAATCCTCATGTGCATATAGCAATTTGATGCAAACAACAATTTTAACCATTTTAAATGTTGTTATCATGATGCGGATGACATATGCAAGTATATGCAATTTTATGAAAATGTTGACATAAGCATGTTACAAAGCATTTGTCACCGTGGCGGAACGAAATGGGTGCCACGACAATGACAACAAAAATGGTGCCACGGCAACATTCCGGTTCCGGTAACTTGTTGGGGTACCAGTGCAAAAGAGCAAGTGTGCGGATATGCGAAACATGCAAAAGATGGTGGGGTGATCCCGGTTACCGGGTTCCCATGGGTTGACGGCATGGAAAACAAGGAGGAACGTGCAATGACAACTCGGACATGGTGCAAACACGAGCATCTCATGGAACACACATGCATTCAGTCCACGGGCGATGTCTCAGCGGTTATACCTTTGAAGCGTGCATTTCGGAATGGATCAAGTACGTTGAGGGAAGTAGATGTTCTCGCAACGGCAGTGGAAGTAGTAGTAACAACGACGGTAGTGGAAGTAGTGGTTCAAGTTTCGCAGTCGTACACACTCCATAGATGATCGGGGTCACGGCGAGGAACTTGACGTCCATGGGGTTGATGATAGAGATACACACGTTGTTGGGGTACTTGTCGGTCCAGTCTTGGTGTAGATGTACATGGCAAACATAGTGGTACTAAGCGTCAGTCGTCGAGGGACTTGCCGAAATCCACAGAGCAGGTGTGCTTGTTCGGGCATCGGTCTTTTCGGTGGGGTACTTGGCGAATCCATGTAGTTGCACACGATTCATTGTACACTTGACGTGTACGAGAGAGGAACTTGGCGTGTCCAAAATCTTCGGGGATCGTCCTTGGACTTGGCGGTGTTAGTCTCCTCGGGTCAACAGTGATGTGCAAGGGCCAGAACGACCGGAAGCTTGGTGGCTCCTCAAGGCCATGGAGACGACAGGCAGCAGGAGGCTACTAGTGGAGGCAGGAGGGCGGCCCTGGTACGCGGGAGCCGATAGTTGAGGCGAGGGTCTTCCGCCTGGAGGAACACGTGCGGCAGTCGGACTTGCTGTTGAGTTGAAGTGGCGAGGCCGTCGACGACAGCTTGCAAGGAGGCCGGTGCCCTGGAGGGAGGAAGTAGGGACCTCGGGCGCGAGCTCTTATGCTCGGCGCGGTTGTAGCAAGCCACAAGGAGGCTCAGGTGCGGCGACGGGGCGAAGTATCGAGCTCGAGGAGGAGGCCGAGCGCTATTGGGGCGCAACGATGGTGGCGACACCGTGGTTCGCCGGCAGGAAGAGGCGGTGTAGTGGGGCAACGGGGATGGACGGAGGAGATGGGCTCGCTGGCCAGAACGATGGCACGACGACAAAGGAAGAGGTCTCCGGAGGCGCTTTTGGTGCAGCACGGCTGGAGGTGTGGGCGCCACGGCGGGGAGGCGACATGGCTCCGGTGGTTGAGGCCGAACAGAGGGAGCGGCTATAGGGCCATCGCATGTGCCGAGGGGACGACGCCATGGCCATAGTTGGTCTGGCGGTGGAGGCCATGGACGAAGGAGGGGAGCTGGGGGATCGGGATCGAGCAGGAGAGACAGGGGATCGAGTGGATGCGGTTCTGGCGGCGCGAGGGGAGAAGATCGAGCGCTGGGTGCAGGGCTGCGAGCTAGGGTTAGCGAGGGAGAGAGACTGGGCCTAGGTGGGCTGACCTGCTGGGAGGACCAAGTGGCCAGCTGGGCTTCTCTTCTCTCCCTTATATACTTTTTAGCAGAAAAGAATTAGATAGAAGAAAAATAAAGAGAGGGTTAAGGAAAGGATTTGTGCATGCGGATAATTTTCCCGGACTCACAAAAATGTGCTTGTTCCAAGAAAATTGGAGTGGGCAAGATTGCAAGGTTTAAATTGAAATGCATTTGAATTTAATTCAAATGGTTTGGACAAGGAGTAGGATTCCGAAGTGTCAAAAAATGTTGAACATTCAGGAAGAGCCTCGATAAGTGGTAAAAGAATTATTGGCAAGGTTAGAGAGTCAAAACTTGAAGAAGAAAAGGCCAAGGGATTTAACATGCAAGTGGGTTTATGGGTGATTCCAAAACAATGGAATATCTAATATAGCTCCCTAATAACATTGAGAGACTTTTATATGTTTTAAAGAGAATTTCACAGTGTGAATTTCCCTCGATTTAAATGGATCGAAGACCCATACAATTTATTTAGTTGAGTTTTTAAAAAGGGGTGCAAGATGACATGATGCAATGCACATGATGCAAAGATTAATGCAACAAACAAAACAAATCACACGACGAATCTCGAAATCCATGGAAGCCATCTGGAGCGCCAGTCTTGGAGAATCACAACTCTCCTCCACTTACAAGAGATCTCGACCCGGGATCTAAGGATGGCACCGGGTAGAAACGAAAGAGGAAGAGGTAAGACAAAGTTGCTTCTTTGACAAAGGAGTGAAGCCAATGAACCTTGAGAGATTGAAAACTTGAAAGAAGAACACAACAGAGTTTAACACAACTGAGAGCACTCTGGTAGAAAAGAGAAACAAGGAACACCATGTGAACCTTGGAGGTTGCAAAGCTATGAATGACGAGCACAATGGACAAGAAGGAACTGAAACTACTCTAGTTCAAACAAGATAAATAAGGAACAAGGAAGAAAAGATTCGAATAGCACTCTGGTTGAAAGGAGATGCAAGACTTGATAAGATGAAAGAACTCGAATGAAAACACAACACTCCGGCTAAACATATAAGCAAGGACAAGCACATGATATTTCCAAAATGAGATGATGGGTCGAAGAGAGCAACATCCCAATGCCTCCGGAAGAAATGAAAGAATGGAATGAAAGGAACAGAGAAGGAACATCATGTTCTACCTCAAATGAATTTGAGAGAGCAACCTTAAAAAGAAGGATTGAATAGAGTTGCTGAAAAATAAGTAACAAAAGAATAAGCTTGTTGTGGGCTTATGGAAAATATCTCAAAATTATGAGGTGACAACCGGCCACTAACGGAAACAGTTAATTGGATTGAGATCAACAAGGAGATGAAAACTCCTTTTACCGGGAGAATAGAGGAAACTTGGATTATCGATAGGCACCACAATTAGCAACATTCCGTAGGGAAGGCTTTAGGTGAAATCTTTACCAAGGTAACTCCAACGAAGAGATTGATGGATTTAAAATAGTTCATTCTTGACAACATGTGAATCATGAATCACGAAGGGAAAATGTCAAGAACGACATAACACCACCTCAAAATATAAGGTAGAAAGAATTGCACTTTGGAATGCACGATGAAGAATGCTTGATCTTCTCCAACAAGGATGTTGACGAACACTTGAAGAATGAATTAAATCCTTAATGAACAACTCTGTTGAGCCTTCGTGAGAACTCCGGTAATAAAAGAATGATCAAACGAACAGAAAGTTGAAAAGAACTCCGGATAGGAAATGATAACATAAAAGAATTGAAGGTTGAAGTGCAAAATATTGAAGCCTTGAACTGATTGGATGGAGCTTCGTGATGAGATAACCGAGGAAAACTTGGAACTCCGAAAAAGAAAAGATGAATCACTTAGACTCACTTTCGTGCACACTGCCACATCATATTAGACCGTAGTACCAGAGCTTCAGCGACTATTGTGTGCTTAGGTGTGCATGCATATTATTGTGTGAGTATCAGTAATATGTGTTGATTGCTTTATATTATTAGTATGCTTGTGTGCTTTTGTTTTCGTCGTTTCTTTTGTATCTTTCTTTGGGCATTCGGTGTTACAAATTTTCCCCTTATTAAAGTTGCTCGCCAACCGACACTGGACCCGAAGAATCAGCAAGGAGTTCAAATGTTTTGAAGCTCAGCTAAACAAAATGGAATTATCAGTAGACTGCAGTGAAATTGGAATATCTTGTCTGAATGCGAAAGAAATCCTGGATGGACTGTCAGTATCAAGTTTGCATTAGTATGGAATTCTCCGCCGACTGCATTGAGATCTAGGGATATCTGATCGTGATACGAATAATCAGGTTTGCCTCAGTGTGCACACTTCACAGAAATGATCATGAAGATAAGCCATGTGCAATATTGACAGTATATAGCGGTACATCTCAAGAATCAGAACTGCAATAGTTCAGTCAGAAAGCAAGTCTGCCTCGGGAATCAGATTTTCATATATAAGCGGTTAGCATACCACCAAGGTCTTGCAAGTCACTCGAAAGCAGATTTGACAGGCACATGAGGATTGTTAAACGAAGGAAGCCAGCTATAGACCATAGTGTGAGAAAGGAATGAGCTCAGTACAAGTACCTGTGAACCTGGAAGATGATCCTGATGAGCCATTGTCTTCTTTCTCGAGTAACGGCACCACACCTGTGATCTGAGCCATTTTTAGCTATCCGGGGTGGATGCCGATTTTTATTTCTCTCTTCAACGACTGTCATGAGTTCTTAGCTGCTTTTCGGCCGTCTCATACAGTTGTTGAGTTTCTTTTTGTGACAGTAGCCCTATAGCTGCTTTTGGCTGTTTTAGGGAGCTGCCACTTTCTTCTTATCGACCCGGTCTCATGTTCTGGGCTGCTTTTTAGCTGTCCTGAGCCGTGGTTGAGTTATCAAAGTAATTTCCCAAACCTGAGTTGTAAAGACCGTTCTGGTGGCTACTGATTTATTTGCCGATTTCTTGCAAGGGTTTGGATGATCATTTTCCTACGGTCAGAACTTGAGAGGTGATGAACCGACAATTTGAATAATGCTACTGTGTCAGGAAGTGAGGATAAGAGTACGCAAGTCAGAGTATTGCACCCGACAGAATCCATGGTCACACGAAGAAGCAATATGACCGAGCTCTTTCAGCCAAGGATCCAAACAAGAAAACAGTAATGGAGTAGCAAGACTGGTGATGCAGGTATGAAAATGGTTGCAAGACCCACATGGTGCAGATATCCAGACAGTCTGAGTCAGTATGAATCACCATGGATAATCACCTAAGATTTGTCAGTATCAAATATCCGAATCGACGAAGTCAGACCAAAGGTCAAATCAACAGTGTGACTACAGCAACTGTGGTAAAGCATTGCACAACCTACTATCCCCATGGATATGCCGACAGAAAGAATAATCAGGATGTCGAGTAACAGTCTTGAGGCATGTGCCCTCACTTATGAGGATTATCAAAGGATAGCATGTCATGAGCCAAATTCTTTTGCCAGAACCACCGTCAGTCAAGTCTGCGGATATTATCATCTAAGATCGTACCCCTTCATGCTGGCCCTGGCAAGCGATAGTCAAATATTTGGAACGATCTGATACTCCAGAAGGTGGAGCCAGTTAAGATGATTCAGAAACTTCTGTGATGGGACAGAATCTGTCAGGAAACGGTTATGCCTCAACTCACAGTTTGGAACCAAAGGACCTACATTCAATGAGAAACCCAATGCAAGGAGTCAGAGCTTGGGTGTTCGCCAGGAAAATGTGGCCACAACTTCATGAAAGGTTGTCAGTGCTGGATGACGCACCCATCGGAAATCACTCTCGGATTTTTGAGACACACACATATTTCAGTCATGGAATCTCAGCTAAGTCAGCGGATATGAAAATAATTGGAGCCAGTATAAGCATGAACAAGCCAGGTAAGATCCGTTAGAATATGGATACAGTGAATCAGACCACCTAGAGCCAGTCAGGTAAAAATTTAGTGGGAACAACAATAAAGGAAAAAGGAGACCTGAGTTGGAAACAGTTTCCTTAAGTCAGTATATTCATACTTGTTACCTAAGCAACCAAATCTCGAGGACGGGATTTCTTTAAGGGGGTAAGGTTTGTAACAACCTGATTTTTGGCCCTTTTTTCGTTTGTTTTTGTGCGGTTTTTGTCTGGGTTCTCTTTTTCGTGGCTTGGTGGTCTGGAAACTGAAGAAGATGAACTCTTCTTTGCTTCCAGAGTGGCTTGTCATACCAAAATCCTTCCCTAGACCTTTCCATTTTCATCCTAGCCCAAATCCCAATATTCTTTTTATTGGGAATATTCCTTTTCTACTAAAGGAATAACTCAATATTCCTTTTCCATCACTCCTAAAATTCCCAAATAATTCTCATAAATCTTTTGGGTCATATATTTCTCAAATATGGCAAAATATTTCATTGGCCATGTTTCCCATCATCCTCAAATAATTCTTTTCCTATTATGTCCTAAATGGCAGATTGTGAAGCTAGTGCCATTTATCTGTGCCCAATTGACTCCAAACTTCTTAGACATATTTTCATGTCCAAATAATTGCCTCATGACAAATTTCAACTTAATTTTCCTAGTAAATATTCCTGAGCAATTTTTCAAAGTTCCTGTCTGAGGGAATTGGTTGTGAAGGAAGTACTAGCTAGGTTAATCCAATTGAGTTGAATTTTTGCATGGTCTTTCATATTATCAAATAAAATTTCTCCACAACATTTGAGCTCATGCAATGCATCCATGTGAGCACACCTTCAAATCTTTGTTTCTGTCCAAATTTTCAGTTAATGAAGCAAGTATATTTTAGATTGCTCCATTATTGTTGAAAAAAATTCTAGCCCTTCTCTTATCCATATAACCTATCTCCACCCAATTTGGGCATATTCCACCTAGCCAATTTTCCTCTAGAATTTTTGCAAGTTTTTGGTCAATGGAAATGTTTGTGAAGGAAATACCATTTTGGTTTATCCAAATGGTATGAAACCTTTTTCAGCATCTTCATATGATCAAATAACTCTGCCTTGCCAAATTTCAGCTCAACTTGACACTCTATGTGAGTGCACCTTCCTGATCAAGTTTCTGGACCAGATTTAGCAATTGTTAAGCAAGTGCATTAAATATCGGTCCATTTCCATCCAAAATTCACAGGATTGTAGTCCTTGCTATCCTAAACACCCCGGACAACACCATTTGACCCAATCAAGTTCCTGTTGATCAGTAGTGCACATACAAATTTGATGTAGCAAACTTGTAGCGATTCCACACTCCTCTCCTTGGATCCTTTTGTCGATACATCAACTCCCTCGACCTCTATTATGCAGGGACTAGTCACTTGACAACTCCTCGCAGCCTCCCTTGTCCTCTTCGTGCCAGTACTGGTGGTGACCACTGTTTTGGCATGCTATGGCCGCGTCCATAGCGTCACGGGTATGTCTAGTGTATTCCCTGCATTGTCGCCGTTCCCGTGGAGCCATTGCCCCCTCCGTCTTCTTCCCCAGTGAGCCGTCCCCGTCACCGAACAGTGAGCGCCCACGGGAGCGATGTAGCCAACCGGCCCTGTCCGCGCCTCGGCTGCTTCCTTCCCATGCTCCCTTGGCCGCCTCTGCCCCGTGCGCTCCCCCCTGTGCCTTCCCTGTCGTCTACCTTTGAGCTCATGCGTGTGCACACGAGTCCATGGCGCCGGACACGCATCCACGGCGACACACGCCCGGCCTCCTCCCCCTCCGCCTATATAAGGCCACCCCGAGCACGTTTCTCATCCCCACTCAACCTCATGCCCTCCTAGCTGCCTCCCTGACCTCCCAAACGAGCTCAAAGAGCTCTCTGGTTCCTTCCATGGCCGCCATGCCCGCATCGGCCTCGACCTAAATTCACTTGAAGCCGTCCCCCTCCTTCCCTCATTCCCTCACCAGAGGAGTCCCCTCGACCCTCTGATCCTCACCACCTACTTGCCCCTCGCCGGAGTGCCCTGCATCCCCCAACTGCACTCGAGCCACTGCCCGCCTGCATCGAAGTCCCCCTCGTATCAGCCCTCCCCGAGCTCCATGACCTAGCGGAATGGATGCGCGTGGTCTCCCCGGGCTCGCCGACGGTTGAAGCATGGCAAATGATGGCATGTAACACCATCAGTCGTCGCCGGAGCGCTCGGCCTCATCCCGGCCTCTATTCACCGTCGGGAAGAAGCAGAGGAGGAGCGGGAGGAGAGAGAAGGCAAGGCGGGACCTACCTGTCATCGATCGCGACCTCCTGTCCAGCTGGATAAGTGGAAGCGCAGTTCCAGGAATATGCCTACATCTCTGGAAAGCGTATAAGGGTTCTGTTTTTGGTAGGATTACATTTTCTTATCTGGAAAACGTATTCCCCGAAAAGCGCTTTCTATTCTTCAGCTCACGGGCCTGTTTGTAGAAGTTATTTTACAAATTGGTCCCTAAACTTCGTCGGGCTACAACTTTTTACCCGTAACTCCGAATGAGGTGAATCCAACGCCCACGTCTTCGTCTCATTGAGCCCGAACTTTTGGTACTATTTTCACTATGGTTTGACATACTGGAAATGACCATTTTACCCTTGCCCCTAATCAGCCCCCTCCGAGAGAGTACTTTTTCCGGTGATTCTTTCCGCGGTCGTTCCGCACTTCTCCCCGGAGCCTTATTCATCCCCAGGCAAGCCACAACCACCATTTGCATGATAGCCATGCAGAAGCATTGGTTTCCAACTTGAATTTTTAATAACTGCTTGATTTCTTTGCTGCTGACGCCCTTATTTTGGTTATGCTTACGGATCGATGTTTACCTTATGATATGTTTTCTTGCACTCTGTTATTATGTTCTTCTTGCTAGTATTACTTTAATATTGGCAACGTTTGGTAGTAATACATGTTGGTGATGGTATTCGGTGCATGACTATCGTCTGTTCCAAGTACCATTGTTATGCATGTTCCTTTGCATCCAGTTGATGAAATACTTGCATGGTAGTTTTATCATTATGTTATTACATGGTATTTACTGTTGATGCTAGTGGTCATGTTATACTATGGGTAGTGTTCTAGTTGTGATATCCATGCTCGTCAGTATGCCATGCTCATAGGGATAAATGGTCAAATGTTGTTGTGATGCTCGTTGATTGGGATGCACCCCCATGCTTAAGTTAATATCATGTTCATGCATTGTAGTTGCATCAAGTTATTTTTATCTTGGCTCAGCATATTGCATTCAAGTTTAACCGGATTAAATTGAACTTAAACAACCGTTGGCTGAGTCATGGTGCCACCATATCGAGCTGACCAGTGCAACCACGCTTACCTCATGGGGGGGGTCCTAACTGGGTCTATTGTCATGCCTCTTGCCGGTGCCTCCCGCGAGGGAAGGTTATGCGTGGGCGCTACCTTGGCGAGGTAGGAAGGCATAAGCCTTGTGTTCCCATTGTTTTGTAAGGACCCTTATCACCGTTTGGGACCATTTTGCCATGATGGTGGCCGTTGGTGCCTCTGGTAGGCACGGGGCCACCCAGGACTTAGCCCATAGCGGAGTTGGTCAGAGTGGCCAGGAGAGTGTCATGGCAGTAGGACGGTTTTGTCAGAACGCCGTTGGTCCACCCGAAGGCCATGGGTTCCGTGGTGTGGGTACAATGTGCTAACCTCTATAGAGTGTGTGTGTGTGTGTTGAATCTATCGATAGTCGTGCTCCCGGATATGGGCCTAGTTCGTATCGGTCACACTATGGGTTAACAATAATAATAATGTGCTTAATAACAACCCTGGTTCGATGATGAAAGAAGTTGGTTGATATTTATGTGATCGAGAGAGGATCACTATGGTATCGTGATTACCAACTTGTTTTATATTCGTTATGTTATGCGAAAGTCAAGGGTAAAGGTCAAGCTCCTTGTGGTCATAAATGATTACTACGGTATTGTTAATAGAAAGCTTGATTGGATCCTGAGATGATCGAGTGATGTCCGTGATGGTAAGTAATGCAGGTGATGGTTACGATGTAACCCGAGCAGAGTAAGTTGGTGCATGATAGTTTTATCATATTGCATGATAGTCTCATCATGTTCATATGTTTATGCCATGCTCGTATTGTTCTAGCTGTATCATGATGTACATGCCATGTTGTTCTAATAGCATCTTGTTCATCATTGCTTAATAATCTGTAATTCCCATGCTATTGTTTTTCTTGATTGCTTTGGTTGTTGTGAGCTTGCAGGTATATTCAATGTACTGACCTGGCGTGTCATGCCAGTTTGCAGGTCATGCCGGATATGACTGCTTGTTTGCCGTGGATTCCTTGTTTGCGAGCTAGGATAAGCATTCCAGCCAGAGTCCCTGCGGAGTGGAGTTCACCACCGCCCTCGTTGTTCTGCTGCATTGTGTTGTTCTGCTGCTTGCATGGAGCAACCGTGGCAGGCGTAGTGTCGCCGTGACGATGTAATCCCCCTGTACCCATATAGATTGTAATAAAGAGCTAAGTTGTTCTATGCTAAGTAGTGCCGTATTCCAGAAGACTTCTCCTTGATCTCTTGGCTGTAATACGGGGCGTTTCGGTTTCTCTGAGCCGGGGTGCCACAGGCTTGGTATCAGAGCAGGTCTGGCTGTAGGATGCCCTAGCCCGCGTGAATTCTAGAATGCGGTAGTATAGAGCCCCATTGGTTTGTTGCACTTGATTGCTGCATTTGTTTGTTGCATAGCATGCATATAGATTATTATCTTGTCGCTAACGGTTAATCTTGTGAGTGTAGGTGGCATCGCTTTCGATCCACTACCTACACCCTCTTTCTTTGCATGCCTACTCTTCGGTGTTCAGCATTATCTCTGTCCCAGCAGAGTGATGCCCTGGTACCGAGTGTTCCAGACACCATTTGCAGGAGTTATGCTCAGGTATTGCATCAATATCTTTTCCTCCACCCAAATCATTTTAGTGATAGACGTGTCTCTATCCCGAATCGTGCCCTCCATCTCGTCCCTTTTGCAACCCTTACTGATCTTTGTCATCAGAAGAGGGCAATGCCAGTAAGCCTTGTTTTTCCTACCCTAGTTTGCCCTATCATCTCGCTCTTTGGACATGTACGATTCCCTTTCGTACGCTTGATGATGATGTAGTCGTGACCTCCGTGTCTTGCTGCATGATTGTCAAGTCCCTCCTTGCCTCTGTATCCATCCGGTTGCGACCGGTGCTCAGCCAGCGCTTGGTGTAGCCTTGGTTACGCCAACTCTTTCCGCACACAGACTCACTTTCGTGCACACCGCCACAACATATTAGACCGTAGTACTAGAGCTTCAGCGACTATTGTGTGCTTAGGTGTGCATGCATATTATTGTGTGAGTAGCAGTAATATGTGCTGATTGCTTTACATTATTAGTATGCTTGTGTGCTTTTGTTTTCGTCATTTATTTTGTTTCTTTCTTTGGGCCTTCGGTGTAACAAATTTTCCCCTTATTAAAGTTGGTCGTCAACCGACACCGGACCCGAAGAATCAGCAAGCAGTTCAAATGTTTGGAAGCTCAGCTAAATAGAATGGAATTATCAGCAGACTGCAGTGAAATTGGAATATCTTGTCTAAATGCAAAAGAAATTCTGGATGGACTGTCAATATCAAGTTTGCATCAGTATGGAATTCTCCCCGACTGCATTGAGATCTGGGGATATCCGATCGTGATACGGATAATCAGGTTTGCCTCAGTGTGCACACTTCATAGCAGAAATGATCATGAAGATAAGCTATGAGCAATATTGACAGTATATGATAGTATAGCGGTTAGCATACCAGCATGGTCTTGCAAGTCACTCGAAAGCAGATTTGACAGGCACGTGAGGATTGTTAAAAGAAGGAAGCCAGCTATACACCACAGTGTGACAAAGGAATGAGCTCAGTACAAGTACTCGTGAACCTAGAAGATGATCTTGATGAGCCCTTGTCTTCTTTCTCGAGTAACGGCACCACGCCTGTGATCTAAGCCGTTTTTAGCTATCCGGGGTAGATGCCGATTTTCATTTCTCTCTTCAACGACTATCATGAGTTCTGAGCTGCTTTTCGGCCATCTCATACAGCCGTTGAGTTTCTTTTTGTGACAGTAGCCCTATAGCTTCTTTTGGCTATTTTAGGGAGCTGCCAGTTTCTTCTTATCGACCCAGTATCATGTTCTGATCTGCTTTTCAGCCGTCCTGAGCCGTGGTTGAGTTATCACAGTAATGTCCCAGATCTGAGTTGTAAAGACCGTTCTGGTGGCTACTGATTTATTTGCCGAGTTCTTGAAAGGGTTCAGATGATCATTTTCCTACGGTCAGAACTGGAGAGGTGATGAACCGGCAATTTGAATAATGATACCGTGTCAGGAAATGAGGATAAGAGTACGCATGTCTGAATATTGCACCCGACAGAATCCATGGTCACACGAAGAAGCAATATGACCGAGCTCTTTCAGCCAAGGATCCAGACAAGAAAAGCAGTAATGGAGTAGCAAGACCGGTGATGCAGGTATGAAAATGGTTGCAAGACCCACATGGTGCAGATACCCGGACAGTCTGAGTCAGTATGAATCACCATGGATATTCACCTAAGATTTGTCAGTATCAAATATCCGAATCTGCAAAGTCATACCAAAGGTCAAATCAATAGTGTGACTCTAACAACTGTGGTAAAGCATTGCACAACCTACTATCCCAATGGATATGCCGACAGAAAGAATAATCAGGATGTCGAGTAACAGTCTTAAGGCATGTGCCCTCACTTATGAAGATTATCGAAGGATAGCCTGTCGTGAGCCAAATTCTTCTGCCAGAACCACTGTCAGTCGAGTCTGCGGATATTATCATGTAAGATCGTACCCCTTCATGCTGGCCCCGGCAAGCAATAGTCGAATATTTGGAACGGATCTGATACTCCCGAAGGTGGAGCTAGTTAAGATGATTCAGAAACTTCTGCAATTGGACAGAATCTGTCAGGAAACGTTTATGCCTCAACTCACAATTTGGAACCAAAGGACCTGCATTCAGTGAAGAAAGCCAATATAAGGAGTCAGAGCTTGGGTGTTCTCCAGGAAAATGTGGCCACAACTTCATGAATGGTTGTCGGTGCTGGACGACGCACCCATCGGAAATCAGTCTCGGATTTGTGAGACAGACACATATTTCAGTCATGGAATCTCAGCTAAGTCAACGGATATGAAAATAATTGGAGCCAGTATAAGCATGAACAAGCCAGGTAAGATCTGTCAGAATATGGATATAGTGAATAAGACCACCCAGAGCGAGTCAAGTAAAAATTTAGTGGGAACAACAATAAAGGAAAAAGGAGACCCGAGTTGGAAACGGTTTCCTTAAGTCAGTATATTCATACTTGTCCCCTGAGCAACCAAATCTCGAGGACGGGATTTCTTTAAGAGGGTAAGGTTTGTAACAGCCTGATTTTTGGCCCTTTATTTTTCTTTTGTTTTTTGAGGTTTTTGCCTGGGTTTTCTTTTTCCGTGGCTTTGTTTTCTAGAAACTAAAGAAGATGAACTCTTATTTTCTTCCAGAGTGTCTTGTCATACCCAAATCCTTTCCTGGAACTTTCCATTTTCATCCTAGCCCAAATCCCAATATTCTTTTTATTGGGAATATTCCTTTTCTATTAAAGGAATAACTCAATTTGTCGTAGGTTGTGAAGCAACCTATATTTCCATCACTCCTAAAATTCCCAAATAGTTCTCATAAATTGTTTGGGTCATATATTTCTCAAATATGGCAAAATATTTCATTGGCCATGTTTCCCGTCATCCTCAAATAATTATTTCCCTATTCCGTCCTAAATGGAAGATTGTGAAGCAAGTGCCATTTATCTTTGCCCAATTGACGCCAAACTTCTTGGACATCTTTTGATGTCCAAATAACTGCCTCATGACAAATTTTAACTTAATTTGCCTAGTAAATATTCCTGAGCAATTTTTCAAAGTTCATGTCTGAGGGAATTGGTTGCTAAGGAAGTACTAGCTAGGTTAATCCAATTGTGTTGAATTTTTGCATGGTCTTTCATATCATCAAATAAATGCTCTCCATAAGATTTGAGCTCATGAATGCATCCATGTGAGCATGGCTTCAAATCTTTGTTTCTGTCCAAATTTTAAGTTAATGAAGCAAGTATATTTTATATTGCTCCATTATTGCTGAAAATTTTTCTAGGCCTTCTCTTATCCATATAACCTATCTCCACCCAATTTGGGCATATTCCATTTAGCCAATTTTCCTCTAGAATTTTTGCAATTTTCTGGTTAGTGGAAATGTTTGTGAAGGGAGTACCATTTTGGTTTATCCAAATGGTATGAAACCTTTTTCAGCATCTTCATATGATCAAATAACTCTACCTTGCCCAGTTTTGGCTCAACTTGACACTCTATGTGAGTGCACCTTCCTGATCAAGTTTCTGGACCAAGTTTAGCTGTTGTCAAGCAAGTGCATTAAATATCGGTCCATTTCCATCCAAAATTCACAGGATTGTAGTCCTTCCTACCCTAAACACCCCGGAAAACACCATTTGACCCAACCAAGTTCCTATTGATCAGCAGTGCACATCCAAGTTTGATGCAGCAAACTTGCAGCGATTCCACACTGCTCTCCTTGGCTCCTAATAGGTCCATTTTGCATCATGCTTTTATATCGATATTTATTGCATTATGGGTTGTTATTACACATTATGTCACGATACTTCTGCCTATTCTCTCTTATTTTACAAGGTTTACATAAAGAGGGAGAATGCCGGCAGCTGGGATTCTGGGCTGGAAAAGGAGCAAATATTAGAGACCTATTCTGCACAGCTCCAAAAGTCCTGAAACTTCATGGAAGTCATTTTCAGAATATATAAAAATTACTGAGTGCAAGAAGTTCACCAGGGGGCCACATCCTGCCCACGAGGGTGGGGGCGTGCCCTACCCCCTGGGCGCGCCCCCTACCTCGTGGGCCCCCTAGTGGCCCTCCAATGGCCATCTTCTGCTATATCAAGTCTTATGATGAGCAAAGAAAATCATAAGCCAGCTTTCGGGATGAGACTCCGCCGCCACGAGTCGGAACCTTGGCGGAACCAATCTAGGGCTCTAGGGGAGCTGTTCTATTGGGGAAACTTCCCTCTGGGAGGGGGAAATCATCGCCATTGTCATCACCAACGATCCTCTCATCGGGAGGGGGTCAATCTCCATCAACATCTTCACCAGCACCATCTCCTCTCAAACCCTAGTTCGTCTCTTGTATCCAATTCTTGTCTATAAGCCTAGGATTGGTACTTGTGGGTTGCTAGTAGTGTTAATTACTCCTTGTAGTTGATGCTACTTGGTTTATTTGGTGGAAGATCATATGTTAAGATCCTATATGCATATTAATACCCCTCTGATTATGAACATGAATATGCTTTGTGAGTAGTTACGTTTGTTCCTGAGGACATGGGAGAAGTCTTGCTATTAGTAGTCATGTGAATTTGGCATTCGTTCAATATTTTGATGAGATGGATGTTGTCTCTCCTCTAGTGGTGTTATGTAAACGTCGACTACATGACACTTCACCATTATTTGGGCCTAGAGGAAGGCATTGGGAAGTAATAATTAGATGATGGGTTGCTAGAGTGACAGAAGCTTAAACCCTAGTTTATGCGTTGCTTCGTAAGGGGCTGATTTGGATCCATATGTTTCATGCTATGGTTTAGTTTACCTTAATACTTTTGTTGTAGTTGCGAATGCTTGCAATAGAGGTTAATCATAAGTGGGATGCTTGTCCAAGTAAGGACAGCACCCAAGCACCGGTCCACCCACATACCAAATTATCAAAGTACCGAACGCAAATCATATGATAGTGATGAAACCTAGCTTGACGATAATTCCCATGTGTCCTCGGGAGCGCTTTTCTCTATATAAGAATTTGTCCAGGCTTGTCCTTTGCTACAAAAAGGATTGGGCCACCTTGCTGCACTTTATTTACTTTTGTTACTTGTTGCTCGTTACCAATTATCTTATCACAAAACTATCTGTTACCTATAATTTCAGTGCTTGCAGAGAATACCTTGCTGAAAACCGCTTATCATTTCCTTCTGCTCCTCGTTGGGTTCGACACTCTTACTTATCGGAAGGGCTATGATAGATCCCCTACACTTGTGGGTCATCAAGACTCTTTTCGGGCGCCGTTGGCGGGGAGTGAAGCGCCTTTGGTAGGTGGAATTTGGTAAGGAAAAATTTATATAGTGTGCTGAAATTTACTGTCACTTGTTACTATGGAAAGTAATCCTATGAGGGGCTTGTTCGGGGTATCTTCACCCCGACCAGTAGAGCAAAGAGTTGCTCCTCAACCTACTGAACCTACTGAAAATGAAAATGTCTACTTTGTGATTCCTTCGGGTATGATAGAAAAACTGCTAGCTAAATGTTTTGCAGGAGATGGAACATTACATCCCGATGAGCACCTAATGTATGTGGATGAAGTTTGTGGATTATTTAAGCTTGTAGGTATGCCCGATGATGTTATCAATAAGAAGGTCTTCCCTTTATCTTTGGAGGGAGACGCATTGACATGGTATAGGATATGTGATGATATGGGATCATGTAACTACAAACGATTGAAATTGGAATTTCATTAGAAGTTTTATCCTATGCATCTTGTTCATCGTGATCGCAATTATATATATAATTTTTGGCCTCGCGAAGGAGAAAGCATCGCTCAAGCTTAGGGGAGGCTTAAATCAATATTATATTCATGCCCCAATCATGAACTTCCAAGAGAAATAATTATTAAAAAAAATTATATGCTCAGCTTTTTGATAACAATCGCACCATGCTCGATACTTCTTGTGCTGGCTCTTTTATGATGAAGACTATTGAATTCAAATGGGATTTATTGGAAAGAATTAAACGCAACTCTGAAGATTGGGACCTCGACGAAGGTAAGAAGTCAGGTATGACACCTAAGTTTGATTGTGTTAAATCTTTTATGGATACCGATGATTTCCGTAAATTTAGCACTAAATATGGACTTGACTCTGAAATAGTAGCTTCTTTCTGTGAATCTTTTGCTACTCATGTTGATCTCCCTAGGGAGAAGTGGTTTAAATATCATCCTCCCATAGAAGTAAAAGTAGCTGCACCTATTAAAGTTGAAGAAAAGACTGTCACTTATAATGATCCTATTGTTCCTACTGCTTATGTTGAGAAACCACCTTTTCCTGTTAGGATAAAAGATCATGCTAAAGCTTCAACTGTGGTTCGTAAAAGCAATATTAGAACTTATACACCTCCTGAGCAAGTTAAAGTTGAACCTCATATTGCTATTGTTAAAGATCTCTTGTCTGATAATATTGATGGGCATGCTATTTATTTCTGTGATTAGACTGCTAGAATTGCAAAACCTTGTGCTAAAGATAAACATAGACCTGTGGTAGGCATGCCTGTTATTTCTGTTAAAATAGGAGATCATTGTTATCATGGCTTGTGTGATATGGGTGCTAGTGCTAGTGCAATACCTATTTACTTATACAGAGAAATTATGCATGATATTGCACCTGCTGAGTTAGAAGATATTGATGTCACAATTAAACTTGCCAATAGAGATACTATTTCACCAATGGGAATTGTTAGAGATGTTGAAGTCTTGTGTGGGAAAACTAAATATCCTTCTGATTTTCTTGTTCTTGGTTCCCCACAAGATAGCTTTTGTCCAATTATATTGGGTAGACCCTTCTTGAACACAGTTAATGCTAAGATAAATTGCAAAAAGGATGTTGTTACTATTGGTTTAGGTGATATGTCTCATGAAATTAATTTCTCTAAATTTCGTAGACAACACCGTGAAGAGGAATTGCCTAGTAAAGATGAAATTATTGGTCTTGCTTCTATTGCTGTGCCTCCTAGTGATCCTTTAGAACAATATCTGCTAGACCATGAAAATGATACGTTTATGAATGAAAGAAGGGAAATAGATGAATTATTCTTTAAACAAGAACCCATCCTGAAACACAATTTGCTTTTCGAAATCCTAGGGGATCCTCCTCCACCCAAGGGTGATCCCGTGTTTGAGCTCAAACCGTTACCTGATACTCTTAAATATGCTTATGTTGATGAGAAAAAGATATATCCTGTTATTATTAGTGCTAACCTTTCAGAGCATGAAGAAGAGAGATTATTGAAAACTTTGAAGAAGCATTGTGCTGCTATTGGATATACTCTCGATGATCTTAAGGGCATTAGTCCCACACTATGTCAACACAAAATAAATTTGGAGAAAGATGCCAAACCAGTTCGTGATCACCAACGACGACTGAATCCTAAGATGAAAGAAGTGGTAAGAAAGGAAATACTAAAGCTCCTTGATGCAGGTATAATTTATCCCGTTGTTGATAGTCAGTGGGTAAGTCATGCCCATTGTGTCCCTAAAAATGGAGGTATTACCGTTGTTCCTAATGATAAAGATGAATTGATTCCGCAAAGAATTATTACAGGTTATATGATGGTAATTGATTTCCGCAAATTAAATAAGGCTACTAAAAAAGATCATCACCCCTTACCTTTTATTGATCAAATGCTAGAAATATTATCCAAACATACACATTTTTGCTTTCTAGATGGTTATTCTGGTTTCTCTCAAATACCTGTGTTGGCTGAGGATCAATCTAAGACCACTTTTACTTGCCCGTTCGGTACTTTTTCTTATAGAGTATGCCTTTTGGTTTATGTAATGCACCTGCTACCTTCCAAAGATGCATTATGGCTATATTTTCTGACTTTTGTCAAAAGATTTGTGAGGTTTTCATGGACGATTTCTCCGTCTATGGATCCTCTTTTGATGATTGCTTAAGCAACCTTGATCGAGTTTTGCAGAGATGTGAAGAAACTAACCTTGTCTTGAATAGGGAGAAGTGCCACTTTATGGTTAATGAAGGTATTGTCTTGGGGAATAAAGTTTCTGAAAGAGGTATTGAAGTTGATAAAGCTAATGTTGATGCTATTGAAAAGATGCCATGTCCCAACGACATCAAAGGTATAAGAAGTTTCCTTGGTCATGCCGGTTTTTATAGGAGGTTCATTAAGGACTTCTCAAAAATTTCTCGGCCTCTGACTAATTTATTACAAAAAGATATACCATTTGTTTTTGATGATGATTGCGTAGAAGCATTTGAAATACTTAAGAAAGCATTGATCTCTGCACCTATTGTTCAGCCACCTGATTGGAATTTACCCTTTGAAATTATGTGTGATGCTAGTGATTATGCTGTAGGTGCTGTCCTAGGGCAAAGAGTTGATAAGAAATTAAATGTTATTCAATATGCTAGTAAAACTCTAGACAATGCTCAGAGAAATTATGCCACTACTGAAAAAGAATTCTTAGCAGTTGTATTTGCTTGTGATAAGTTCAGACCATATATTTTTGATTCTAAAGTAACTATTCACACGAATCATGCTGCTATTAAATATCTTATGGAAAAGAAAGATGCTAAACCTAGACTTATTAGATGGGTTCTCTTGCTACAAGAATTTGATTTGCATATTATTGATAGAAAGGGAGCGGAGAACCCCGTTGCAGACGACTTGTCTAGGCTAGAGAATGTTCTTGATGACCCACTACATATTGATGATAGCTCTCCTGATGAACAATTAAATGTCATAAATGCTTCTCGTACTGCTCCATGGTATGCTGATTATGCTAATTATATTGTTGCTAAATTTATACCACCTAGTTTGACATACCAGCAAAAGAAAAAGTTTTTCTATGATTTGAGACATTACTTTTGGGATGACCCACATCTTTATAAAGAAGGAGTAGATGGTGTTATTAGATGTTGTGTACCTGAGCATGAACATGAACAGATCCTACGCAAGTGTCACTCCGAAGCTTATGGAGGACAGCCTGCTGGAGATAGAACTACACATAAGGTATTGCAATCCGGTTTTTATTGGCCTACTCTCTTCAAGGATGCCCGTAAGTTTGTTGTATCTTGTGATGAATGTCAAAGAATTGGTAATATTAGTAGACATCAAGAAATGCATATAAATTATTCACTTGTTATTGAACCATTTGATGTTTGGGGTTTTGATTATATGGGACCTTTTCCTGCCTCCAATGGATACACACATATTTTAGTTTTTGTTGATTATGTTACTAAGTGGGTAGAAGCTATTCCAACTAGTAGTGCTGATCATAGCACCTCTATTAAGATGCTTAAAGAAGTTATTTTTCCAAGGCTTGGAGTCCCTAGATATTTAAAGACCGATGGCGGTTCACATTTTATTCTTCGTGCTTTTCGTAAAATGCTTGCTAAATATGATGTTAATCATAGAATTGCATATCCTTATCACCCACAGTCTAGTGGTCAAGTAGAATTTAGCAATAGAGAAATCAAATTAATTTTGCAAAAGACTGTTAATAGATCTAGAAAGAATTGGTCCAAGAAACTTGATGATGCATTATGGGACTATAGAACTGCATATAGAAATCCTATGGGTACGTCTACATATAAAATGGTCTATGGAAAAGCATGTCACTTACCTCTTGGACTAGAACATAAGGCTTATTGGGCTATTAAAGAGCTCAATTATGATTTCAAACTTGCCGGTGAGAAGAGGTTATTTGACATTAGCTCACTCGATGAATGGAGAGCCCAAGCCTACGAGAATGCCAAATTATTTAAAGAAAAAGTTAAAAGATGGCATGACAAAATAATACAAAAGCGTGAGTTTAATGTAGGTGATTATGTATTGCTATACAACTCTTGTTTAAGGTTTTTTGCAAGAAATCGTCTCTCTAAATGGGAAGGTCCTTACGTTATCGAGGAGCTCTATCGTTCCGGTGCCATAAATATCAACAACTTCGAAGGCACAAATCCGAAGGTGGTGAACGGTCAAAGAATTAAACATTATATCTCAGCTAATCCTATAAATGTTGAAACCAATGTTATTGAAACCGTAACCTCGGAGGAATACATAAGGGACACTTTACGGAATGTTTCAGACTCCGAAAAGGAATAGGTATGTGGTACGGTAAGTAAACCGACTCTAAAATAGTTCTAATGGCAATTTTCTTCCGTTTTGGAATCTTTATAAAAATAGAAAAATAAGAAGCAGTCTGGGAAGGACACGAGGGCTCCACAAGGGTGGAGGGCGCGCCCTACCCCCTGGGCGCGCCCCTACCTCGTGGGCACCTCTGTGCTCTCCGGACTCCGTTTTCTTACACATTACGTATTTTGGTCGGTAAAAATTCATTATATAATCTCCCAGAGGTTTTGACCACCGTATCACGCAAAAATTTCATGTTCTTGTTTCGAGCTGTTTTCTACCAGGGTTGTCAAAGCCAAGCGTCATGTCGTCTCCCTCCTCCTCCAACAGTGAGGGTAGCGATGCTTGGCTAATGAAGATAGAGCTGAAGAGAGAAGAACCCATGGAGATCAACAAGGATGGAGGGATCAAGAAGGCTACGGAGAACCAAGTTCCAGAAACAGAAGACATCCTTCAACTTGATCACAATCTTCTTACCCCAACTGAGATCGAAGCTTTCAAGACGATTGAGTTAGCTCGTATACAAAATAAGTATCTCACACGTGAAAATATTTTGTTGAAGGAGCATATCATCGCACTCAAGGGCATTATCCGCAAGTTGGAGGACCTCCTATGCTTGATGTGCGACTATCCATCAACAACTCTACCTTCTTCACCAACAAAGAAGAACTGAGTATCTGGTATGGGCACTCCCCTTGGCAACTGCCAAGCTTGGGGGAGGTGCCCCGGTATCGTATCACCATCACTTCTATCTTTACCTTTTTTCTTAGTTCGATCCTTTTGGTAATATCTTGATCAAGTTGAATAAAGTTTTAGTATGATCTAGTTGTGAGTTTTGCTTTTATGATCCTTCTATGTAATCGAGTCCGGGAGCTATATATAATAAAGATTAGTGTTGAGTCAAGGGCTTGATTATTTTGCCATGATCTTGAGTGAATAAAATAAAAGTGAAAGAATAAAAATAAATAAAGGAGATCATATAGATCTTATGGAGAGTAATGAGCTCACATATAAAAGTATGATGAATAAAAGTTGTTAAGAGTTGGCAAACATAGTTTTGGTCATCGTTGCAATTAATAGGAAGTAATAAAGAAAGAGAGGTTTTCACATATAAATATACTATCTTGGACATCTTTTATGATTGTGAGCACTCATTAAAATATGACATGCTAAAGAGTTGATGTTGGACAAGGAAGACAACATAATGGGTTATGTTTTCTTACATCTGAGATAAATTATATTGTCATGGATCATCCAACATGATTGGGCTTGCCTTTCCCCCTCATGCTAGCCAAATTCTTTGCACCAAGTAGATATACTACTTGTGCTTCCAAACACCCTTAAACCAGTTTTGCCATAAGAGTCCACCATACCTACCTATGGATTGAGTAAGATCCTCCAAGTAAGTTGTCATCGGTGCAAGCAATAAAAATTTCTCTCTAAATATGTATGACTTATTAGTGTGGGAGAAAATAAGCTTTATACGATCGTGTTATATGGAAGAAATAAAAGCGACAGACTGCATAATAAAGGTCCATATCACAAGTGGTAATATAAAGTGACGTTCTTTCGCATTAAGATTTTGTGCATCCAACCATAAAAGCGCATGACAACCTATGCTTCCCTCTGCGAAGGGCCTATCTTTTACTTTTATCTCCTACCTTGCATAAGAGTCTTGGTGATCTTCACCCTTCCTTTTTAAATTTTTATCTTTTGGCAAGCACCTCATAGTTTGGAAAGATCTCGGTATATATGGCTAATTGGATGTGAGTTTTCATGAACTATTATTGTTGACATTACCCTTGAGGTAAAACATTGGGAGGCAAAACTGTAAGCCCCTATCCTTCTATGTGTACGATTAAAACTCCATACCCATTAGTATTGCGTGAGTGTTAGCAATTGTGGAAGACTATATGATTGTTGAGTATGTGGACTTGCTGAAAAGCTCTTATATTGACTCTTTCCTATGTTATGATAAATTGCAATTGCTTCAATGACCAAGATTATAGTATGTTAGTTTTCAATGAAGTTTATGATTCATAATTGAAATTGTGATTGAATTGTTACTTTGGCATAAGAGATCATATGACAATAATCATATAAGTTGTTGTTCTAAGAATGATCATGATGCCCTCATGTCCGTATTTTATTTTTATCGACACTTCTATCTCTAAAATGTGGACATATTATTCGATTTCGTCTATCGCTTGAGGACAAGCGAGGTCTAAGCTTGGGGGAGTTGATACATCCATTTTGCATCATGCTTTTATATCGATATTTATTGCATTATGGGATGTTATTACACATTATGTCACAATACTTATGCCTATTCTCTCTTATTTTACAAGGTTTACATAAAGAGGGAGAATGCCGGCAGCTGGTATTCTGGGCTAGAAAAGGAGCAAATATTAGAGACCTATTCCGCACAGCTCCAAAAGTCCTGAAACTTCACAGAAGTCATTTTTAGAATATATAAAAAATACTAAGCGCAAGAAGTTCACCAGGGGGGCCACACCCTGCCCACGAGGGTGGGGCGCGCCCTACCCCCCTGGACGCGGCCCCTGCCTCGTGGGCCCCCTGGTGGCCCACCGATAGCCATCTTCTGCTATATAGAGTCTTTCGATGAGGAAAAAAATCATAAGCCATCTTTCGGGATGAGACTCCGCCGCCACAAGGCGGAACCTTGGCGGAACCAATCTAGGGCTCTCGCGAAGCTATTCTGCCGAGGAAACTTCCCTCTGGGAGGGGGAAATCATCGCCATCGTCATCACCCACGATCCTCTCATCGGGAGGGGGGCAATATCCATCAACATCTTCACCAGCACCATCTCCTCTCAAACCCTAGTTCATCTCTTGTATCCAATTCTTGTCTTTAAGCCTAGGATTGGTACCCGTGGGTTGCTAGTAGTGTTAATTACTCCTTGTAGTTGATGCTAGTAGGTTTATTTGGTGGAAGATCATATGTTCAGATCCTATATGCATATTAATACCCCTCTGATTATGAACATGAATATGCTTTGTGAGTAGTTACGTTTGTTCCTAAGGACATGGGAGAAGTCTTGCTATTAGTAGTCATGTGAATTTGGTATTCGTTCAATATTTTGATTAGATGTATGTTGTCTCTCCTCTAGTGGTGTTATGTGAACGTCGACTACATGATACTTCACCATTATTTGGGCCTAGAGGAAGGCATTGGGAAGTAATAAGTAGATAATGGGTTGCTAGAGTGACAGAAGCTTAAACCCTAGTTTATGCGTTGCTTCGTAAGGGGCTGATTTGGATCCACATGTTTCATGCTATGGTTAGGTTTACCTTAATACTTTTGTTGTAGTTGCGGATGCTTGCAATAGAGGTTAATCATAAGTGGGATGCTTGTCCAAGTAAAGACATCACCCAAGCACCGGTCCACCCACATACCAAATAATCAAAGTACCGAACGCGAATCATATGATCATGATGAAACCTAGCTTGACGATAATTCCCATGTGTCCTCGGGAGCGCTTTTCTCTATATAAGAATTTGTCCAGGCTTGTCCTTTGCTACAAAAAGGATTGGGCCACCTTGCTGCACTTTATTTACTTTTGTTACTTGTTGCTCGTTACCAGTTATCTTATCACAAAACTATCTGTTACCTATAATTTTAGTGCTTGCAGAGAATACCTTGCTAAAAACCGCTTATCATTTTGTTCTGCTCCTCGTTGGGTTTGACACTCTTACTTATCGAAAGGACTATGATAGATCCCCTATACTTGTGGGTCATCAGCTCCATTTGTCGATCCATCAACTCCCTTGGCCTCTATTATGCAGGGACTAGTCACCTGAAAACTCCTCGCAGCCTCCCTTTTCCTCTTCGTGCTAGTATTGGTGGTGACCACCGTTTTGGCATGCTATGGCCGCGTCCAGAGCGTCGTTTTGCTTCGGGACCCTCTGTTGCTCGTCGTTCCAGCGAGCACGGGCATGCCTAGCGTATTCTCTGTGTTGTCGCCGTTCCCGCGAAGCCATTGCCCCCTCCGTCTTCTTCCCCGGTGAGCCGTCCCCATCGCCGAACAATGAGCGCCCATGGGAGCACTATAGCCGACCAGCCCTGTCCGTGCCTCAGCCGCTTCCTCCCCGTGCTCCCTTGGCCACCTCTACCCTGTGCGCTCTCCCCTATGCCTTCCCCATCGTCTACCTTCGATCTCATGCGCGTGCACACGCCTGGCCTCCTCCCCCTCTACCTGTATAAGGCCACCCCGAGCGCGTTTCTCTTCACCACTCGACCTCACGCACTCCTAGCTGCCTCCCCGACCTCCCAAACGAGCTCAAAGAGCTCTCTGGTTCCTTCCATGGCCGCCATGCCCGCATCGGCCTCGGCCTAAATTCACTCGAAGCCGGCCCCCTCCTTCCCTCATTCCTTCACCAGAGGAGTCCCCTCGACCCTTTGATCCTTACCACCTATTTGCCCCTCGCCGGAGTGCCTCGCATCCCCGTAGCCCAACTCCACCCGAGCCACTGCCCGCCAGCATCGATGCCCCCCTCGTATCAGCCCTCCCCGAGCTCCATGACAAAGCGGAATGGATGTGCCTCGTCTCCCCAAGCTCGCTGGCGGTTGAAGCGTGGCAAATGATCGCCTATAGCGCTGTCAGTCATCGCTCGAGTGCTCGGCCTCGTCCCGGCATCTGTTCGCCGTCGGGAAGAAGTAGAGGAGGAGCGGGAGGAGAGAAGGCGAGGCGGGACCCACCTATCATCGCCCGCGACCTCCTGTCCAGCTGGATAAGTGGAAGCGCAGTTCCAGGAATACGCCTACATCTCCAGAAAGCGTATTCCGGTTCTGTTTTGGGTAGGATTACGTTTTCTTCTCTGGAAGGCCTGTTTTGTAGAAGTTATTTTACAGATTGGTCCCTGAACTTCGTCGGGCTACAACTTTTTACCCGTAACTCCACTACAAAAAAATACACTTCCGGGATGATACATGTTTGTCACAGTAGGTCGCGCTTTTTGTCATGCATGTACATTCATGACGATTTTATGACAGAATCAAGATAGTCATACCTATGCTGTCGTAGAAGTGTTCCATGACATTACCAAAATTATCATCACGGAAGTGTCCACTTCCATGACAATAAATCGCGAGTCACAGGAGTGCTTTCGTCAAGGGTGACCGACGCATGGCATCCACCATAACAGAACGCTGTTAAGCTATTGGGTCCGGTTTTGGATCCGATAACCCGTTAATAGCCCGGACCAATGGGGATTTTCCATTGTAAAATCATGATTGTCCAGAGGAAACACGTGTTGCCTCACCGTTGGGACAGATGTCATCCACTCATTGGACAGGAGGCGCCTATGATAGCTCGACATGTGGCATGACCCAACAGTCGCCCATTCCGATGAAAAAGGTCGGCCCAGTAAAAATTAGTAGGCCGGCCCATATAAGGCCTACTTGTGTCAGGTCCATTTAAGCCCACGGCCCATACGAGATGTGCCAATTCGGCTCGTCAATGGCCCGTTAAATATTTGACACCATTGTAGCCCATCGTCAGTTTGCGCCCGTTAACAGCCCGCTATATATTTGGGCTCAATATCGGCCCGATGAGATTTCGGCCTGTTAATGGCCCATTCAGTGGATGGGCCAATTTTCACGATGTACATCTTTCGGCCTTTTAGCGACCCATTTAAATGTTGGGCTAATTTCTGGCCCGGTGTGTCTTTCAGCCTGTTGACGGCCCATAAATGAGTTGGGCCATTTGTAGTCGGACCAGAGTTTTGGCCTTTTAGCGACCCATTTAAGTGTTGGGCCAATTTCCGGCCCAGTGTGTCTTTCAGCCTGTTGATGGCCCATATATGTGTTGGGCCATTTGTAGTCGGACCTGAGTTTTGGCCTTTTAACGGCCCATGCCCTTCATGGTCCAATACCAGCCAGGTTTCTCTTTCAGCCTGCTAAAGGCCCACAACACAGTTGGGCCATTTACAATACGATCTGACTTTCGGCCTCTTAGCGGCCCATGCTCTTCATGGTCCAGTACAAGCCCACTGTCTCTTTCGTCCTGCTAAAGGCCCAGAGTATAGTTGGGCCATGTAACACCCCATATGTAACTTACCATATTTGTACTCCAACTCTTGCCATTTCCAGTTTTAAGTTATGATTTCCCATTCATGGTTGGGTTTGTCTTCATTTTGCTTTTTGTCCATGTCATGCATTTCATATCATGTCATCGTGTGCATCTCTTTTGCATACGCGTTCGTCTCATGCATCTGAGCTTTTCCCCTGTTGTCCGTTTTGCAATCCGGCACTCCTACGTCCACTGGTGCCCCCCTTTTGTCTCTTTTCGTGTGCGGGTGTTAAACGTTCTCAGCTTGGTTCAGCACCGGTGGACCGCCTGTCAAGTTTCGTGCCATTTGGAGTCCGTTCGATACTCCAACGGTTAACCGGGGAACCATAAAGGCCTCATGTGTGTTGCAGCCCAACACCCCTCCAAAGTGGCCCAATGACCCATCCAAAACCTCTCCATCCTCTCGGCCGTTCGATCACGATCGCATGGCCGAAAACCGCACCTCATTTGGACTCTCCTAGCTCCCTCTACCTATAAATTTGTCCTCCCCGTCCAAAATCCGGGTCCCGAAACCCTAATTTCATCCCCCGCCGCCGCCGGACACGTCCGGGCGGAGCCAGACGCGTCCGCCACCGCTGCTCGGCCAACCAGCGGCTGACACATGGCTGCGTGCCGTCCACCTCCGCCGCGGCCCGCTCGGCCTGTCGCTAGCCCGCGCGCCTCGCCCCGCCGCCCGGTTCCCAGCGCCGCCTTCCCCCGAGTGCCTCGCCGCGCCGCCTCCCGCCGGTGAGCTCGCTGCGCGCGCTGCCCGTCGGCCGCCTCCCCTGCTGCGCGCTGCAAGCTTCGACCGCCGCCCGAGCTACTGCGCCCACGCCGGCGTCGCCTCGCCTCCTCATCGTCGCTGTCGACTCCGGCGATCCAGATCCGGCCGGTTCCCCTCGCCGGCGAACTCCCCCGACTACTCCGGCCGTTGTCCCCATCTTCTCCGGCGTCCACTTCGACGAACCTCGAAACTGCGCACCGCCCGGATCCAGATCCATATCCAAACCCTAGGGTTGACCTCGTTTTTCTCTAAGTCTGCACCATTTTCATGCACTTTTCATCATGCCATAACTCTGTGACCGTAGCTCCGTTTTGTGCATGCAATATATCGAAATGTTCATATGGATGTGCTCTTCATTTTGTTCCATTGTGCCATGCTTGTTTGAGTCCATCTTGATGCCCAAAGGACTGTTGCAAGAGTGCTATAAAATGTTAGTTCATGTTACTTAGCAGATTATGAGCATTTGTCATTTTTGCTACATTTGTTGTGTGTTTCATATGGGCATGAACTCTACATGTCTTTTGGGGTATGCCATACCATATTTACAGGGGTGTATGCCATGTATTTTTGTGATCAATGTGGTGACTAGCACAAGCATGCAATGTAGCTCTCGTGATATTGCTGATTTCAGGGACTTAGAATTTCACAAAGTCATTTCCCTGCTGTTATTTTATTGCCATGTGTTCATGTTGTTACAGTGAGATCCATGCTTCTTTTGAGTATGTTCAGTAAGGATGATTTGGACATATGGTTATGCTCTACCCATCCATGCCCCTGTTTGCATTTATGGAGTGCCCTAGCATGTCTTAATCTTGCTCTACTGTTGCTATAATATGTTCCTGGCAGATTGTTTATGTGTTAATCAATTTTGCCAAGGTTGTTGTAGTTGGTCCATGCATGCTATGAGCTTGTTCTTGCTTTGGTTAGCTTCATGAACATGTCTTATTTCTGGTAGTATGCTTAGCTTGTCATGCAAGGCTTTGTGATGAGTGAATCGAGCTCGCAAAGAGGCCTTCATAATTCTGTTTTTGCCATGTTCAGTTTTCTGCTAAGTCTGAATCTGTTATCGAAACTTGCTATGTTTACATGGGTGCCATCATATCTTCTGATCCGTTTTGGCTTATGGTCAGTAAGGGACTTTTGTTATATGCTTTGAGTAGATTCATGTCATGCCTTATTTTGCCATGATATGTTCCTGTATCATGTTGTTTTCTCGCTCTAAACATTGCTTCCTGATGTTAATTCCTGGCATACTGTTATTTTCACTAATCTGTGATGCTGATATCTTTTGCACTTTTGCCATGCTTGTTTGAACCTGCTATTGTGTGATTTAGCCGTAGCTCAGTGTTCATCTTTTGTAAAGAATCTTGAGTAGATCACTGCCATATGATGTGTTGCTATGCTGGAGTGCAGTAGCTTAGTTTCTTGTTGCATTCTAGATGGCATAGTGCTGTTAATCACAAAATTGTGCCAATATTGTTTTGCTTGCCTTTTGCAAACCGTGCATCCGATTCCGGTGATCTTTATATTGATTTTCACCGAAATCAACTCATCTTTCCAGCGGTGCACTTGGTTTTCCAAGTTTAGGCCTGGTTCAATCTTTCCTTCCGAAGCACGCATATGCATTGCATATCGCATCCCGCATAGCATGCCATGTTTTGCATCATGTTGCTTGCGCATTGCACCGTGATTGATTGTTGGTCTTTTGCTTGTGTGCTTGCCTTGGGTAGAGCCGGGAGACGAGTTCATGATCGAGGAACACGTTGAGTACGCTTACGAGGATCAAGCTTTCGTCAACTCGGAGAACTTTGCAGGCAAGATGACCATACCCTCAAAATCACTTCTATCTTTGCTTGCTAGTTGTTCGCTCTTTTGCTATGCCGCGATACCTACCACTTGCTATATCATGCCTCCCATATTACCATTTCAAGCCTCTAACCCACCTTTTCCTAGCAAACCATTGTTTGGCTTTGTTACCGCTTTGCTCAGCCCTTCTTATAGCGTTGCTAGTTGCAGGTGAAGATGGAGTTTGTTCCTTGTTGGAACATGATTATTGTTGGGATATCATTATTATATCTTGTTTACTTTAATGCATCCATATACTTGGTAAAGGGTGGAAGGCTCGGCCTTATGCCTAGTGTTTTGTTCCACTCTTGCCGCCCTAGTTTCCGTCATACCGTTGTTATGTTCCTTGATTTTGCGTTACTTATGCGGTTGGGTTATAATGGGAACCCCTTGACAGTTTGCCTTGAATAAAACTCCTCCAGCCAGGCCCAACCTTGGTTTTACCATTTGCCACCTAAGCCTTTTCCCTTGGGTTCCGCGGACTCAAGGGTCATCTTTATTTTAAACCCCCGGGCCAGTGCTCCTCTAAGTGTTGGTCCAACTTGCCAGCCGCTGGTGGCCACCAGGGGCAACTCCGGGCTGGCCTACCAGAAGTTTGGACAATCCGGTGTGCCCTGAGAACGATATATGTGCAGCTCCTATCGGGACTTGTCGGCACATTCGGGTGGCTTTGCTGGTCTTGTTTTACCGTTGTCGAAATGTCTTGTAACCGGGATTCTGAATGTGATCGGGTCTTCCTGGGAGAAGGAATATCCTTCGTTGACCGTGAGAGCTTGTGATGGGATAAGTTGGGACACCCCTGCAGGGTTTTGAACTTTTGAAAGATGTGCCCGCGGTTATGGGCAGATGGGAATTTGCTAATATCCGGTTGTAGAGAACCTGACACTTAATTTAAAATGAATCAACTACGTGTGTAGCCCTGATGGTCTCTTTCCGGCGGAGTCCGGGAAGAGAACACGGTCTCGTGTTATGCTTGAACGTAAGTAGTTTCAGGATCACTTCTTGATATTTATAGCTTCTCGATCGTGCTTTGCTTCTCTTCTCGCTCTCATTTGCGTAAGTTAACCACCATATATGCGAGTGCTTGCTGTAGCTCCACCTCACTACCTTCTTCCTACCTTAAGCTTAAATAGTCTTGATCGCGAGGGTGTGAGATTGCTGAGTCCCCATGACTCACAGATTACTTCCAAAACTAGATGCAGGTGCCGATGATGCCAGTGCAGGGGACGCGACCGAACTCAAGTGGGAGTTCGATGAGGATTCATGACGTTACTATGTTTCCTTTCCGGACGATCAGTAGAGGAGCCCAGTTGGGGCGATCGGGGATCTATGCATTTGGGGTGGTCTTTATTTATGTTGGTTTCGTAGTCGGACCTTGATTGTATTCTGGATGATGTAATGCTATATTTATGTATTGTGTGAAGTGGCGATTGTAAGCCAACTCTTTGTCCCTTTCTTATTCAGTACATGGGATGTGTAAAGATTACCCCTCTTGCGACATGCCTACTATGTGGTTATGCCTCTAAGTCGTGCTCCGGCATGTGGGAGATATAGCCGCATCGTGGGTGTTACAGGCCATATGTAGACCGAACTTGGTAACGGTCTGTTAATGGCCCATGAAATCAATTGGGCCCACCTGTTGCCCACTTTGATGCCGGCCTGTTAACAACCCGGGAGTTAAGAGGGCCGACCATTAACTTTCAGCATGGTAACAGACCATTAACTTAATGGGCCCACTAAAGTTCGTACATGTCTTTATGCCAAATTAGATAATTTGAGCCCATTATGACGAGCAATTATGCACATGAACAAAACCAATCAAGCAGAGGTACGACATACAGGGATAAACATTGCACATCCAGCATATATTACAGGAAATTACATCCACTTGGCATCAAAGATTGATGCCAGTGCAAATAAATGAACAGAACCTAATGATCTACAACATCACAATTTGCAACCTCAGCACGGATAACGCCCATAAGCATGTGGGCAAGTTATTGCCGCTGTTGTGTCGCATGACTCTGCACCTCTGCCTCTAAAAATTACATCACAATTATGCTACACTGTCTCTGAAAACATTGATCAGTTGTTGTGTCGCATGACTCTGCACCTCTGATTCCTCCACCATTTCCATCATTCCTTCAGCCATTAATTGGTTCACAAACATACATTTTTTCCGTTGCATTCGAGACAGAGGATACTGAACAGATTCAGATGGCGATTTTGGCAGGCTTGTATTATTGATAGTGGAGAGTGTCTCGACCACTACATCATAACATAAATTAGGAGGGGAACCAAACAGATTAATCATGAGTTATTGCCATATTACCTGGCCTATATTTATTGGAAACTAACAATGGGGTTGCCTTGCCGTTTTTAGAGTTTGTCTTCTTATCTTTAGCAGCCTGCACCTAATTAAGACACTAGCATTGCTATCATTGGCCAAGTCAGATAATAGGAAAGCAACATTGGCAAAACGAACATTTGGGCAACTAGCCAACACCAAAATTAACACAATATGGCACAACTATCGTCAGCCAGGTAAGGTAATACGAAAGCAGCATTGACACAATGAATGAATGGGCAACCAGAGCAGCACTACAATTCAGTAATGTGCATGATATGAGATAGTACTCTTATGCAGCTCAGTATGCAAAACTACCAGGCAGTTTTCTTTACAAAAATCAACATTGGCGCCTTTAACATTTTGCTACAACTAATTTTAGATCAGATAAAGGTTGGATTCATGCCAATTAACAAAATACATGTTGATGTAAAAACATAGTGATATACAACATGTACTTACATCAGCATTGGAGCACATAGAATTCCCGCAAGATATTTTCCTTGAATACAATCCCAATGAAGGAAGTATTCTATCATTAACCTTATTTTCTAGAAGAGAGATGGGTAAGAAACATGTAGAAAATATGATCAGAATTCTATAAAATTTCATGATGCGAGGATACGAACACGCTTCTTAGAATGGACTTGACATTATTTTGCTGGACTGGAGCGGACTAGTTCTTTGGCCACTGAAATCTGCTTATTATCAGTGGGAGTTGGGTTTCTCTGTGCTGGAGCGATATCTATGAAAAATGCAGTTGGTTTATTATCTCCTGGCATTTGGATCTTTTGCAAAGACCTGGTTTGTAACCCTTCAGATTCTAACATAGCCGTCTTCCCCTTGCATGCCTTATATAGAAGAATGGTGCTTCAATTATAAAACATGCTACAACAGAGATGAAATAGGTACTGAAGAAGAGAAAGGCATGACATATTGACATGTATTCCCTCCATTTGGAAATGAATGGATGGGTCTAGGCGTATTGCAGTTCTAGATACATCCAGTTTTATCCATTTCTGCGACATGTAATCCGGATAGAGGGAGTATGATGTAAGAGCTACAGATACGACAGGACAACACAGTAAAAAAACACACTGAAAACCCACTGCAGAACCAAAGTGATCAAACCCACTGATATGAGATAGTACACTCATGCAGCTCAGGATGCAAAACTACCAGGCAATTTTCCTTACAAAAATCAACATTGTGGCCTTTAATCATACATTTTGCTACAACTAAATTTAGATCAGATAATGGTTGGATTCACGCTGATTAACAAAATACATGCTAATGTAGAAATATAGTGATATACAACAGGTACCTACATCTGCATTGGAGCACAGAGAATTCCCGCAAGAATCTTTCCTCATAGACGATACCAGTGCAGAAATTCTTCTATCTGTTAAACTTGTTTTCTAAAAGAGAGATGGGTAAGAAACATGTAGAAAATATGACCAGCATCCTATAAATTTCATGATGCAAGGATACGCACACGCTTCTTACAATGGAGTTGACATATTTTTGCTAGACTGGAGGGGACTAGTTCTTTGGCCACTGGAATCTGCTAATTATCAGTAGGAGTTGGGTATCTCTGTGCTGGAGCAATATCTATAAAAACTGGAGTTGGTTTATTATCTCCTCGCGTTTGGATCTTTTGCGAAGACCTAGTTTGTATCCCTTAAGATTCTAACATAGTCGTCTTCCCCTTGCATGCCTTGTATAGAAGAATGGTGCTTTAATTATAAAACATGCTACGGGAGAGAGATGGAATAGGTATTGAAGAATAGAAAGGCATGACATATTGACATGTATTCCCTCCATTCGGAAAAAATGGATGGGTCTAGGCGTATTTCAGTTCTAGATACATCCTTTTTTATCCATTTCGGCAACATGTAATCCGGAGGGAGGGAGTATGGTGTAAGAGCTAGGGATACGACAGGACAACACAGTAAAAAACACTAGTTGAATATAAAACTGTATGCTAGCGGAATATGTGCAGAAAAAACTAAGGCAACATACATGTGTATGATTGGGAAACTAAGATGGCATTGCAACAGAGCAGTAGAACAACACTTCAATTAAAAAAATGGTATGGTAGACAAATGAAGTACATATTAATGATTAACAATGCATAAGATATTCAGAAGCATGATGTCCAAATTAAGCAGATGGCATTGCGATAGAGTAGAATGACAGTACTTGAACTTGAGAACATGTTATCATGAATGGAATAGGTACTGAAAAACAGGAAGGCATGACATATTTACATGCACGATCAGCATGCTAAGCACATGGCATTGCAACATAGTAGATACACTCCAGGACATTATATGCATCTTGTACCCATATCACGGGCCAAGTTAGAGCAAGGACCTTGTGGGGTGAAGAGGATTGAACATCTTTCTGCAAGTCTTCTGAAGAACTGCCTTTACATGTTCCATCATATTGGTATCATTGAAATCAAGTTTATTAGCATTTACATTGCTCCATGAGGTTCTTTTGGATATATCAGTGTGTGCAATTATATCTGACATGCATGGAAGCCAACTAGTAGTTAGAATTATGTAATAAGTGCTTGTAGGAGACGACATAAATAGTAGGACTGGGGTTAACTAGCAGCAACAGGTCTCAAAAACTAAAGGGAGAACACAGATGAAAGCTATAGAATATGTATCATTTGTACTTGAAATTAACTAGATGGCACACAGAAGGATTAAAGAACAGCATAGGTAATACTAGAAGTGGTATAATACTATGATCACCAGCCTGTGGGATAGCACTGGCTGATGGATGATAACTATGGAACATCGTTACCTAAAGAACAAGTATCTTAGCTGAACTATGGAACAACGTTAACTCCTGAACAAGACCCGTAAGAGATCAGCATGAATATACAGTGAAATTTGATAATCTATTTTCCATGCTTAGATGAATAACAAAGCCGTAAATGTTGCACACAAGTAAGATGAGGGTACAACCTATCTGGCTGCCATCCATAGGAGTGATCATCATGTGCTAACTTGTCGATGGCCCTGCAGTTGTTGTGGCTGTCCATGTCGGGCACGCACATTCGATGCAGGGAACTGTTGAGTGGGGACTATAGCTCCCTTCTGGTGTATGCTTCCCTTATTGGAGAAAGGCAGTGTGGCTGAAGATGCAGATAACGCATAATGTTAAGAACGACACATCTCTTTGATCTGAAGAAATACACTAAGAGATCAACATCAAGGTACGAGAGTGGTCACACGTCTGTTGATTAAAGACTAAATTGGGGTCACATGATTTTATTTTATTTTGGTACTGTCTGATCTATGCCGGATGGCTTGATGGCCATCTTGTGCCTCCCGGCTGACACTGTTAGGAATCTTCCCCGAAGAGCCAGCAACCAACGGTAGAGCAACCTGCCTCCGCCGTCCGTGGCCCCGGCCAAAACCCCACTCCCGCCCCACCGCACTGCCGTGGTTGCGCCGCCCCCGGGCCAATCCACAAAGACTCACCGTCATCCAGATCCGGCGGCGGCAGTACCCTCAACCCATGCAACTCTAAGATATCCATCTAAGCGCTGCTTCCATGGAGAACTTGCGGCCCCGCACCCTTATGTTAGACACCAGCCAACCGACAGCCTAGGAGCTTCGCCGCCTCGAGGGGTGCTGCTTCCCATTGGGAATCAATTGGCCCAGAATAAAAATTCAGACAACTGACGCCTAAATAAAGTGATTTGAGATGAGGGTGCGGCATGGTGAAGTAGGCAGTTCCAGCTGCCGAGTCAGTGTGGCCGGCGCGGTTGCGGTGGCGACCGGCGGCAGGGAAACAAAGATGTCGAGATGGTAGACGGCTATGGGGAAGCAGCGCCGGGACTCTGGACAGATCCGAAGTTGGAGCCGCTCCGGCGCCGTGAACAACGACGGGGGTGAATCGGCTCCGGCACGGTTCACGCGAGCGTCGTCGAGGCAGCTCCAGCAACACGGAGTAAGATGCACACAACCCAGTGCACGACGGCAAATGGACATCGTCTCCGGCATTAGGGAGGAGGGTGGCTGTGAAATTGGTCCGGTGGGGGGCACCCTGGAGGAGGGGTGAGGTTTCGTGGCTCGGGAGAAGGGAGCTTCCGGGGAGAAGGTGGTTTGGCGCTCACGAGGTATGAATGGGGGGGGGATTGGGAGGGGAGTGGAACCATGTTTTACGGACGCATTTGTCTGAAATGTGAGGGGGAGTTATAGTTCTACCCCTGCCTTTAGGCTACTTGGCTTGGGTCTGTGTACTGAGGGTCGGGGATAGTAGAGTAACTTTGCTTCTCCCCAAATAGTGGGCAGGAGCGATTTCGGGCGAGGAGGGCGTGTTTTGAAATATAGTGAGCGCGAGCGATTTCGGGCGAGGAGAGCGTGTTTTGAAATAGTGGGCGCGAGCTATTTCGGGCGAGGAGAGCGTGTTTTGCCGACCATGGTTTATGAATTATTTGGCACATGTCATTTCGGCCGAGGAGAAGGCGCGCTTGGATGAAGTTATGAACCTACCCTCGATGTACAACGGGCCGATTGATGCGTGTCCCACATGGGATGGTAATTTCGCGTCTCCCATTTATTTGCTCGGGAATTCCACCAATCAGAGGATGTTTAATGGTTCGTTCAAATTTTGGGAGAACGGGCATCCACATCTACCTTACCAAGTCGATTCGAATCAAATTTTGAAATATTAGCTTGCTACTTCTTTTTTAGATGGAGAGATGATGCTCGGGAGTAATGTGTTTTTACATGCTCGTTACTAGCGATTTACTATATGACAAATAGTTGACCCACTCAAAAACGGGAATCAAACCCAAAATGAAATATCTCGATTCAGTGAAATAGCTCGTTCACCAGGTCAAAATAGTTAACTGAATCCAAAATTGAACACCTCAATCGAGTAGCATGTTGTACAGTATTATAGTACTCCATGAACATGTTGAAAGCCAAATTAATGAACTTGTTTGATATACGCATATATCCGTTCATGTGTGGATTGCAGACAACATGTTCTCCAATTTAAATATTTGAATGCAAGTTTATATCGAAACATGGTTTATATCAGTCTTTGATGCATAAAACGCGACCCCCCCTCTCCCGTACTCCTGCTCTCTCTCTCTCTCTCTCT